>NC_043708.1:119456801-119492108 GCF_006229205.1 Suricata suricatta
ACTGCGCGCGCGGAGGGGGCGGGGATCCCAGAGCGCGCACCGTGAGGATACAGCGGTCGCGCGCTCGCTGCTGGGGAGGGGGCGTGGCCTGGGGCAGGGGCGGACGCCGTTGGTTCGTAGGTGAGCGGCCGGACCAATCCGAGCCGCAAGAGGGACGGGCCCGGCCTCGGGGCCTGCCCTCGTCAATGGGCGTGCCCTCTTGGCCCGCGGGAGGAGGAGCGGAAATTTGAGCTGGGAGCCGGGCACGCTGACGCAGGACGTCCGAAGGCGGCGGGCCCGGGCGTGGCTGCGCGGGGGTCGCTCCCCACCCCCCACCCCCAAGGAGCGGGGAGCCCGCGGGGCATTTTCCTCCTAGTGCTTCGGTGTGTTGATGGCCTGGAAACCCGGCATGGAAGCGATCGCTCGCCAGGGCGTCCTTTTGTCCTTCCTTCCCCGCCTGTAAGGGACTCCAGGGATGGGTGCGCCTTAGCGAGTCTCGCCTCCGCTTCTTTCCTTCCAGAGAGACGTTTGCACGGCGGGGAGGCGTGTCCGCTCTGGCTGGGCGCGAGGCCGCAGGCCTGGCCTGGGAGCAGATAAACTCCTCGTGCACCCTGCCGCGAGAGGGTTCCTGGGTGGCCGCGTCTCGGGATGCATGCCGTTCTACCCCTCCGTGCTCTTTCTCTCCAGAGCTCCGAGCAATGGTGCGGCTAGGCTGGGAGCGAGGTCACGGATGGGGCGGGGCCTCTCCTGTAGGAAGGACTGGCTGCTACCTAGACTGGTCCTGGGTGTCGGGACCCTGAGGGGACCGCGCTGCTGGGGAGCCTAGGTCAGCAGGAGCCGAACTGGCCCGGGCTGGTGGTTAAGCTGGCAACGTGGGTGACGTGCCCAACGCGTCCTGTGCTTGCAGGAGTGAACTACGTGCTGGTGCCGTCGGCGCCGCTGTTCAGAGAACGCGGGGCCCCTTCCACCTCCCCACCCCAGGCCTGCAGCCAACTTCTCCAGGCTGCCCCTCTCCCACCGCAGAGGAGGCTTCAAACACCACCAGCTGCGAGGACCCCGCCCACCGCGCCCATCCCACCCACTGTCTGGGCCTCCCGAAGGAAACACTCTGCTGCGCCCAACCCCATGCACACTCCTTGCCCTGGCCTTGCCAACTTGCCCTTGACTTTCACCGTCGCCGCCACCCGCCTCCCCTCGGCCCCACAGTTCTTCTACAGGCCTAGGCCATCACTGAAGAAGCCAGTACATAATTTGCTACTGCCTCAGAATTGAGCGCAGCCACCCCTGCTCTGGACCCTTGCAGGCAGCCCCTGGAACACAGGACCGAGGCCTGGGACCGCAGTCCCTGGATAGTTCGCCTTGTTAGCACGCGTCAGCCAACAGCGAGGGAAGCCTGCTGGGTGAAGGCAGCCCAGGCACTCAAACCCTGTGTACCTGAGAAGATGGGTGGGTGGGGCAAGGTCATCCTGCGCACAAACTAAGAACAACGATTTCTCACCAAGTTAATTTGGGGCCTGGGTAGAAAAAACTTTTTCCAAGTAAGGAAGAAGGAACTGAGACAGACATTCTCTGTTTCATGTTATGGTGAACTGTAAACTGGCATGGACGACTGAGCACCCTGGGTGTCTGTAACTGAAACCCTACACTTCCCTCTCACTGATCAATTTGGTGAGCCCTGGGAAGGCTACAGGGGTGGGGAGAGGGGTACGCTGGGATGGGCACCGAAAGGGCATATGGGTCAAGTCCCTCTAAGAGGGTCTCTTCTTGGCAGGAAGTAATCATTCTGCCAGGCAGAATGTGTTGATGACATTTAAGAGATTTGTGTTCTGACCAAATAATGATTCAGAATGTTCTTCTAGTCCCACCACATGTCACAATCAGTCACTTCGTTAAGGATGGAGCTGGCCCTACACCGACTTACCAGCACCCATCTTCTCTCTGTCCCTCTCCAATCAGGGGGATTCTGCCCAGTTTTTGAGGTACCACATCTCTTTGGTTTCTCCATGACTCCTGTGGACACATCTCAGCCTGCACAAACTCTGGCCGTCCTCCCACAAGTATGCACTATTCTAGGCATTGGGCTGCAACTATGGACAAGACACCTGCCCTAGATGAGGGGAAGTCAGTCTGGGTCAAAGGTCCTCAGCGCTGACACACACCCCACCCCCATCCACAGCCTAAAGCAGTCCTTACCCCTCTCCAAGAGTGCTGAATGCAGCCTCCCTAAGGGTTTCCACAGTGCCCTGTGGTGTTTTGGATGCAAAACTCAGGGCTTCAGCTGGCTTCTCAGGCATTTGATCCTTGTTCACTGAAAGCCTCAGACCCTGCAGCCTTTACCATGTAGAAGTATCTTCCAGTATCCAGAGATATATTTCTCTTCCTCAGAGCTAGGAGTCTGTGTTTTTCTTGCTAAGCAGGATTTTGGCAGACATAGCTCATGTGTAGGCGAGGATGGGTGGGGTTCAAGTGTCAGATGAAAGGAACAGAATATACAAAAGCAGAGTAGGGAAGATCAGATGAGAACAAATGGATGGAGACATGTCTGGGAAGTAAAAAGGTTAAAGACCGAAAAGGTGGCTGGGGTTTCTGGTAAAGGTGGTGGACTGACTCTGACTTCTGGAGCCTCCTGAAACAACAGCAGGTTTGTTTGTTGTAAGACAGAAATTAGCAAGGACGGGGAGAATAAGGAAGGATGTTACAATAACACAATTTTTGAAGCTACAACCCTTAGCAGACCAGAGTACGTGAAATCCCAAAATGATAGCCAGGAAAGAAAGCCAAGAACAAACTGGAATCTCCAGAAGATTCACGAAATGGGTGGCACTTGGCACCTCTGGACATGAGTGTGAATGAGGGGCTAAAAAAAATAAGGCTAGGGCGCCTGGGTGGCTCAGTCAGTTAAACGTCCAACTTTGGCTCAGGTCATGATCTCATGGTTTGTGAGTTTGAGCCCTGCGTTGGGCTTTGTGCTAACAGCTCAGAGCCTGGAGCCTGCTTGGGATTCTGTGTCTCCTTCTGTCTCTGCCCCTCCCCCACTCGTGCTTTGTTTCTGTCTCAATAATAAACATTAAAACAATTTTTTGAAGAATAAGGCTATAAGCCTGCCTAAGAAAAGTTGAGTTGCCCAGATCCCCTCCCTAATTCTGTGTGGCCTACCCCATTCTGCCAAAAGACTGGACGATTATTATCTAAAGAAGGTAAACAGGAGCATCTTGGTTGGGAGACACTAGGCACAATTGAAAGCTTAGGAACAGGGAGATTAAATGAACATTTAAATACTGGATATAGAGACCAACCCCTGCCCCCTTTGGGGCATTACAGGAGCCAGGAGACAAAGGGTCTTTTCTGGGGGCATCAGATCAGGCCAAGGGGAACACCTAAACTTTCTGACATCCGTGGTTGTCCAGCTAAGCCACACCACCCAAAGGAGAGCCACTGTTAATGAGCCCCCTGCGTGTACAGAGTTTCTAATCAGTCTTCCACAGACTGCTAAAGCTGACCTGGCATCTCAGGAAAGCCTTGCATCATAAAATCTAAAGCCCCAGTGGATTTTCTTTAAAGCAACTTGGAAGAAACAGACAAACAGAAGTACACATCAGCATAAGTACCAATAATGCCATCAGAGAAATTGAGATATCACATCCCATGAAGGCAGGACACATATAAAGATACATTCAGGAAACAAATAAGCAAAAACAGCTCTTGGAAATTGAAAATAAGATATCAGGAAAAAAATAACCCTCAAGAGAGGGAATGAAAGACACAGTTGAGGAAATCCCTGCAAAAGTAGAACAAAAAAAGTACCCCAAAAATTAGAAATAGAGAAAAAAATTAGAAGACCATACAGGCCTTATATGCTAACTTGGATGCAAATTTTTAAAATAATAATAATAATAATAAAAGACCATAAAGAAAGTCCACTGATCAAATAATAGGAACCCCAAAAGAATGATCAGAGAAAACACGAGGAGTGGGCCGAGTCATCAACAAATTAATCCAAGAAAAGTCTTCACTACTGAAGAATGTGTGTTGAAAGAACGCACAGGGAGCCTGGCACGGTGGGAAAAAATAGCCCTACCCCAAAGCAGATCTCTGTTGAAGTTCAGAATAATGGGGACAGAAAGGGTCCTGACAATAGAAGCAGGTCACATGCTGACTGTCAGGAGTCAGAATGGCTGTGGGCTTCTCAAGTAGAAATGAGAAGGCAAGAGGCAAAGCCTTGGGAAATCTAAAGTAAAATTATCTTTGTCTTCACCTAGCAAAAGGACAAACCAAGTGTTTTCAGATGCATGAGATCTCACAAAGTTTACCTTCCATGCTCCTTTCTCATTGTAAGAAGCTAACAGCAATAATAATTCTTCCAAAATGAAGACTTCAACCAACAAAGAGGGAGGCACGCAGTCCAGAAAGCAGGCAATCCACACAGGAGGGAGAGAGAGGCACAGAGGGCTACCAGGCCAAGCTGGAGCAGGTCAGAAAGAAGTTCTGGAGACACCTCTTCACAAGGTAAAATAGAATCCCTGGAACAGTCGGGAGAGGCTGGGCTGGGCTGCAGTGCAAACAACCTGCAAATCTCCGAGATTTATTTCCGGCCATGCTATGAGTCCATAGTGAGGCACCCTGGGACAGGTAGGTTGATGAAGCAGCCTCTTTCTAGAACATGCTGGTCATCATGGCAGACAGATTGACAGTGAGAGCACTGACCCAAAAGTGTCACGGATGCCTTCTTTCCCACATACAAAATCTACTCTCCCCCACCCCAAGTGGGCCTGACCCACTTTCAAGAGCCTTTTAAGTCTGGATCTAGAGGTCAGGGATAGGGAAATCCAAAACCAAAAGATGACAGGGTTTTGAGGTGAGGGAGACCCTGCAGAGTCTAGTTCCGTAAGAGGCTCAGTGGTCTCCTTATGCGTGTGGTCCATGTGGCTGGCTCATTCAGTTCTTAGTCTAGAAAACTATGACCTGAAGGTAAGTCGTCTGTACCCTGCACACCCACCCCACCTCTAGCTCCAATACGCAATCCCAATGCACAGTGTTAGAAAGGGACAGGATAACACAACAAACACCCTGATTCATAAAGCAGAGGAGCAGGGGAGTCCCAGTAGATGGTGTCCATAGCAATCTTAAAATCTGGCTAGGCAGGTATTTTCCTCTACTCGGGAGTGAGGATATTCCTGAAATCATCTCAATCCCGCTGTCTGGGAAGACCTGGCCAGTCACTGCTCTTTAGAGTCTTGCTTTACTCTTGGGGGTTTTCTTCATCATCATCTTCTGCACTGGTGTGGGGCGGGGCACTGAAAATATACCTTCTGTGGGGGTGGGGCAATTCCCAGCCCACTTCCATCTGTAGAAGTGTAATCATAAACTGTAGCCACAAACTCTATCAGTTCTTGTACTTGGTTTCTTTGGCATTATTAGTTTCTCTCAAAAATCTAGTTGACTTCTCTTCTTTTTATTCTTAAATTATTATATTTTGAGAATATTTTCAATAGAACATTGATGTAAACATGGGGAAGACAAGAAATATAATCTATGCCTGTCATTTAAAAATAGAACAGATGTGAGAGGCATTTTAGATATGATTTCTTAAGATACATGGGCTCTAGAGCAAACAGTTAAGTTTTTACCATTTTAGGGGCGTCTGGGTGGCTCGGTCGGTTAGGCGTCCAGCTTCGGCCCAGGTCATGATCTCATGGTTCATGGGTTCGAGCCCCACATCGGGCTCTGTGCTGACAACTAGCTCAGAACCTGGAGCCTGCTTCAAATTCTGTATCCCCCCCCCTCTCTCTCTGACCCTTCCCTGCTCATGCTGTCTCTCAAAAATAAATTTTTAAAAAAATTTAAAAAGTTTTTACCATTTTAATCCATATAAGAAAACAATGAAATTCAAATTTAAATGTTGATGGCTACATGTCTCTTTAGTAAACATATTGTAACCAAGGAAGAATTTTGAAATATTCTGCAATGACAATAAAAAAGTAACTATAGATGGTATACTTATACAGTATAAGATGCTTATTTAAAGTTTTTTTTTTTAATGCTTATTTATTTTTGAGAGAGACACAGAGCATGAGCATGGGAGGGAGTCACAGAATCCAAAGCAGGCTCCGAGCTGTCAGCACAGAGTCCAACATGGGGCTCAAACTCAGGAACCACAAGATCATGACCTGAGCTAAAGTTGGATGCTTAACCAACTGAACCGCCCAGGTGGCCCTAAAGGTTTTTTTTAAATGCCTTAAGACTTGAGAACACTTAAGATACAGAAGGACATTATCAACTTGCAAAGTTGTAGGTCTGGAAATGTTATTTCTCCATGGTTTCACTAAGTTATGGATATTTTAATTTTTATTTCTCCCTGCTGTGTCTTCCTTATCTGTGATGTGTCTCATGACTGTTCTGGACAGTCTTTTGTGGTAGTTTTCCTCTGCTATTTAGATACCCCCAGTCAACACTTGGGTACATTGAGTGGCCTGGCAGCTGGGGCTCCACAGCTGAGGCATTCGGACCTGCCTTGAAAGGCTGAATTTCCCAGGCGCCTGGGCGATTCAGTGGGTTAAGCATCCAACTTTAGCTCAGATCATGGTTTCCCAGTTCATGAGTTCAAGCCCTGTGTCTGGCTCTGTGCTGACAGCTCAGAGCCTGGATTCTGCTTTGGATTCTGTGTCTCCCTCTCTCTCTTTTCCTCCCCTGCTCTGTCTCTCTTGATAATAAATAAACATTTTAAAAACATTTTTAAAAACAAAAGACTGAACTTCATTGATTTTTTTTAAAGATAAAATGTTCTCATTTTAAATATGACTAACTGATTAAATTAAAATGTGGTTAACTTCTTACCTAATCTGTTTGATTCCAGTTAAGCTTAATTGTCGATAGCTGCTTTCACAGTGCTTTTTAATACAGGCTTTTCTCTCTCAACTTAATTGCAGGTCCTTTGAGCCTCTTGATCTTTGATGGTAGAATGACACCCTTAAGTCTCTTCACTGGTTCTTTCAAGTTATCCCAGAGGGCAACTTAACAAATATTCTACCATTGGATACATGATGACCAACACTTAAGCACGTGCTACAAATGTTATTTTTTTGTTGTAGCACCACCCCATGCTTGGTTAACCTTCTCTATCAGTCAGGAGCAGTTATGTTATAGTAACAAGTGATTCCAAAAGTTCCATCACTTTAAATACCTTAAGGTTAATTTTCAATGCCTCAAGGGTTGCCTGGGGGAACTACTCTGGTGGGTGATCACCCTAATCCTCGGCATCCAGATCAGTGGGGCAGCCTTTCTCTGTGATGTTGACTGTCACTTCTGTTCCTGACAGTCATAAGGATGGTCCTACCCACAGGGAGCCAGGTGCATACCCATGATGTCCCCAGAAGGCAAGGAGCCGAGCTATTCAGTGAAACATTAATAGTTTTCACAAAACCTGTGACTTCTACAAAATGTGACTTCTGAGGCTATTGAGAAAACTGGCAAAGAGTTTGGGGTTGACTTAATGGTTAGTAGATAGAAAACTAAATGAACAGAAAAGAAGACACGCTAGAGATCCAAAGAAAACAAAGTTGACCACTTGGGCTCAGTTACATGGGGTGTTTCATAAGGAGAGTAACAAACATGGAGCATTAATCTAATGAACCGTTCTATGTTACTCTAGTAGGGCTTTTTGAGGAGTGCACATGGGCAGAGGAGGCAAGACAAAAGGAAGCTACATATGGGGAGATAACCAACAGCAACCCAAACTGAAAGCCCAATGTGATCATGCTGTGGTAGATGGGGTTCCAAGATGGCCCCAACATTCCAGCCCCTGGTCTACACATACCTCCTCCCATGTAGTCAAACACTGATCCAGGTGTTTCTACAGATGTAATTAAGGCCCAAATCAGCTGACTTAAGATGGGGAGGTTATCTGGTGGGCCTGATCCTGTCACATGACCTGTTTCATCTGGGTCTAGGGGTCAGAGATGGAGGTCAGAGAGATAGGAAGCATGAGAGGGATTTGAGGCAGGGGATGCTGAGATGGAGGAGATGCTGCGTGGCAAGGAACCCGGATGTCTGTGAGTGGCCTCCAATGACAGCCAACTGGACCTGGGGGACCTCATCCCTATGACCATAAAGAAAAGAGTTCAACCATCCCCGGACTTCTGACCTACAGAACTGCCAGATCATACACCGATGGTTAAAGCTGCTTCTGGTAATTTGTTACACCCTAGAAAATTCATACACACCCCATCTGAGTTACAGAAATCATCAGGGAAAAGAGGCAAGAGAGATTGTCTCTGGGGAGGGGTAAGGAAGGGAAGTCACAGGCTGCTGTGTTTCATAACAAACCCTGCACCTTTAAGGTGTCTGCATGTAAAACTTTGTTGTAAGGAATAATCACAATTAAAAGATGTATCAGGGACTACCAGCACCCAGCTGCTACAGACTGAATGCTGTGCCTCTCCCTGCCGAATTCACATGTTGAAGTCTACCTCCCATCCCCACCCCAGGGAAGGTATTAGAAGGCTGGGCCTTTGAGATGGGATTAGGTCATGAGGGTGGAGCCCCCGTGAATGGGATTAGGGCCCTTACAGGAAAGACCTCAGAGAACTCCTTTGCCCCTTCTGTGTTGGGAGGACACAGTGCTTTGTGAAGTTCCTATCTGTGAACCAGGAAGTGGGTTCTCACAAGACATCAAACAGACTAAGTCACCGACAAGATCCATTCCCAATTTCTATAGACCAGCCTGTGCAGTTGGTCAGGTAACAGAGTTCTCCGCGTGGGAATGTGAGTGGAGGGCTGTGGGGTTGCTTCTGCACTGGGGCTTTTAAGAGAGTGGGTTTCTGTCCTGCCCGTTCTCTTTCCCCTGCTGCCAACTGGATGATTATGACAATAAAGCCCTCAGGGATGATGGAGCCCCCAAATAGAAGAGGCTGGAGCCCAGAAATCAGGCCAAAAATGCTCTCCTGGATGGCCACTGTATTTGAGCCACAACAATTCAGGGCCTACCTGTTACTAGAGCTTAGCTTGCCTTAGCTAATATAAAAGTGGAAGTGAGAGCAAGAGATGGAGGAAAAACAAGAAAACTAAGTGTACAAAGAAGGGGGCTTGGTCCCAGGCAAAGCAAGGGTTGTGCTGTGTTATTCTCTAGGGTTGGCTTCTTGGTGGCAGCCAGGCCATTGGGTGCCAGCTCTAGGCGTCATCCTCTTTCCTCCTCCTTCCCACGGCAGCTACTGCCTCTAAGTCCTGCATCTACTCACGGGTCATGGCCCGAAGCTGGGCTGAGGGTGGCTGGGTTTTACCCAGGGCCATCTCATGATATCCTGATGCCTGGTGCCCCCACTCATGGAAGGCAAATAGTGTCCTCTTCATCCAGCCCAGGGGCCACTTGTAGGCTCCCACCTGCCCCTGTCTCCTGACTTAATCACAGTATCATAAAGAATTGCTTGCCCCAAAGAGGACTTTGGCCCTGAGGCTTTGCAGCCCTCAAGTCTGACCATTTCAGAGTTGGATGGTTGGATGAGAAACTTCTGACTAAACTCTCATCACGGTCACTGAGGGCATAATGCGTGAAAAGAAAAACAAGCCATTCTCTGTTGTATGACATGGGGGCGGGGTAGAAAACTGTTCTCATGTGCCATCTCCCAGTGGTCCTGAAGTACAAAATAATTCATCAGGTCCTAAATGATGAAAGCCGACTTCACATCTGGTGCACGCTTACATGGCGAAAGATTAAAACCAGAAATGCTTCTGAGAGCAGCCCTCGAAAGACCGAAGAGATATTTACAGTGTCTGCAACAAATGTAGGAGGAAAGCATGTTACAATGATGGATGGTCCCTTCCAGGCTTGCTGGAGCAGATGGCTCCCACTCCTAAACACAGCAACTGACATGGGATCCCGCCTTCCTTCCTGATAATCTGGGAGGATCTCTGGTTGATAATTGCCTGGTCTGTGCGCCTCTTCCCAATCTCACCCCTCGGTCGTCTGCTGCTCATAATTTGTGATCTTCTTCCTGGGTAGGTGCTCAGGATCAAATGCTGCATTTCATCCTTTTGACTTAACTCTGAGATTCCTGCCAAGCCTTGGTCAGTAACAAGCCCCAACCTTTGGAACACTTCAGAGTGCCCCAATCCACTGACATACCTGGAACTGCTACAAGGAAAGTGCCATTTTCTTCCCATTTCACAGGTGAGAAATCTAAGCCTCAGTCAGCTTGAGAGAATTCCTTTCCCCCGGCCACACACAGCAAGATGCAGGGCTCAGCGCGGACGTCTTTCACCTCACATTGGTGCCCCCACTCCCAGCCTACGGGAAGCCAGCTAATTAATGTGGGGATTTATCAAATCAATTAAATCAGAGCAAGGCTGGTGCATTCTGGACTCTGATGGAAATCCTGTCTAATGAGTATTCCCATTAATGGGATTGGGAGGATTTGCAATGGACAATATAGGATAAGACTGTCTTTAATTCTTGGCTGTTTGCATGTAGGACTTTGTGAAGAACGGAAGGATGGTGAGGGTAAGCTTATAGTATACAAACAAAGCAGTGTTCTTTTAAGCCAGTGTCCCAGATGATATTACTTAGGCGTCATAAAATCACAGAAAGGGGAGCTGGAAACAGTCTGCTGATTCACAGTCAGGAGAGCTCTTCAGCATGGGCACATGAAGTCTGTTGTCACCTTCGTGGGAGTAGGGAGGGCTGTGCACATCCATCCACACATCGTCCACACTTGCCGTATCTTCAGTTGGTTTTCTGGACTTTGGGTTTCCTATGTAGAATAGTATATCAAGAAAGTCCGTAGTGATTACACCTGGTTTTGTAGTTAAACTGGTTGATTTAAAATATTTTCAAAACGTGGTATGAGTTGGTTCTTTCTGTGCGAGTCTCTTTGAATTGGAGCTTCCGGATCTGATATTTGGTATGAAACTTCTTTCACAGGTAAAGCAGAGGGCTGTACAATCAGGGCTATGATTTTCTAAGGGGGAAAAAATGTTTTCCGCTCCAAAGGAAAAGGAAAGAAGTTGAAAATGAATTAGTTTTACTCTCATCACAGTTAACTCAAGAACAGCCAAGAGCAGCCATCTCTGACCGGAAACCATTTCCTGGAAGTCCGGAAGTAGTTTCAGGAAAGTGCTGACTAGGGGCCCTCTGAGCGGTCGGCCTTGGGTCTGGTGGGTGACCATGAGGGAGGTCCTCTGAAGGCTCCTCTCCAAATGGGGAAGGAGACCCCAGCCCGAGCCAGCCTTGGGGTCACTTACTGGGCCGGGCTCCACTCCACCTGCCCTGTGTGACCGGTGCTTCAGGTACCTTAGGAAACAGGTGCCCAGTGAATGGGGGAATTCTTCAGCCACATTCTATTGTCTCCTTGGAGTTCCCCCTTGATGACCCTTATCTAACTAGGTGTCATTATGAAGCAGTAACTCTGGGACTGAGAAGGCTTGACTCTCACTCTGTCGTCCCAAACCTTAGGCTGGCCAAGAGTAGGAGAGGCAGGTGAGCTGCCCATTTTTTGCAGACCCATACAGGAGGTGCACACATGCTTCCAGCCACAGCACCCCAATCCTGTGCTGGTGACACAGAGGTCTAGATGGTGCGGGAGCTGCCATTGCCCTTGGGGGGAGGCCTGCAGAGCTAGCCAGGAGGGACCGGAGATGCCTCCAGGACACTGACAAGCTAAAGGGAGCAGCAGAAATTGTTGCAATATCACAAGGCAGTTTTAAGTGTTGCTGCACTATTATTGCAGTTTTCTTTTTTTTTTAAGACTCAGAGTTTCTGACACTTTTCCCATTGGATCTGGGCAACTCTTGACTGCTTTAACCCATAGGGTACAGAGAAGGGGAAGCTATGTGTAACAAGTCAGCTCCCACAGCTCTCTTGAAGGGTACTTTCATATGCTCCCTCTTGGAGCCCTGAGCTTCCATATGAGAAATCCAGCTGCCCTGACCTGGAGGGGGATCCCCACCAAAGTTCCAGGCATGTCAGTGAAGAAGCATCTGGGCAGCAGACCCTCAGGTCCTCCAAGCCTTCCAGATCTCCCAGCTGAGGCCCCAAGCATCAGTGAAGCAGAAACAAACCATCCCTTCCAAGACCCATAAAACTCTTAATCCACAAAAGCAATGGTTGTTGCTTTAAGTCATTGTATTGGTGGTTGTTTGTCACAGGGCAGTGGCAACCAGAATAAACATGGTTTCTTTAAACCAAGAAATGACTGGCCTAGTGCTCAAAGAAAAATGATCTCTCTCAATCCTGGGAGGACCAATAATGGGAGTCTTAGGTCTGAGAACTGGTCTCTATGGGTCAGCTAATCAAAGGGACTTATTCTGTGTTTGACTGAGGGACTCACCTAAGACTTCCTTGGTGTTCACAGCTGTCCAGTAGGTGCGCTCAGGGACACCATGCAGCAAGCTCTCTGCCTTCTCAGAGCCTTCTCTGACACGATGGGTGAAGGCTCTTCTGGATGCTTCCCTTCATGATGCCCTTCTGTCTGGCACATGATGCATTTGGAGTCCTTGGAGCCCAGCCTTGTCCTCAGGACGACTGGGGACTATGGCCGTCCTAGGCCTGGCCCCTCTGACACATTCTCCAAAATTCCACGTTTCCACAGCTTCCTTATTATAACATTATTTAATCTGAAAAACACTGAAAGCCGATCATTGCTGTTTTCTCCAGGGAAAGAACCATTTCTTTGCTCTGCTATCTGTTCTATGTACAGACCAGTTTTCTCTATTTACTTGTGGTGACAGCCGTTGCTAATTATTTACTGTGTCGATCAGCTATTGCTGCATAACAAGATATCGCCAGACTCAGCGGTTCAAAAGAAAAATAAACGTTTACTGTGACTCACAGCATCTGTGGATTTGGAAATGGCTAAGCTGGGGATTATGGTTTGGGGTCTCTCTCATGAGCCTGCCCTCATGAGATTTGCTGGGACTGCAGTCATCCAAAGGCCTGACTGGGACTGGAAAATCTGCTTCACAGTGGATCGCTCACATGGCTGGCAGGTTGGTAACAGTTGTTAGTGGGAAGCCTTCATTCCTTCCCTCTTGGTCTTTTCCATGGAGTTGCTGGAGTGTCTCTACCACATAGCAGCTGGCCTCCCTGACCTAGAGTAAGAGATCTAGAGAGAGAGCCAAGTGACAGCCATCCTTTTTCTGATCTAGTCTCAAAAGTCACATAGTATCACTCCTGCCACATCCTAATCATGGCTCTTCTAAGACTTGCTAAGTATGGCCCAGATTGAAAGCGGGAGGTGAGTGGGGATAAAGCTCTACCTTTGCAAGGGAGAAATGTCCCAAAATTTGGAGACATATTTGGAAAACACCATACCTACTCATTATTCAGTGTTCATTATCCCCTCATCCTCCAATTTTATGCTAAGTAGCAAGACACCTGACTAAAAGGTTACATTTCCAAGCCTCCTCTGAAGCAAACAGAGATTAATGAGATGTAAGCAGAAGTTGTTGGGTGAGGCTTGCCAAAGGCTTTTTAAGAATGGGAAGAAACAGCTGGCATTTGCCCTATGCCTCTTCCTCTTATTGATTGCTTGGGATACAAATGTGATGGCTAGTGCTGCAGCAGCTATTTTGTGAATATGCAGCAACCCCATATGACTGGAAGGCATATGCTAAAACTCAAAAGAAAAGCTGAATGGAGCCTGAGTCCCTAGTGACATCATGGAAGCTGTCATAACTGACTTGAATTGTCTAACACTGAACTTCTTCTACAGGGATGGAAACTAGCAGTCCTTGATATTTATACCAGGTTTACTAACAGATGAACACAGATCCTAACTGATAAATTTATCATTGTTCTTTCTTCAAACCTGGCTTGCATAGGACTCATCATTGTATATCTGGGCCCTCTCCCTACATGATGTTCTTCCACAAATGATCTGGTGTTCTGGTTGTCTGTAAGTTAAGTTGTTGAAGGAACTGATTGATCCAGGTAATCACAACAATCCATTTGGACACCGCCTCCCATGTCAGACTCAGTCATAGGCCTGATGAGGATAGGGAACTTTGGGGATTGGTCCCACTCTTGATCCAGTTGTCTGCAGCCTCTGGGGATAGGTAACATTCTGCTGGTGTCTGCCTAGGGAAGAGGGTTTGGGTGAGGAGGGAGGGGCTGTGCTCCATTGTGGGAGAGAGAGGCCACAGGAGGGGCACTTTGAGTCTGCCATTATGTGAAAGGTCCAGGTCTGCTGCATCACATACAGCTCCTCTGATCTCTGAGAGCCCATTTCCTGGTGGTATTTCAGCTCTTCCCACCCTGGTCAGCCAGAACACGTATCTCCTGCTCAGCCATCCTGGAGCATGAGAACTACAGCCAGGAGTCCTGAGGCACGCACGTCTCTACCACACGATCCCTTTCTGGAAACTCATTTGAAATAGAAGATACTATCGCTCTGTAAAAACCATCCAAGATGTAGTGGCTGCAATAGCAATTGTAGTTCATTTTGTTCACAACTCTGTAATTTGGACAACACTTGGAGAGGTTGGCTCCTTGCTGCTCCATGCAGGGTCAGGGGGCTGTGCCTCAACTGCAGAAGGAGAACCCACTCTCAAGATGGCTCACTCACATGGCTGCATGGTTAGTTCTGGTTGTGCACAAGGAGCTCAGCCTGGCTGTGGGATCAGTCTTGATTTCCCTGCAAGCAGGCCTCTCTATAGGCTGCTTGGGCTTCCTCACAATATGGTAGGCAGGTTTCCGAGAGCAAGTGTTCCAAGAGATGGAAGTGGCATTTCTATGGCCAGGCAGCCAGACATCACACAACAACTCTTCCCACCATAGTCTGTGGGTTGTGGGAGTCATAAAGGCCAACCCGGATTTAAGAGGAGGAGACTGGACTCCACTTCCTGATGGGGAAGTAGGAAGGTTCTAGAAGAGCATGTGGGGTGGGAGATATTATTGTGGCATTCTTTAGGAAATGCAACCTGCCAGAGAGAAAGTGTGCCTGAGGCCTTTCATTGCTAAAGCTGGATTTTGTTGCAGTTCATAGGACATCAGAGAGGTCTGAAATGCCATGGTACAATCCCCCTTCCTTCTTTTCAGATGTGGCCTCTCTGCAAGGAGGCATTAAGCAGAGCTTTCAGGACCTTGGGTGGGGGCCTGTGGTGGGAAGACTTGGGGGGGGGGGTCCTCAGGAAGGACCACAATTGGGTTAATGTCCTTAAAAGAAGAGGAAGACATTAGAGAGAGTTCTTTTTGACTCTCACTCCCATGTGAGGACACAGCAAGAAGGTGGCCATCTATAAGCCAAGAAGCAAATTCTCATCAGATGCCAGCTCCTTGATCTCCATCTTCCAGCCTCCAGGGCTGTGACAGATAAACGTCTGTTATTGGAGCCACCCAGCCTGTGGTGTTTTGTTACAGCAGTCAGAGCTGATGGAGATGCCCTGCGATACTGGAATCATGGTCCCATTGCAATGGGGGATCCAGCCCTGACAGGCATCATGGGCCACACTAAGGCCACATCCAGGGCCTAGGTTAGAGCTCTGTTCAGATTCCCAGCTCAGTTTATAAGTTAGCAATGCCTTGGGCTGCAAGTAACAGAACCAGCCCACAATCACTGAAACAAATGGAGGTCTCCTGTAATAAGATGTCAGGAAGTAGGCCTTCCCAGGGCTGTGGGAAGGGGCTCAAGGGCACTGACAAGGACTCAGCTCCGTCCTTCAAGTGTTGCTGTCTGTTCTATGGACACTGGCCACAGCTCCTGTCTGCGGTTAGAGCTAGAAGCTGTGGGGGGTTGGGGAGGGTGTTGGGAGCGTAGGACTCGGATATGCTCTGTGCAGCAGCTTGCCCAGACTTCTGCTTCACTTTACTTGCCCATGCCAGCAACAGGGGAGGCTGAGAAAGCATGTCTCTGACTTCCCCATTCTTGTGGGGGGAGGCAGCCTGGGGCAGGGTGGGGATGACCAGTGTCAGCCACCCCAGGGTCTCATTATGGATCCCGCTTTCTGACTCTGAGCATTTGCCAACTTGGGACTGTCTGGGAGAACTCATTCAAATTTGCAGTGCCTTGTAAGGTTTGACTGGCTACCTAGCAAATGAACATGCTCTGATGGGTGAGTGTTTATGTTCCTGGCGGGGTGGGGTAGAGGGTGTAGTATTCCTAATGCCCTACCTCTGGCCTGCCTCAGATGCTGCAGGGTTTTCCTGTTGAGGGCAGCCGGATTCTTTGTCGAAGAGCCGCAAGGGCATGGGAACTTCAAGCTCGCCATGGGCTTGGTAGAGGCAGCTGTGACCGCACAGAGCCTCCTCACAGGTGGGATGGGGGAGCCTCTGCATCTAAAGGGAGCACATCCTCAGGTCCTTCCTCCCTCAGCCGTGCAGCATGGTTCTATCTTCTCCTCCTAAAATGAGTGGTCCTGCCCAGGATTACCTTAAAGCAGGCCATGGCTTTGAAGGAACTCCCCAAACTATACAGTTGTTTCCTGGTTCGAGGCACTGCCCCGCTTACCTCATGAGGACTCTGGGGGGTGTCCTGCCCCTCATGTGCTCTTCCTGTCCTATAGGTTTACCCTGTGGTTTATCTACGCTGCTCATATCCTGTCAAGGCCTCACCAGCCACTCCCTGTGGGCATGTGGGTGCATTTGCATCTGTGGCCAGCTTAACCCCGGCCCCTTCAGGTTAAGCTGGAGACACAGAGAGAGTTAAACATGTCTCCTGAAAGCCAGAGAAGCTGCAGCATTCTCGTGTGGAGTACAGCTGTAAAGTTAATTTAAGTCCATGCGTGTTGGCTGGTTGTAGGCACTGAGGTGTGACTTCTGGGCTAAGTATCCAGGGTCCCAAAATGCAGAAGGAACTCATGGCTAGGATGCAGGACTCTGTGCAGAGAGAAGACATCAAAGCTTCGCAGGAGCATGAAGGGGCATCCAAGGAGGCTGAGGTATGTGCCAGGCTGGGTGGCTTCATGGGAGTTTGCAGAGTCCCTCAGGGACAAAAGGGAATTTGGGTGTGATAGTAGAGGCAACCCAAGATCACCAAGGTGTGCTCAGGGGTGGGGTGGAAGACAGTGCTCCAGGAGGCAGGTGATGCCTCTGACAGCAGGGGCCCCGACAAGCTTGGCAAGGGCGGATGGCCATGTTGGGGGGGGAGGGAGCCCCTGACACAGGCAAGAGTCAGTGTGCTGGTCCAGACAGCTAGATGCCATGCAGGGGGGCAGAGGAGGCATAGGAGGGGGAAAGAAGGTTGAGATGCTCAGAAAGAGAAAGGGGATGGGGTGCCTGGGTGGCTCTGTCAGTTGAGCATCTGACTCTTGATTTCAGCTCAGGTCATGATCGCAGGGTTGGGGGACTGAGGCCCAAGTCGGACTCTGTGCTGAGTGTGGAGCCTGCTTAAAATTTTCTCTCTCTCTCTGCCCCTCTCTCCCCTCAGGCTCTCTCTCTCTCAAATTAAAAAAAGATGGGGGAAGGGAAAAAGTGAGGGGTGGGAGAAGCCTCTGGGATAGCCAAGAAGAACAAACCTTGTGGGGATGGGTCCTTCAAACCTCAGCTCTGCTGTGTGATGCTGGGCTGCCTACTGAACTTCTCTGGGTCTGCTTCCCCATTTGAACAGTGCAAAAAACACCTGTTGCACGTGGAACTGAATAATGTAATATTTCAGTTTGGGTAAGGCACCCATCCTGTGGCAGGTGCACGTGGCATGGCAATTATCTTCCCTCCTTCAAATCCGGGGTCACTGTTAGTCACCAGGAGACCTTATTTCATCTGGTCTCTCCCTCCGCAGTGTTCCTGGTGAGACCCCAGGCCTCTGGGTCTGACCATGGCCATGGCCAGGTCCCTGGCAAGGGCAGCATTTGCACTGAGGAGCCTTGAGGCCCCTGGGCGGCGGCACTGGGAGCAGATGCTGGCAGCTGCTGCTAGCCCCACAATGTGGCTTTTGTGAGCTGGGGTGACAGTGCAGCCCAGGAACGACCTGTGCTGGGGAACAATTCCTAAGGCAGGCCCAGCGCAGCCCAGAGCTCTCAACAAAGCAGCCTAGAGCCGCTGCAGCGAGGCTGTGGGCAATTGCTTTTGTTATGCAAACGAAGGAGGAGGTTCCCAGCAATTTCTCCCCTCAGCACTGCTAACCGTTTTGTGATGCAAATGAAGGAAGGACTCCAGCCCCCAACCCGCCCTCAGTCTGAGACTATGTGTTCCTAGTCCCAGAATTTGCCCCGATTTTGCTCCCTGCTAGGTTTCATGAGCACTGCCCACACCATGCCCGGCCAGAACGGGCTCTCTTGGGGACTTTCAGTCTAACTAGGAGGTGACAGGACCAGAGAAAAGAAGCAGAGGCAGAAGGACATTGCCTCAAATTGTGCAACCAGCTGGTAAGAATGACACCAGGCAGCTGGGAGAGGCCCCTCAGAGCAGGTGTCGCTCAGACTGAGCTGGCCAGGCTAGGGACAGTGTCTGGGGTAAAGGGACTCTGGGCACCCAGGCCCCAAGGTGGGGTACCTGCCTCCAGAGGAAGACTGGCTGGTGTGAGGAGGGCCCATCCACGGGCTCATGGGCACATGGAGCTTGAATGCCCAAAAGACACACACTACAGTGATTTAGCAAATTTCCAAATTTCTCCGAGCCTCAATTTCCTCATCTGTAAAATGAAGACAGGAATCACCTCTGTCACAGGGCTGTGGAAAGGTGGATGAGCTAATCCAGATGCAACGTTGAGTCCATGCAGGGCTCATAACAGACATGCAATGGGTAACAACGACGGACAGCAATTTGGCAATGTTTACCAAGCTCAGAAGCGCGAAAGCTCATTCCCCAATAATGCTCCTTCTAGGAATTTAGTCTACAAATACTCTCACATGTGCAAAATGACATATGCTCAAGGTTATTCTTCGAACATGTGTAGTAGCCAGAGATTGGCACCAGCCCAAGTGTCCATTTGTGGGGATTGGTTCAGTGGATTACGGTCTGTCTGAGAGGGACTTGCCCAGAGCAACACAGAAAGGCCCCAGCTCTGAGCCCCCTCAACCCTTACCCTGCCTCCATGCTCGACCTCTCACCAGGGCTCAGGAGCAGCTCAGGGTGTGACTACCTCCCTAATCCGGGAAAGGTTAAGTGAAGATTTCCAAGAGGCAAGTAGGCTTGGAAATCTTCAGCTGAAACAAGAATGAGGGTGTTCTCTTGTACCGACACGGGATTGAACTGCACAGGAACTGGGTGGGGTAAGCCAGCACCCTGCGCGGGCGCCGTAAGAAAGGAGTGACGCTGAATGTCGCTCCACTGGGCCCAGGCAAGAGGGAGGGTGAGTGTGCCAGTTAGAGTGGTGGGCAAGGCCAGGGTGGTGGCTGTTATACACACACCTGGAGGCAGACATTCACCCCTGCAGAAACGTCTTGGAGCGAGGTGGTGCACGGAGCCCAGCAGTGATGGAATAACACAACCGGTCACCATAGCAACAACCAGCAGTTGTAATTTTCAGAAGGCGGGCAGCCCCTAGTGCTCCAGAGAAAGCTACAGGCCCCCTGCAGGGCTGCCTCTGTAACCCCAGGTGTGCACGTGGCCAGGCAGCATGACTCCCGGGGGGCCTCTGTCTCCCCACCTGTAAAATGAGGATCTGACCTGTGACACACGTGCACCTCCGTGCGGGGGAGGAGAGACTGAGGGAACGGAGCATGCTGAAGAGCAGGCACAGGGCTCTACTGACGCAAAGGCTGTTCGCCTCCCACGGCAGGCCCGGAGAGACAGCTTCGTCGCTTTTCTGTTCCCTGTTGCCCTCATTAGAGTCAACTGTGTGCAACCCTGAATTTCTGCCACCAAAGTATCTTCCAGATAAATAAATGATGACTATAGAAGAGAAAGAAGGCAGATGGCATTTCCTTCGGGCAGGAGGCTGCCCAGGGGCCCTCTGCAGAGCACAGGTATGGCTCTCCTGCCTTCCAAGCCGCTTGCTCCTACCCCTCTCCGACAGCCCTTCCAGCTTTGAAACTGCAAAGTCATTCCCTGTCTCCCCAGGAAGGCACCGCCCAGACCACTGGCCTTGCCCCGTGGCATGAAGCCAGCCTCTTGAGGGACATCAATAGCTGTGCTGGGTGGGTTGTGCTCAACACCTTCCAGGCCCGGCCCTGCTGGGAAGAGCAGCAGATGATCTCTGACCTCTGCGTGTGGCAACCTCAGCCCAGCGGGCAGCCCCTCCTCTGTCCCCTGTCCAGGATGCACAAGGCTCCGTTTCCCTGTTGAGACAGGCCTGTAAATCAATACAGGGGGCAGGAGCAGGCAAAGATAGTGGGGGCTGCATGGAGGGAAGGGGCCTGGAAGGGCCTCCGTGGGCACTTCCTTCCTCCCCCCATGCCTGCATGGAGGGTGGGCCAGACTGGCTCCAAGCAGTGGTCTCCCTGTGCCGCCTTCCCCACCACTGTTTCACCAACACCTCCCTCCTTGTTCTTCAGGTCTTCGAGGGCCTTTTACTTGTCCGCACTCCCCTCAAACCCCACCGTCTCTACCTTGCTGCACTCACAAGTGTTACGGACTGGAATTAGGAGGGTCTGGGTACAAGTGGTCAGAAACTTAGTTCTCAAACTAGATGCAAGAGGCCAGGGTGGGCCAGCCACCCTGAGTATGCAACAGTGACTACTTTTAAAGCACCTTTAAAAAATAATTAAAACAAGGGCGCCTGGGTGGCTCAGTTGGTTAACCATCTGACTTCGGCTCGGGTCACGATCTTGAGGTTTGTGAGTTTGAGCCCCCTGTCAGGCTCTCTGCTGATAGCGCGGAGCCTAGTTTGAATTCTGTGTCTCCCTCTCTCTCTGCCCCTTCCCTGCTTGTGCTCTATCTCTCTCCAAACTGAATAAATGTTAAAAATTTTTTAATAAATAAAAAATAGTTAAAACAAACACAGGAGTATTATGGATAGGATAGAAAACCCAGGTGACATTCTAAAATGACATGCAGGTGGCTTAGGATGCCCTTTCTTGGATCGTATTAGCTCTCAGTTGTTTGGTGGGCAAGGGGTTGGGGAAAAGCCTGATATCTGGCACCTCCATGGTGTGATTTGGTGTCCTCGTGTCTTTCACAGACACCTGTGCTAGCACATAATCACCAGTCACTGCAGGAACAGTTTTGACTCCTGCCAAGGGATTTCAGGGTTAGGCAGAGCAGTTTTCAGTGGCAAAGTTCTGCAGGAGCCTGAGGTCACCTGCCTATTCTCTGAAGCCCCTCTTCTAGCCAGGTGGGCCTGTCTGGGCAAGGTATGGGGTTCTGGGTCACTGGCATAACCCAGCCCTCAGCACAATGATTCCTGTGGGCTCAGTTTAGGGGGCCACTGCTGCCCACGGTTGTGTTTGGGGTATGTTCTCTTGCTCTCTCTCAAGTTTATTTATTTATTTTGAGAGAGAGTGCAAGTGGGAGAGGGGCAGAGAGAGGGAGAGAGAGAGAGAGAGAGAGAGAGAGAGAGAGAGAATCCCAAGCAGGCTCTGCACTGTCAGCGTAAAGCCTGATGTGGGTCTTGAACTCACGAACTGTAAGATCATGACCTGAGCCGAAGTCAAATGCTTAACCGACTGAACCACCCTGCCACCTGGGGTATGGTCTCTTTATACTGTACAGAAGCTCCAAAACACATCCCCCATGATCTTGAATAAGCCAAAAATATCTGTCTCGGCCTTAATGACAGAAATATTGTGAGAAATTAAGCATCTGTCATTCAGGTATTAGACTCTATTTTTTTAGACTCTATTTTAGAGTCTAATTCTGTTGAAGGATTATGTTTCTTTCATCCTAAATGCCTCCTGTCAGTGTGTTCCTATGGGTACTTTGAAGCTTTTGGGACAAGCATGCTCCCTCTCCTGGCCTCAGTGACCTTGTCTGAGATTCAAGAGGGCAGGCTCAGACCCCCAGCTCAGCTAGATGCTTAGAGCTCAGCATGTCCTGCTAGTCTTGGAGCATTTTCTCCATTTCTTGGTGTCTCCCCCGCTACCCTCAGCTTCTGTCACCCACATAGATCGGAGGGCTAATGGTGCTCAGACCTTGTGCTTTTAGCTTTGGCAGTGGATGTTGTAGAGGAAGCAAGGTGGCAGAGGCCTCTCCACTTGTGTCTGACACAGAAAGCCTTGGGACCCCATGACAACAAGGCCCACAAACAGGTACACTGAATCTCACCTCTGGGCCCGAAACCGAGCAGCCACAGGAACCCAGAGCCAGGCTGAGGAGGCTGTGCCCACCTGGCACGTGGCCCAGCCACTCTGAGGCAGGTCATGAGCTCATCCTTCCACAGCCTCCCTGCCCACACGCTCCTGGCCGGTGGCCTGGCTGCCCCACACTCCCAGGGAAAATCCAGTGACTCTCCTGGCCTAGGAATCTTTGCACCTTGAGTACTTTGTGCATAATTTTGTTTTTCTCTCTCAGCAGAGAGGCGACCTGCGCCTCCTCTGGCTGCTTTCGAACTGCTGGCCTCTCCCCTTCCTTGGGCCTCCAGGTATGTGAATGGTCATCCTGGCACCCTAACTTCCCCTCTCTGGCGAAGAGTCAGAGGGTCCTGCTCTTCAGAAGCTCATTCCTGGTGAGTGGGACTCAGGGCTCACTTGGGGAGCACGGAGCAACCCTCCAGCAAAACGGCATATTGCACTTGGCACAAAGCACCATTTCTTCCAGCCTTCGCACATCGTGTTCCCTGGTCTGCGAAGATGACACCTCCCCCCTGCCCCCCACTAAACATCCGTTTTCTTGTGGGCTCTCTCTACTCCCCCCTTCCCAGCAACCTGTGCAGTCACTTATGGCTGTTTTCATTCATTTGCCCACCAGGCTTCCTATGAAGCTCTGAACTTCTTGGGGGCTGACCTGGGCCCAAGGATCCCAGCACAGACCTCACAGCATCTGGGGAGGGTCTGTCCACTGCCTCTGCCCCACAGTCCCCCCTCCCCCTAGTCAAGCACACAGAAAGACCCAGACTAGGCAGTGGTGGTGGGGGAAATGGTTTCCAAGCCCAGAAGCTGTTCTTCACCTACCTTTCCCTGATTAGGGAGGTAACCACTGTGTGTTCCTGTGGAGCCCTGGTGAGAGGCTGGTCAGGGGCCCTCAGAGCCTCGGGCCTTTCTGTGATGCTCTGGGCAAGTCTGTCTCAGTGACCACTCCCACTCCTTTATCCAAAGAACTGAAATGGGTTAAAATCTTAAGAGAATCAAGCCCAGTTGGAAAGGCCTTTTAGCTTTTTTTTTTTTTTTAAAAGCTTAATGCAAATCCAACTCAAAGAGGAAACAAACGTATCTGAGACTATTTTTTCTTAAATTAAGTTTGACACATTGCTACATCATTTGAAAAGAAGAACGAAAACAGACACCCCCCTGCACTTGTTTCTTAAACGCTTCAGTAAATGAAAAGCAGTGTTCCCGCTAGGCCTCTCTAGGGAGAAAGGGCTCTAGGGAGAGCCCTGTGCTCTGCATGCTCCCTCCAAACCGCCTAATCTGGTGGGGGCCAGCCTCAGGCCTGACAGAATCTCCTGGTGGGTCTGGAGGAGGCCATCCGAGTCCCTGTTGGACCCATGTGACTGCGGTGTCTCTGAGTGCAAGGTCCCAGAAGGATTCTGCGGCTGGGCAGCCACGTGGGCTGTCCCCTCCCGTCCACACAGAGCAGCCTCTCCTGCCCACCAGGCAGGGGACAGTCTGGACCTTCTGGCTGAGGGGACTTTGCCTCTCTCAGAGGCAAAAAGGACACTCAGGCAGCTGTGAAGAGTCCCCTAGCACCTCCTTGTCCTCCAAGGTAAGAACAGAGGAGAGATCTTCCTGACCTGGGTTGAAGCACATCCTGGCTCCCGACTCTGGCCTGGCTCCCACAGGCTGGAGGGGGGCAGACTGTGCGCAAGCTATGTGTGCTGGAGGCTGATGAAGGTGGAGGCGAGAGGCAGGACATTCACCTTCCCCGCTGGGCACTCACTTCATCTGTACCTTGTTCGGTGAATCAGTCGTAAGCGAGGAACCCCAGCAGTCAATACTCTGCCTGGTCCAGAGGGGAGAGGGCCATGGGCAGAAGAAACCCCCCACCCCTACCCCAGTGCCAGCTTCTGGAAACTGGAGCATCTCACACCCAGGGGCCCCCACAGCGGCCCGACTGCTCACCACCTGCTCTTAAGCAAGGTCCCAGCTGGCTCCAGCCAGTGCTGGAGTGTCAGCACTTGGGAGCTTCATGAGACAAAACTTTTTGTGAAAAGGGTTGAAAATAGGGCTGGCAACATTTTATTTTGTCGATTAAGGGTGTTGTCACAAGACACCCTCTGTCTACTATAATCGTTTCATTAAAAAAGGATGACTTCACATCTGGAAACAACCTGATATTAAAAAACCAGATACACTCAGGGGCGCCTGGGTGGCTCAGTTTGTTAAGCATCTGATTCTTGATTTCGGCTCAGGTCGTGATCTCACCATTCGTGGCTTCAAGCCTCGCATCAGGCTCTGCCCTGACAGCAGAGCTTGCTTGAGATTCTCCCTCTCTCTCTGCCTCTACCCTGCTCGCACTCTCTCTCTCTCTCTTTCTCTCTCTCTCTCAAAATCAATCAATAAATAAACAAAACAAAAGCAAAACCCAGATACATTCAGATTTATAAAACTTGACCAGGCTGTCCTTGTTTTCTCATTTTATCTGAGACTCTGTTGGGGGCCCCAGAGGCAGGCCGAGTCGATCCCCCTTGAGAGGCCTAGTGATGCCAGGTGGCCCTAGAGGCCCTGCCAGTCGGGGGACTGATGGCCAGGCTCTTGTTGCATGCTGCCTCTTCCCCACACAGAGCCTCCAGGGTCCCAGGTGTCATCAGAAGCATTAGCTCAGGTGTTTCCTAGAGAGCCCCCTGGCCCAGGACCCTGAAGGGCTGGGCAGGGAACATCCTCTCTCCCAGACATCTCTGGCCTCCATGGCTGGCACTGCCGGCTGACCAGGGCTGCCCCATACACACGGGGACGTGTTCTGAGCCAGCTGCCAACACAAAGCTGCTTTGTGGGCCTCGCCTGGCGGGCAAGCACGTGACCATGGAGGGTGGGCGTGGGGCCGGACGGGTGTGCCCCATTGCCTTCCTTCTGATCAGGACTCTGCATCCTCACATCTGACCCCACGCAGCTGGAGCCTTGCCAGGCAGGGATTGGGGGACCATGGAAACAGGAGAAAATACAAAGTTGGAAAACAAGAGAACGCTTCTTGTCCAGGGTGCTCTGCTCGAACTGAGCTTCTTCTGGGGTCTGCTGGGCACCTAGGCCCTGACTTGACCCCAGCCTCATCCTTTTGTCTCTGACACTGGCTCCTTCTCCCTGAGAGGGCCCCTGAGTCCAGTGTTCGCAGAGCCTTGGCCCTAAAGCACAAAGAGGGGCTGTGGGGTCACCTAGCCAAGAGTACACAGTGGGGCAAAGCCAGGCCCGGGGCCTGCCCCCAGCAGGGCTCCTACACACACCCTTTTCCTTCAGTCCACAGGTGTTTGTGACACAGGGCCTCCAGCCTGAGCCACACTCAGCTCCCCAGAGGAAAGGGAGCCCCTGAACTCAGGGCTCCAGCCACCCAGAGGTGACCCCCAGGAGTGTGGGTTTGACACAGAAAAGAGCAAGAATGCTCTGCCCATATCCATGGACTCCTTCCCTGAGCCCACAAATCTGCTCAAGACTCTCACAAACTAAACAACAAAACAACGAAAAATGTCCAAACAAAGCAGAGGCTTTTCCCTGGACCCAGTGTGTGTACGCCCACCATTGTGTTCTTCTCCCTCCCAAACTCTGGACTAGTGAGGAAACAGTGGGTGTAGCAAGCCATGTTCTACAAAATGGAATATTACACTGTTTAAAAAACACATATAGGGGCGCCTGGGTGGCTCAGTTGGCTAAGCATCTGACTTTGGCTCAGGTCATGATGTCCCCATTCGTGAGTTCGAGCCCTGCATCGGGCTCTGTGCTGACAGCTCTGAGCTGCTTCAAATTCTGTGTCTCCCTCTCTCTCTGCCCCTCCCCTGCTTGCACTCTCTCTCTCTCTCTCAAAAATAAATAAACATTAAAAAATAAATAAAATACATACGAGGACCCCAAAAGAATATGGAAATCATGCACCCCCTGCTGTTTCCCTAAAATGTTTCATCTGGGCAAAGGGACTACCATCCTCCTCCTGGCCCTGACCAGACCCCAAGATGACTCTCTAGAATCCGCCCCCCACCCCCGCCACCGCCTGTATCTCTTTGTCATATACTGTACAGAGGCCACTGCCACATTCAGAGCCCACAAGAAGAGCCCTGGTCTAGAACCTTCCTTCAGCTGTGCCCTCCCCACAGGTCAGGGGTCTGTAGGTCCAGAGGACGTGCTCACTCAGAGCCTGTGTCCCTTCCAGGCCCTGTAGCAGGCACCAGGCACCTGGAAGTTCCCTGCTAAATGCCCCCACCTGCTTCCAGGCTTTCATGGGCCTCCGCAGGGTCTCTTCCTCTTAGGTGTGCACACCTGTGGGCCCAGGGTTTTCAGTGAAAGGAGGGGTGTGCTGGGCAGGGGGTGGGAACAAAGGGAACCGGTGGGGCCAGGCCCAGGGCTGCTTCCTTGGGCTTATGAGGCAGTCCAGGATGCTGCATTTGAGCCTGGGCTGTGGTTGTGAAGATGTGTGTGTGTGTGTATTAAGGCGAATGGATAGAAAGGATTTCAACAATGTGTCTGGCTTGACCCATCACTTTCCCACATTAGGATGCAGAGCAGGTGGACTTGCTGATGGTCTGCCCTGCAGGCATGAAGGACACTTTGGCCCTCTAGCTCTCAGATCCATCTCCTCCATTGGCACTGCTGCCTGAGCTGGGGGCCCCGTGCCTCACCCCTCCTTCCACTTATGCTAACACAGAGGTCAGGCCCTGCTCCTTGCCTAAGGCTCTGCATGCTGACAGAACCGCTCCAGCAAGGAGGAACCTCGAACCTCGCCTCGGGACTTGGCCTCCACCCCTGCACCCTCCTTGTTCAGGCATATTAACTTCTCCTGGTGGGCATCACCCTGTGCCCTTGCACTCCCCACCCCCACCAGATTTGAGAAGTGACCTTCCCTCTTGTTCCCACCACTCCCTTCTCCTCACCCCTAAACATGCCCCCTTTCCTTGCTCTTTGAAGTCTATTTTGATTCAGGTCCTCTTCCTCTCTCCAGTGACTCAGGGACCAGTCCTGCTGGGTCACGGCCAGCCATTCTAGCCTTATCCCCCTTGCCAGGGGCTGGTGACCTGTCCTGCCAATGAGGTATGAGCAAACGTCTGCAGGGAGTCCCTAGGCAAGGTCTCCTCTCTGATAAAATAGACTCACGAGAAGAAATGGTCTAGCATGGTCTGCTAGACTTCACCATGTCAGGATGGCACATCTCTTACCAGCTGAGAATAAAGCCACACCCTAAGGAGGGCTGTGCCTGGCATACAGTCCTTGCTGCTGTCCTTGCCTCTCCCTGCACTTCCTGTCACGAGCTGGTCTGTTCTGGCTGCTCTATCCTGCTTGAGCCTAGGGCTTTGCCATTCACAGCCAAGTGCACCTCCTGCCCCCTGCTATGTCTCCCTGGGCCCTCCGAGGGTCAGCCCACCATGTTACACTCAGCACCACGCAATGTGTTTCTGAAAGATGGGGGTCATCTCTTACCAGGTCCTGCCCTCCCCTACCCATGCCCCCGCCTGCTGGCTATAGACCACAGGCATCCAATAGTGTTCAATAGAGTTGGGTGAAACAATGCATTTCTTATAAAACGTCCATGGGTAAACCTGCCTGTTTTGTTGTGCAATATCCTTAAGGTCCGTGTGGTATTAGATTTCTGAACTAGGAAAACATTTCTCCCTCCCTTGAGATTAATTAACAGCTTCTATTACAGGTCTACGGTCTCTCATGCACAGTTCCAGAAATCGAAATATTTCTGAAAACCAAGACTTTTTCCATAAGTTAGTGGCAAACTCATCTGGCGGCCAAACCTGACCAGGTCAGATATAAGGATAGTTAAAGTCTTAGAGTGACTATATATTTCATCACAAATAAAATAAATATTGTTGGTAATGGGTTATAGCCCTGGATCCTGTTCAAGTATTACTTAATATATAGTATATACAGATTACAAATGGTCTAAAATTCAAATATTCTGAATTCAGAAAAACCTCCTCCCCCCAGGGCTTCTGATAAGGAGTCGTGGGGTTGTGTTAGAAAGCAAGAACTTCGCAGTACACTTTATTTTCCTTTTTCTGCTCTGGCTACCAAGAAAGTCAAATTTAAATAATCAAACTTATTCACAGCAACTGGCCTTTGTCTAAAGTTTCTTAGTACAACTATTCTGTTCTTTTACAATGTGACCTTAAAAAATTATCTGAGCAATATAGTTATCTCGAATTTGTGTCTTTTATGTTAGCCGGCTTCACATTATTATTTTAAAAGTGAAAGGAGTATAAATTTATTACGAATGAGTGAATCCAGAGGATTCTGTGGACTAATGGGACAGATGGTCCCTGATGTCCCTGTCTGCCATGCTGCCTCCGAGGGGGTATGGATGGGGCTGTCATGATTATGGATTCTCTCTGTGCCTCGCCACATGCCCAGGGGAGACAACAGACACTCCCCAGCGATTCCTGTTGACCTCCATCCTTGGTGGCTTCCCAGTCAATATACCCCCTGCTCATTACATACATGCAGCCACCACCCAGATGTAGAGACAGCCCCCTGAGATCAATGCAGCAGACAGCTTGCTCGCAGATTTGCGCCATTAACAAGCTTCTCCCAAATTCTTCCATCAGGTCCATCCTACTGGAGAACCTCAAAAATAATGTTTGCACACATTCTACATTAGGAGTCACTTTTCTTTCTTTTTTTTAAAATTTTTTTTTTTTTGAGAGAGATTGAGAGGGAGCATGGAGGTGGGGGCAGATAGAGAGGGAGACACAGAATCTGAAACAGTCTCCGGGCTCTGAATTGTCAGCACAGAGACTGATGCGGGGCTTGAACTCACGAGGTGTGAGATAATGACCTGAACCGAAGTCTGACATTTAACCAACTGAGCCACCCAGGCACTCCTAGGAGTCAATTTTCATATAAAATTATTTGTGTGGATATAGAGATAATAGAGTGCATGTGCTTATTTACTACAATAGTAATGAGGACAGTTGCTAAATGAGAGGGATTATGAGTGATTTTTTTACTTTCCTTTATATTCTAAATTTTCAATGATGAGCATTACTTTTGTAATAACAAGAATAAACAAGTTTGTTTTAATCCCCTCTGCAAATACTATTAGAGAGCAGTTTCTCAGGGTATCGAAGCTTTTTGCTACCCAAAAGCTTCATTGGATCTTTATTCATGAAGTCATTTCACACAGAGGGGCCAGAAATCTATCTTAAAACGCAATCCAACCACACAAAAATTACTGTAGTCAAGTTTCTGAGACTGTGTCCTTTATCGGGTGACATCTGAAAAAACTGATGAGAGCTTTGTCTACATGATGTCAAAGCAGTCAGACAATTCAATAATTCCAATGGAAGCAAGCAGACTTTCTCTTCCTGATATGATAGAGCCACTGGCAGCAGACGAGCCTTCTGCTGTAAACACACTGAAAACCAGGGGGACAAAACCTGAAATGACTATTTGCAGATATTGGACAACAGGCAAGGTAACAATGTGATCCCACAGAGAAGCTAAACCAATAACAGGAGCCCTGTAATCCACCTGGCTTCCTGCCTGCAGGCTTTTACTGGACCCCCAGGACAGAGAGGGGACCCCAGCCGAGAACAGCAGTCTCATTGAGCCGAGGAGACAAATTGTGGTTAGGGGAGGCTTAAGAAGCCACATATTGTGGGGGTAGAGAACTTAATAGGAGGGATCCAGGCAGAAATGGGGTTTATATAAGGTCCCTTTGAGCCTTAGGATGCTAATATGACCTGCACAGGGTGAGATGAGACTGAACAGAGAACAAGGTCAGGTTACCATGTAGCTATTGCAGTGGTCATACCTCACCTGGGGTTGGGAGGCACTTCAGTTCTGACCAGCCAGGGTGGAGTGTCCTCACTGACCACCAAATTAAATCCGCAGAAACCCAGACAGGCCCCCTCCTAAGAACACAGCTGGAATGACCCTGGGTAAAGGCTTAGCAAAGTTTAAAAACAAACCTTGAAAGGGTCAAGTTGGGACCCAAAGGAATTAAATGCTTGTCAGAACAAAATGTAACACTTTGTAAAGCAAGACAATGAGATTCAGGAAATTCAGCAATATAATAATCTCAAGTCCAGCATTAAATAAAAATTATTAGTCATGCAAAACGGTAGTGAAATATAACTCATAACCTAAAGAAAAATGAGTCAATAGCAACAGATCAAGAAATAATAGAGGCGAGGGACTTAGAAGCCAGTAATGTTTAAAAAGCTCTTATAAACATATTCAAAGATTTAAATAAAAATGAAAACATAATGAGAGGAGACACTGAAATCATAAAAAGATAGAAGCAAATGGAAATTCTAGAGTTAAAAAAAATATGATCTCTGAAATGAAAAATTCACTGGGAGGGGGTTCCTGATCTAGGGCAGATGGAACCCTTACATTTCACCGTGTCTCTCCGCTGAATGAAACTAGGATTCCCGGACAGAATGCGTGGAACAATAACCTGGGGACTCTGAAAAGTAAATGGAGGCAGATAGAAGAATGAGGCCAGAATTTGAGATGCCAAGCAAATTGGTGGTAGGCTGCCTATTTTTTCTTTCATCATTGCCCAGCCTCGGCTCAAAGGCATCCCAAAACCTGGAAGGGCACAGTGGGTGGAGACAAAAACAGCCCCAGGAGAAACCCCCTCTTCCTAGTCTAAAGAGCAAGCAAGGAGACTCCTGTCAGAGAATGAGGACAATACCCTGGTCATCTTTCTGTTTTCTCCTTCCCCGGGCCCAAGCAGTAACAGTGGCAGTAGTAATGACAATGGCAGTGGTTGTAGGGAGGGTGCCTAGAGCTCTGACCAGGAGAGCTGTGATGCCAAAGAGTGCAGGACCAAGTCTTACTGTTTCTTCTTTCTCTGTGCCCCCTCATAGATTGGTCCTGGGTGCTGTTGCAGTCACAGGAAGTGTGCAGTAAAGTGGGAAACCAAACCTTGGCTTTCTTGCCACCAGACAAACAAGGGAGGCTCCAGGGGTCTGAAGATAATGGGGAGGAAGGAGCTCAAGAAAGCAGTCCCAAAAAGATATGTATGAATTCCTCATTTACTTCTGAGCTGTATGTACATGGATCTGTCCCTAAACATGCTTTGAGAACTGAGCTAAAAGGCAGACCACCACCCAGATTCTACACAGGATGAGCGGAAGGATATATAGGCAGAGCAAATCCAAATAGCATTGCAAATTTTGAACACTGAGTTGAATTTGGAACCACAGCCCACAGAAGATGGGCCAGAACTTGCACCCTGAATCTAATCTAATGGTCTGCTAAAACAAAAGTATCAACATTTTCTTTAGTATTTAAACAAAATGCAGAGTCATATAACATAATATTCAAAATATCCAGGACTAACACAGACTGCTTTGTATTGATGAACCAGAAAACTCTCAACCTGCAGTGAAAAAGACAATCAAAACACATCAACCCTGAAATGATAGAGATGTTGGAATTATCAAAGACTTAAAGCAGTTATTATAATCATGCTTCAATAGTGAGAATAAATTCCCTTGAGATAAAAGGGAAGATAGAAAATTGCAGCAGAGAAATATGTAAACAAAAACCAAATTAAAATTTTAGAACTGAAAGCTGCAGTAGGTGAAATTAAAAATTCAGTGGGTGGCTCAATGTCAGAACGAAGAACAGAGGAACAAGTCAGTAAACATAAAGATAAAGCAGTAGAAATAATCTAATCTGAACAACAGGAAAAATTAATGAACAAAGCATCAGGATTCTGTGGGGTAATACCAAAAGACCTAGCTTTTGTACTAGAAGAGTTTCAGAAGAAGATAAAGACTGTGGTACTGAAATAATATTTGAAAAAATACCGTTGATAACTCCCTAAATTTGGTATAAGATATAAACATACAGATTCAAAACTCTCAGTGAACTCCAAGCAGATGAACTCAAACAAATCCATGACTAAAACATCATAATCCAAGTGCTGTATACAGACAAAGAAAAAAATCTCTAACACATCCAGAGAAAAATGATACCTTAGATAGGGGCACAAGAAATTGAATGACAGTGGATTTCTCATCAGAAACCATAGAGAATAGAAAGATGGTACAACATCTTTATAGCACTGAAAGAAAGAAAGAAAAATACTTTCCATCTAGAATTCCATATCCAGTGAAAATATCCTTCAGGAATGAAAGTAAAATAAAAATACTGTAAGGTAAAGGAAAACTAAGAAAATTTATTACCAGGAGACCTCTAAGAAAAGAAAAGAATCTGAAGGAAGTTTTTTAGATGAGAGGGAAATGATGCCGGGGGCAACTGGAAAGATCAGGAAGTAAGGAAAAACACAGAGGCAACAAATATCTGAATAAATATAACAGTCTAATTTCCTTAAATTCTTTAAAACATGCATGGCCACTGAATACAAAGGGTAACACTGTCTGATAGGATTTGTAATGTATGCAGATGTAATATGTATGACAATTACAGTGTTAAGAGTGAAGGGTAAACAGACCTATATGATGGCAAAATTTTAAAATTTCACTCAAAGTGATAAGATAATAATTCTATGTAGATTTTGAAAAGTTAAGAATGTGTATTGTAATACATAGTGCAACCACTTAAAAAAGTTCAAAAAGAATAAAAACTCAAAAATTAAAATGAAATATTGAATACTAAAATATATTCAAATAATCCAAATGAAAGAAGAAAAGGAGAAACACCAAAATGAAAAACAAAGGGAACAAACAGAATAAATAATGAAATAGTAGGCCTAAATACAAGCTTATCAAAAATTCCATTAAATGTAAATGATCTAAACACACAAATTAAAAGAGATTATCATAATGGAATTTTTAAAAAAGGAACCAAATATATGCTGCCAATAAGAAACCCTTTTTATATATGATGCTATAATAAGATAAAAGTAAAAGGGTGCAAAATGGTGTACCATGGAAACACTAATAATACAATTGGAGCAGATATATAAATATCAGAAAAGGTAGACCTCATAACAATGATAAAAGGTCATTTCACCAAGAAAATATGAGGCTTACCTATGTATGCATCTAATAAGAGATATTCACTTGAATATAAATGAAGCCAAAATAATAAAATTGAAGGAAGAAATGGACAGACACAATTATAATTTAAGATTTCAACACCCCTCTCTCAATAATCAATAAAATCAGTAGAACAGAAAATCGGTAAGGATTTAGAAAAATGGAACACCACTATTTACCAAAGGGATCTAAATGGCATTTATAGAATACTCCATCCAACAATATCAGAACACAATTTTTTTTATGTTTATTCATTTTTGAGAGAGAGACAGAGACAGAGACAGAGACAGTGTGAGCATGGGAGGGACAGAGAGAGAGAGGGAGAATTTAAAGCAGACTCCAGCTCTGAGCTGTCAGCACAGAGCCTGACATGGGGCTTGACCCCATGAATGGTGAGATGATAACCTTAGCCAAAGTCAGAGACTTACCCGACTGAGCCACCCAGGTGCCCCAAATTGTTTTGTTAAAAACTTGGAACATTCACCAAAATAGATCATGTCCTGTGTTATAAAACAACCTTAACAAATTTAAATCATTCAAAGCATAGTCTCTGACAACAATGGAGTTAAACTGGAAATCAACAACAAAAAGGTAACTAGAAAATCAATACTTAAAAATGAACACTTCTAAATAATCCATGTGACAAAAATGTCTCAAGGGAAATTAGAAAAATATTTTTAAAAGAAGCTGAAGGGCACCTGGGTGGCTCAGTCGGTTAGGTGTTTGACACTTGATCTCAGCTATGGTCTTGATCATGCACTGGGCACCATGCCGAGTGTGAAACCTACTTTTAAAAAAGGAAAAAAGAAATTGAAAATACAGTATTTCCAAATTTGGAGGATAAACCTAAAACACTGGTTAGAGGAAGTTGTTTAACACTTAATGCTTTTTTAAAAATTTTTTTAATGTTTTATTTATTTTTGATACAGAGAGAGACAGAGCATGAGAGGGGGAGGGGCAGAGAGAGAAGGAGACACAGAACCGGAATCAGGCTCCAGGCCCTGAGCTAGCTGTCAGCACAGAGCCCGATGCAGGTCTCGAAACCACGAACGTGAGATCTGACCTGAGCTGAAGTCGGAGGCTTAACCGACTGAGCCACCCAGGCGCCCCAACACTTAATGCTTTTTTTAGAAAAGAAAAAAATTCACATTAAAAAAATCTGAGTTTCTACCTTCTTAAAGTGACAAAGTAGAGCAAAATATATGAACAATAAGAAAGAAAGAGAAGAAATCAGTAAACCTGAAAACAGAAAAATAATAGAGAAATCAATAAACAGAAAGATTATTCTCTAAACAGGTCAGTAAAATTCATTAGCCTCTAGCTAAACTCTCTCTCTCTCTAACACACATACAGAAAGAGAATTCAAATAACCTATATCAGTACTTAGAGAGGGAATTTCACTACACTACATTACACTCCCCACAGACATTAAAAGGATAAGAGAATTCTACAAACAGATCTATACACATAAATTTGAAAATTTAGATGAAATGAACCAACTCTTTTAAAACTAAAGACTATCAAAATCCACCCAAGAAGAAACAGACCATCTGAACAGTTCCAAGTCACTTGAAGAAACTGAATTTGCATTAAACAAATTTTTTTGGGAAAAGAAATCTTCAGATACAAAATTAAACTTTGAATTTCATTGATAAGTTCTACTAAACATTTACAGAAGAAATAACAACAAGCATTACATAATCTCTTGCCAAAAGAAAAATGTAATAGGAGGAAAAACTTCTCAACTCAATTTACAAGGCTAATATTACCTTGATACTAAAACCAAACAATGGTACAAGAAAAGAAAACTACAGATAATCTCAGGAAAATATTGACAAATAGAATCCAGAAGTAAATTTTTGAAATCACCTCATGCCTAAAAGGATTTATCTTAGGGGTACAGGGCTGGTTCAATACCTGAAAATCAATCAATATAATTTACCATACTAACATACTAAAGAAAAAAAATATATGATCATAATCCATTGATGCAGAAAATGTTATAAAATTTCTAACAGCCATTTATGGTTTAAAAGAGTTTCCACAAACTACCATTAGGAGGGAACTTCCTTAATTTTATGAAGGACATCTATAAAAAACCTACAGCTAACATATTTATTTTTTTTTCCAGTTTTATCCTCACAACTTTTTTTTTGGTATTATCATCTTTTTATTTATTTATTATTTTTTCCTCCATAATATTTTATTGTCAAATTGTTTTCCATACAACATCCAGTGCTCTTCCCCTTAAGTGCCCTCCACCATCACC
>NC_043708.1:119492208-119595506 GCF_006229205.1 Suricata suricatta
GTAAGAGGGTGCTCATCTCTCCACACCCTCTCCAACATCTATAGTCTCTTGCTTTGTTCATTTTAGCCACTCTGACTGGTGTGAGGTGGTATCTCAGTGTGGTTTTGATTTGTGTTTCCCTGACATATTTAATAATAAAAGACTGAATGCATTCTCTTAGGATCAGGCAAAAATATCTGCTCTTACCACTCCTATTCAACATTGTACTGGAAGTTGTAGGCAGTGCAATTAGGCAAGAAAAAGAAACAAAAGCATACAGATTTTGTAAGAAGACATAAAACTGTCCCTATCCACAGGTAGCATGTTTACCTTTGGACAAAATTCTAGTGAATATGCAAAAGAGATCCCGGAACTAATAAATTAGTTTTGCAGGGTTTCACGATAAAAGAGTAACATGTAAAAATCAATTGTATTTTTTTATATAGTAGCAATGAACAATTAACAACCAAGATTTTTAAAAAACATATATTGTAGCTCCAGAAATGAAATATGTACTATAAATATTACAAAACACATTCATATCTATATGCTGAAAAGTATAAAATATTAATGAAAGAAATAAAAAATATCTACATATAGATATATAAAGATATGCCATGCTCATGAACTACAAACTCAATAATATAGTTTTTATGTGAATTTTCCCAGAATTGGGCTATAGGTTCAATAGCATCCCAATAAAAATCCCAGCAAGTCTTTATTTTTGCATATATACACAAACTAATTCTAAAATTTATATAGAAAGGAAAAGAAGCTAGAATACTCAAAAGAATTTTGAAAAAGAAGAGTAAAGTTCAAGGGTGTGCACTACTCAGTTTTGAGACTTGCTATGTAGGTATAGTCAGGATAGTATGTTATTGGTAAAAGGATAGATCAATGAAATAGGTTGGGGAGTCCAGAAATAAACCCACATAAATTTGACCAATTGATTTCCTAAATTGTAATCAATTTAAAAAGTTGAGGTATAATTCATATACCATAAAATCCTCTATTTTAAAGTGTCATTTGTTTTTAGTGTATTAACAAGGTTGTGCAAACATCATCACTATTTTGTTCCAGAACATTTTCATCATCCCTAAAAAACCCTGCACCTTTTAGCAGTGACCTCCCATACCCTCATTCATCAGTCTCTGGAAACCACAAATTTCCTTTCTGTCTCTATGAATATATCTGTTCTGAACATTTCATATAAAAGGAAACATAATCCATAATAAATACATAGCCTAGACTCTTTTGAGACTGGCTACTTTCACTTAGTTACATTTTTTTGAGATTCATCCATGTTGTCATATGTATCAATACATGTATCATCTATTGTATAGATATACCACGCTTTGTGTATGCATTCATCAGTTGGTCGACATTTGGGTTGTTTCAACTTTGGTTATTTGAATAATGTTGCTATAAACATCAGTGTACAAGTTTTTGTGTGGCTATATACCTTCATTTTTTTCTTGGGACTCTACTTATGAGTGGAATTGCTGGATTATATGATAACTATGTTAAACTATTTGAGAAACTGCCAGATAGTTCTCCAAAACAGCTGCATCATGTCACAGTCACTAGCAGTGTATGAATACTCCAATACTTCAACATCTTTGCCACTATTTGTTCTTGTTTGTCTGGGGTATTTGGGATTATAATCATTTTAGTGGGCAGGAAGTGGCATCTCACTGTGGTCTTGGTTTACATATCTCTGATGGCTAATGATGTTATTTTTTCTTATTTCTATTAATACTTTGGATATGTTTCATATATTTGCCTATTTGGGAAAATGTTCAAACCCTTTGCCCATAGTTTAATTAGCTGGATTTCTTCTGTTTTAATGTTTATTTTGAGAGAGGGAGAGAAAGAGCACAAGCAGAAAAGGGGCAGAGAGAATGGAAGAGAGAATTCCAAGGAGGCTCCATGGAGCCCAATGCAGGCGTCAGTCTCATGACCATGAGATCATGACCTGCGCCAAAATCAAGAGTCAGATGCTTAACTGACTGAACCACCCATGTGCCCCTAATTAATTGGGTTTCTCTTTGTTGTTGGGCTTTGAATATATGATATACATAATCTGCCTAGTTGACACTTATCAGGTATATGATGCATAAACTTTTCTCCAATTCTGTGGGCTGTCTATTCCTTTTGTGATAGTGTCCTTTGAAACACAAATTTTTTTTAATTTTGATAAAGTCCAATTGATCTAGTTTTTCTTTTATCACTTGTGCTCTAGGTGTTGTCATATCTAAGAAACCATTGTCTAATCCAAGGTAATAGAAATTTACATCTATGTTTTCTTCCAAGAGTTTGATAATTTTAGCTCTAACATTTAGATCTTTGATACAGTTTTAGTTAAATTTTTTTAGTGGTATGAGATGGGGTGCAAATTCTTTCTTATGCATGTGAATAGACAGCTGTCTCAGCACATTTACTGAAAAAACTATTATTTCCCAGGTAAGTTGTCTTGAAGCCTTGTTGAAAATGAATTGACCTTAAACTAGGCTTATTTCTAGACTATCAATTCTATTTCATTAACCTATATGTACCTATCACTATTCCAGGCCCACTTAGTATTGGTTACTAGCTTTATAATAAGTTCTGAAATTCCCTCAATTTTGTCCATCTTTATCAAAGTTGTTTTATCTATTTTGGGTCTCTTATATTTCCCTGTGACTCTTAGTACTAGCTCATCAATTTTTCCAGAACAACTAACTGGGGTTTTGATAATGATTGTGGAGAATCTGCATATCAGTCTGGAGAGAATTGCCATCTTAACAATGTTGAGTCTTCCAATCAATAAGTATCTGATATCTCTCCACTTATACAGGCTTTCTTTAATTTCTTCCAATGGTGTTTTGTACTTTTCAGTAAAGAAATATTGCACTTCTATCATTAAATCTATTCCTAAGTATTTTTGATATAATTATAGGTTGAATTGTTTTATTAACTTTCTTTTTGGTTGTGTACAGGAATGCAATTGATTTTGTATATAGATATTGTATCCTACAAACCTGATGAGCTCATTACTAGCTGTAGTAGTTTTTAGTGGACTCCTTTATGATTTTCTATATACAAGACCATCTACAAATAGAGTTTTACTTTTTCTTTTCAATCTGGATGTCTTTTGTTTCTTTTTCCTGCTTAATTTCCCTGGCCAGAATCTAGATTATAATGTTGAAGACAAGTGTTCAGATTATACATCCTTGTTTTGTTCCTCATCTTAAGATGAAAGCATTCAGTCTATCATCATTAAGTGTGATGTTAGCTGTAGGTTTTTAATAGATGTTCTTTATCAGTAGAGGGAGTTTCCTTATATTCCTAGTTTGTTGAGTAGTTTCTTTTTTAATCATGAAACCTTATTAGATTTCATCAAATTTTATTTTCTATCTATTGAGATCATGTGGGTTTTGTCTTTTATTCCATTATTATAGTATGCTATATAATATTTATACATACACGAATTGATTTTTATATGTTGCACCAAATTTGCATCCCTGGAATAAATCTAATTTTGTCACGGTGCAATTTTTTTTTTTTTACATGTTGCTACTTTGGGTTTATTAGTATTCTGTTAAGAATGTTTTGCATTTACTGATCTATACTTTATTTTCTCGTGAGATCTTTGGTTTTGAAATCAGACTAATCTTGGTCTCATAGAATGAGTTGCAAAGTGTTTCTCATCTATTACTTAGACAACTTTGTAAAAGATTGCTATTAATTTTCTTTAAATATTTAGTAGAGTTCACTAAGGAAACCACTGGGTCCTGGGCCTTTCTTTGTGGGAGGTATTTTTGATTACCAGTTCAATCTCCCCACTTGTTATGGGCAAGTCTGTACAGATTTTCTTTTTCTTATTGCATTCTTATTTCTATTCTTAAGACATCAAGAGTTGGTGTCTTTCTAATAACTTTTCTATTTCATTTACATTGTTTAATTTATTGGCATGCAATTGTTCATAGTATTTCCCTATAATCCTTCCTATTTCTATATGATAATAAAGTCTTCTTTCATTCTTGACGCATTTGAATTCTCTTTTTGTCAGCTTATCTGACAAAATCTTTTTTGTATTAATTTTGTTAATCTTTTATCCACTTGTGGTTTTCTGTATTGTTTTTCTATTCTCTATTTCATTTATTTCAGCTCTAGTCTTTATTATTTCTTTCCTCTTCTTGATTTGTGTTTAGTTTTCTCTACTTTTCAGGTTTTATAACTTGAGATCTTTCTTCTTCTTAAATATAGGTATTTACAGCTATAAATTTCCCTCTTAATTCTGACTTCATTGCATTCACAAGTTTGGGCAGAATGTTCTTTCATTTGATTGATCTCAAAGTATTTTATGATATTCTTTCTGATTTCATTTTTGACTGGTTATTCAAGAATGTTTTGTTTTCATATTTTTGTGATTTTATCAAATTTTCTTCCAAATATTTTTTGACAAGTGTGCAAAGGCAATTCAGTGAAGAAAGAATAGTGGTTTCAACAAATGGTGATGCCCCAATTGGACAGTCGTATACACAAAAATAAACCTGAACCTAACCCTTACATGTTATACTTTTTAAAATTAACTTTATTTTTTTATTTTAGAGAGAAAGAGAGAGCATGTGCAAGCAGGGGAGAGGAGCAGAAGGTGAGAGAGAGAAAGAAAGACTCTTATGCAAGCTCCACACTGAGCCATGGGGCTTGATCCCATGACTCTGGGACCATGATATGAGCCAAAATCAATAGTTGGATGCTCAATGGACTGAGCCACTCAGGCACCCCATTAAAGAAATTTTTTTTATTTCGACATTAATCATGAATCTAAATGTAAACTATAATGCTTTTCAGTTGTAAACGTAGGAGAACATCTCCACAACCTGTTGTTTAGGCAGAAGGTTCTTAGACTTAACACCAAAATATAATACATAAAAAAAAAGAGAAACTGGAGTTCACCAAAATTTAAAACTTTTACTCTATGCAAGGCACTTAAAATTTTGTCCTTTCTAAACTACCCTCAGTCCTTTCGGCATCAGGCATTTCAATCATTAAATCTATTCAATTTAGAACTTAATTGTAAGCTCACGAGTTGTTCTCCAACTTGTGTGTCATTTTTCCCATTTACCCTACTCAATGGCTGACCCAAACAATGGCTTGAGATGACTTCCCACAGACACCCTAGATGAATATACAACCTAAATAAAAATAAGGCCTCACTATTTTCAGTCAGCTTCGAGACCATTTTTCCACAGTCCATTTTCACGGGGTTGCCACCTCCAGGCTCTGAGTTGTTCCGGTTTCTTCTAGACTGGATGTCTTAGAGGACACGCCATGGAGTAAGTACTAAAAGGCATTACTCAGAGAGTGAAAAGACAAGCTACCTAATGATAGAAGATATTGTAAATGACATATCTGACATATATCCAGAATGTATAAAGAATCCTCCAATCTCAACATTAAGAAACGAACAGCCCAAGTTTAAAAAATGGTCAATACCAAGTACTGGCGAGGAAGCGGAGCGACAGGAACGCTGGTGGGAATGTGAAGTGGGTCGACTACTCTGAAAAACAGTCTAGCACATTTATGTAAATTTAATCTTAACATTTACTATACAACCCAGCAATCCCTTCTGTAGGTATTTTCCCCAGAAGAGAAAAACTTAGGTTTATACCTTTATACAAACATCTGTAGCAGGTTTTTTTCATAGTCACCCAAAACTGGAAACAACCAAATGTCCTTCAGTGCATGAATGGGTAGGCATCTATGCAGTGGAATTCTTCTCACTTTAAAAAGTAGAATTAGTGGGGTGCTTGGGTGGCTCAGTCAGTTAAGCATCCAACTTCAGCTCAGGTTATGGTCTCGAGATTCCTGAGTTTGAGACCCACATAAGACTCTGTGCAGACAGTACAGAGCCTGGGGCCCACTTCAAGTTCTGTGTCTCCCTCTTTCTCTGCCCCTCGCCTGTTCGTACACATTCTCTCTCTCTCTCTCTCTCTCTCTCTCTCTCTCTCTCTCTCTCTCTCTCTCTCTCCCTGACTCTCAAAAATAAACAAACATTAAATTGAAAAAAGGTAGAATTACTGAAACATGCAACAACATTATTGAACCTCAAAGGCATTATGCTGGGTGAAAGAAATCAGTGTCAAATGTTATATACTGGGTGATTCTATTGGTATGGCATTCTAGAAACTACAAAACTATGGTAAAGAGTACAGATTAGGGGTTTGGGGGAGTTAGGTGTGTGTAGAGTGGGTGCTGACAGCTCAGAGCCTGGAGCCTGCTTCTGATTCTGTGTCTCCCTCTCTCTCTGTCCCTCACCCTCTCATGCTCTGTCTCTCTCTGTTTTAAAAATAAATAAAACATAAAAAAAAAACCTCATAGGACTGCACACCAAAGAAAGGAAAGGCTTTCCTTTATTGTATGTTAATTTAAAAAATCAATAGAAATCTGGGGCACCTGGGTGGTTCCGTCAGTTGAGCATCTGACATCAGTTCAGGTCATAACCTCACGTTCATGGGTTTGAACTCTGCATCGGGGTCTGTGCTGATAGCTTAGAGCCTGAAGCCTGCTTTGGACCCCGTGTCTCCTTCTCTCTCTGTCCCTCTCCTGCTAGTGCTTTGTCTCTCAAAAAATTAAATACAAATTAAAAATTTTTTAAAAATCAATATAAATCTGAAAAATAACTACTGGATAGTTTTACCAGAAGATGAGACACATCAGAAGAAAAGGCAGTTAATTTGAACAACAGTTACTAGAAGTATTTAGATTAAAGCACAGAGAGAAAAATGGCTGAAGAAGAGATAAAAATGCAGGATTTAAAAATACAGAATTCAAAAAAGACAAGAAAACACAAAATGAACAAATGGATGAAAAGAAGATAAATAGCAAGATGGCAAATTTTAAGCCAACTATACAATTATTTTTAAAAATTAATGAACTAGGGGGGCACCTGGGTGGCTCACTTGAGCATCCAACTTTGTCTCTGGTCATGATCTCACTGTCTATGGGTTGAAGCCCCGTGTCTGGTTCTGTGCTGACAGCTCAGAGCCTGGAGTCTGCTTTGGATTCTGCCTCTCTCTCTCTCTCTCTCTCTCTCTCTCTCTCTGCCCCTTCCCCGCTCATGCCCTGTCTCTCTCTGTCTATCAAAAATAAATAAATGTTAAAAAAAGAGTTAAAAAAATTAATGAACTAGGGCACCTGAGGGGCTCAGTCGGTTAAGCATCAGACTTCGAATTGTGTGTCTTCAGATTCTTTGTTTCCCTCTCTCTCTGCCCCTCCCCTGCTTACTTCTGTCACTCTTCTCTCTCAAAAATAAATAAACATTAAAAAATTAATGAACTAAAATAAAAAGCAGACAACATTGTACTGAATTTTAAAAACACCCAAATAATATGTTACCTATAAAAGGTGCACTTTTAATATAAACCCCAGAAAGATAAACAGTAAAAGGGTGGGAAAATATGTATCATGCAAACACTAATTACAGATAATATTGATTTATTAATACCAGCTAAAGTAGACTTCAGCGAGAGGAATCTTAATAGAAGTAAGGAGAAGTATTTCATGTTACATGTGCTACCAAGCAAGCACAGGAGCATTTCATATTAATAAATGAATCCATTAGTCAAAAAGACAATCGACTGCTGTGAACTCAATTGTATGTCCCCAAAATTCAGATGTTGAACTCTTAGTCCTTCAGTATGGCTGTATCTGGACATAGGATCTTTTTTTTAAGTATTTTTTTAAATATTTATTTTTAAGAGAGAGAGAGAGGCGATGGTGGAAGAGGGGCAGAGACAGAGGGGAAAGAAAGGATCCAAAGCAGGCTCTGCACTGACAACAGAGAGCCTAATTTGGAGCTTGAAATCATGAGCTGTGAGATCATGATCAGAGGCAAAGTCTGACACTTAACCAACTGAGCAACCCTGGCGCTTCTGGACATAGGATCTTTAAAAAGCAATTAAGTTTCTGGGCACCTGAGTAGTTCAGTCGGTTAAAAGTCTGTCTCTTGATTTCAGCTCAGGTCCTTAGGATTCTCTCTCTCCCTTTCTCTCTGCCCCTCCCCCACTGGTGTGTGGGTGTGCACTTGCACTCTCTTCTCTCTCTCTCTCTCAAAATAAATAAGTAAACTTTTTAAAGGCAATTAAGTTTAAATGAGCCCATAAAGGTGGGGCCCTAATCTAAATGGACCTTATAAGAAGAGAGAGACACCACGACTCTCTCCCTCTCTTCATGTGAACGGAGGCAAGACTATGGAGAACACAGTAAGAAGGTAGCCATCAACAAGTCAAGGAGAGAGGCCTCACCAGAAACCAGACCCTGTTGGACCTTGATCTTGGACTTTCCAACCTCCAGAATCAATTTCTGTTGCCTAAGCCACCCAGTCTACAGTATCTGTTACGGTGATCAGAGCCAACTAAGACACTATCTAAAATGCATATGCACATATGCACTTGACCTAACTGACATTTAATCCCACAACTGCAAGCAGTACATTGTTTTCATGCACACGTGAGGCATTCACCAAAATGGGTCTTATCCTAGATCATAAATCTCAATACATTTAAAAGAGTGGATTAAAGGTGTCTGGATATTCCCCAAATATTTGGAAGTTAAACAAAATCCTAGAAATTCCATGGGTCAAGGGAGAAACAATGAGAGTTAGAAAGTCTTTTGAATGGCATGACAATGAAAATACAACCCTGAGAAAAATCTGAGGGTATATAGTTAAATAGCGTTTAGAGGGAAACTTATGGCTTTCCAAACTTGAATAGAAAGGAGAAAGGTGGGTAACAGCAGTGCTTGAGAGGCATGAAGGCAGCATGTGAGCAGGCAGAGCGGCATAGCAGGGGATCAGGCACGGCATAGCAGGGGATCAGGCACCGGGTCTTGAGCAAACAAAGAGAGCCAGAGAAATAAGTCAGTGCCTTGTGGGAGAGCGGGGGTTGGAGGCGTGCGCTCCTCCACCTCCAGAGAATTCCCTTGACTGTACTTTCTGCCTGAAAATGGAGTAATGCTTTGTGGTGCTCCCCGCCACCCAAATGCCCAGAAAAGCCCGAACAGTAGTCTGGCTGGTGCTGGGAGAGGGAGGTTAGATCTGATGTAGGACGGACAGCTAAGATCTGGAGGTGGAAGGGCTCTGCCTTCCAGCCCCAGGGTCTGTCTGAATCGGCACAGCCTCCCTCCTGGAACAGCCTACCTCAGCTTTCCCTTCTCGTGTCTCTGAGTGCGGGCAGGACAGGCTGCTCTGTTCTGACCTCCCAGTGAAATCTGAATAATTGATGTCCCAGTCTAATGTTTCACCCAATTGTCATAAAGCAAGAAACACAAGCCCAGTGTGTAGCAAATGAGGCTGTGGACAAAGGGCCGTTTTCATCGCCCCCTTTCCCCCCGGCCTCCAGCACATGATCTGTGACAATCGTCCTGTGTTCTCCCACCCCTCCCCAGGGGAGCTGCGGGAGGGATTATCGGGAGGGAGCTCCCCCAGGATGAGGAGGAGGGCTGCCTCCCTGCCCCCACCTTGGTGTGTGTCATCTGGAGCGAGTGCCCAGCTGTTGCTGGATACCCACTTGGCACCACCTTCTCTCTGCTGAGGGCTGCTGGGAGGCTCTATAAACACAGAGCTCTCACCCAAACAAACAGCTGAATGGGTCCCCAGGGGCCTTCAGGCCTCGCGTGCTGGGGTGGGTGAGTGTATGGGGAGAGGAGTGGGGGGACATCCTAAGGACTCCCTGAGCTCTAGGCACAAGGTAGACAGCCTAACATTGTGTAGATTTCTGCTCAGGAGGCTAGGATTCATTTGTCACACCCTTAGGGGAAGAAACAAAAGCACAATAAATGAACTCTCAACACGAGTTTCCATGGGCAGGGAACAGGTGACAATGAGACCTCTTCTGAGCTGGCACCCAAAGCCATGACAACATGTCTAGGCCACCGAGGGGACTGCATGGGGGAGTTGAATCTGGTCACTGTCAGAACTCTAGGAACAGAGCTGGTGGGATACCATATGGCTGTGTTCCCTGTAAAATTTCCCAAATCTTGGAAAAATCACAGAAATCACTGGTTAGCTCAAATGAAACCCCACTGCCCCCCAAGTGAACAAGACCAAGCCCTGAAGTCACTTGTAGGTCTGGGGGCACTTTTTCCTGATGAAGGTGATTTAGTGGAAGTTCAGGAGAGATGCCCTGGCTGAGTGTCAGGCACGTGCTGGCCGCATCTGGCAGCTCGCAGACCACACTTGGGTTTGTGGTAGGGAGACAAAACGAGCAGATGTGAGCAGGCCCCACCCAAAATAAAACAACGGCAAAGTGCTTTTTTTTCTTCCACAGTCTTTTTAACCTGACATTGTTTCTGAAATGTTCTATTTAATACCGCACTCCTTTGCGCTCAGGGATACTTGTAGGGGGAGTACCAACCCCATGTCTGCCACCACCATCACTGAGCATTACGCAAAGGAGTGGGCAGAATCTGCCCCCCACCCCCAACCCCACACATGCTCCACTGTCCCATTGACTTTACTTACAAAACACAAATCCAAGGATAGAACTACTAAGGATTTTAGATGATGACAGCAGAGTGCTGAACCCCAAGCCCAGGCCCCTTTCTGAGCACCAGGCCTTGTGTGCTGCTGGCTGCACATTGAGCTGTGGCTGTGTCTGCAAGGGTCTGTTTCCTGCCTTTCTAAGAAGACTGGAGTGCTGGGTACCTTGCCTGGGGAGGCTGTTGCAGAACTGGAGGGTCTGGGTCAAGCCTTCCCCCCAGGTGGCCTGAAGCAGCCACACCAGGGCAAAGAATCAGATTCTGAGGCAGAAGGAAAGGAGTGTTGAGCTGGAGTGGAAGAAGCAGTGCTCCGCCCAGACCAGATCCCTTCTTCAGAGCCTATTTCCACCCGCTAGAACAGGACCACGAATGGTTCACAGCCAAGTCCCTTCATGGGCATTGTCTTTACCTAAGATGATGCCCCCCAGGAGCCAATGACCACCTGATGCTGCTGGTACAAAGGCCAGCCCCCTTCTTCCATTTGGGACAGCACTGGAGGCTCCAGGGCTCCTGCAGGACCTGCTGAAGTCTCTGGCATAATGCTATTTTGGGTCCTTCTCCCCCTCTGCTCAGTCATGCTCTCCTTACTTCCTTCCACTTGCCTGGTACGTCCCCCAGGAAGAAGACCCTACATGGAATCTCTCACCAACAGCTGACCCTGAAGATCACAGTGGTGGGTGGAGCATGCCAAAGGGTGCCAAGCGATGGTCGCCCTTTCACAGGGGTGGGGCGCTGCGGCATTTCAGGGAATAGGACCTGCCAGCTGATGGAAGAGAACTAAGCATGTAAGGGATAAAAAACATAGGCATTAATCTCTTTGACATCAGCCATAGAAACATTTTTCTGGATATGTCTCCTTTGGCCAGGGAAACAAAAGCAAAATTAAACAATTGGGGACTACACTGAAATAAAAAGCATTTGCACAATGAAAGAAACAATCAACAGAACAAAAAGACAGACTACTAAATGGGAGAAGATATTTGCAAATGCTGTATCTGATAAGGAATTAATAATCCAGACTATATAAAGAATTATTCAGTTCAACACCAAAAAGCTGCAAATGATCCAAATAAACAATAAGCAAAGGACATGAACAGACATTTTTCCAGAGAAGACATACAGATGGCCAACAGACACATGAAAAGATGCTCAGCATCACCGATCATCAGGGAAATACAGATCAGAACCACAATGAGGTATTGTTCCACACCTGCCAGAAAGGTTAAAATCAATGACACAGGAAACAACAGGTGTTGGCAAGGATATGGAGAAAAAGGAACCCTCTTACACTGTTGGTGGGAATGCAAGCTGGTGCTGCCACTGTGGAAAACAGTATGGATGTTCCACAAAAAAATTAAAAATAGAATCACCATATGATCCAGTAAGTCTACTACTAGCAATTTACCCAAAGAAAATGAAAACATTAACTCGAAAAGATATACGTACCCCTATGTTTATTGCCGGATGATTTACAACAGCCAAGATATGAAGGTAGCCCCAGTGAGATATGGAAGCAGTTCAAGTGTCCATCGGCAGATGAATGGATAAAGAAGTGGTGTGTATATACAATGGAGTATTACTCAGCCATAAAAAAGAATGAAATCTTGCCATTTGCAACGATGTGGCTGGAGCTAGAGTGTACTATGCTAAGCAAAATAAGTCAAAGACAAATACCATACGATTTTACTTAAATGTGTAATTCAAGAAACAAAATGAACAAAGAAAAAATAGACAAACAAACAAACAGACTCTTAACTCTAAAGATCAAACTGATGGTTACCAGAGGGGAGGTGCATGGGGGATGGGTGAAATAGATGATGGGGATTAGGAAGTGCGCGTGTCATGATAAGCTGAGTGATGTACATTATACACTTGAAACTAATATAACTATGTTAATTATACTTGAGTTTTTAAAAAAAACCTTCATTCTAGTAAACTAATAATTATACATTGTGAAAAACTGCCATTTCTTGGAGCGGTGAACTGTTGTCCATACATTATAATTTTATGGATACAGTAGATTTGTAAACAAAAATTATTTTTGTTAAATCAAGTAGTGATTTATTTAATCATTTAAATCAAATATTTAAATCAAGGGGTGCCTGAGTGGCTCAGTTGGTTAAGTGTCCAACTTCAGCTCTGGTTACGATCTCATGGTTCATGAGTTCAAGCTCCATGTCAGGCTCTGTGCTGACAGCTCAGAGCTTGGAGCCTGATTCAGATTCTGTGTCTCCTTCTCTCTCTCTCTGCCCCTCCCCACCCTCCACGTGTGTGTGTGTGTGTGTGTGTGTGTGTGTGTGTGTGTGCGTGTGCGCGCTTTCTCTCACAAATAAATTAACATTTAAAAAATTTAAAAACCAAATATTTAAATCAAGTAATGATTCTTTTCACACATAGAAAAACTATGAAGAAGTAATAAAAATGTGATTTTATAGAAAATGGTACTTATTTTTTCCACGAGAAGAAGAAATTGTGCTATGACAGTAAACATGAGTGAGGATGCGTACACTGAAGATTACTGAGTATTTAAGCAATTTAATTGCCAACAATGCATTATATATATACATATTATATATATATTATATATGTGTGTGTGTGTGTCTTCAAGAAGCTGAAAATCTAATTTGAATTATATTTTACACAAAAGAAAATATAAAGGAGCATCTGGGTGGTTCAGTCAGTTAAACATCAGACTCTTGATTTCAGCTGAGGTCATGATTCACCACCGTGAGATCAAGATCAAGTCCAGCGTCAGGCTCTGCCCTGGGTGTGGAGCCTGCTTGAGATTCTCTGTGCCTTCTCTGCTCATGCACACACGTGTGCATATACATACGTGTATATGCATTTGCTCTCTCTCACTCTTTCTCAATAATAAAAAAATAAATAAAATATTAAAACAAAAAGAGAGAAAGAGATAAGAGAGGTAAGAACCTAGGGCTGGGAGGGCCAGACTGCTCTGAACACCACCAGTTGTAGAAGAGAGTCAGTGACAGACTAATTCAACCCAAAACGTGCAAGACAGAGGGCTTCCCTGGAGCATTCTGGGGGACGCTAGCTCCTGGCAAAGGGATAAAGGAGAGGACAGACAGTGCAGAAGACAAAGCTCAGAAGTTTCTCATAGTACTGGTGGAGGTCTTAACCTTGATGGGTGTCCTTTGCAAGGTCAGGGCCATGGGACTCTGAGACCTGGGGTGGGGAGGTCTATGTAGGTTCACATGAGGACCTTCCACTTCAGATACCTGTGAACACATGAGCTCCCGACTTGGTAGGTGGTCATGCTCCCCACCCCCACTCCCATCCTCCTGGAGGGTCACACAGCGGACCCAAGCTTGGCAGGTGTCTAACAAGAGAATGTTTGCTCCTTCAGGATCTACCTCCACATCCCCTCTGGGCAGCCTGGCTGGCAAGGTCAAATCTCAGTGCAAGTTGACTGGGGAGCTATGGAGGGGAGCGATTTTCTGGGATTTTTTGATTTTGTTTTGTTTTTACTGTGGTAAACACAAACAACATAAAAGTTACCATCGTAACCATTTTTAAGTGCAGAGTTCAGCAGTATTAAGTACATTCCCGTTGTTGTCCAACCATCTCCACCATCATCTCCAGACCCCTCTTCATCGTGCAAAACCGAAGCTCTGCCCCCATTAAACACTAACTCCCCACTATCCCCTCTTCCCAGTTCCTGGAAACTCCCATTCTACTTTCTGTCTCTATCATTTTGACTATTCTAGTGCCTTGGATAAGTGGGATCATATACTATTTGCCCTTTTGTGTCTGGCTTATTTCACGCAGCATAATGTCCTCAGGATTCACTCATGTTGTAGCAGGTGTCAGAATGGGAGAGCAGGGGTTTGATGCCAAAGGGGCTGCAGGCCCAGGCGGGACCTGGCAGGCTGATGGAGGGTGCCTGGGACGGGGTCTGAGGGTGCAGAAACAAGGAGGGCAGAAGGCAGGATAAGGGGGAGCCCATCAATCTCTAGATTATGGAACTTCACGTCCTGCCTTTGGAATGTGAGAAAATACATTTGTTGTTTAAATCAACAAGTCTGTGCTATTCTTTTACGGCAGCCTGAGCAGAATAATATAGTGGGCCATACAAACCTCACGATTTATTTTTTAATTAAAAAAATATTTATTTGTTTTTTAGAGAGAGAGAGAGAGAGAACAGGCATGAGCAGGGGAAAGAAAGAGAGACAGAGAGGGGGACAGAATCCAGAGCAGGCTCCAGACTGAGCTGTCAGCACAGAGCCCAACGTGGGGCATAAACTCACGAAGCATGAGATCATGACCTGAGCTGATGTTGGATGCTTACTCGACTGAGCCACCCAGGCACCTCCAAACCTCACCATTTAGAACTCCAATTCCAGAGGCTGTGTCAGATGCTGCCTCTGGGGTAGAGCAGACTAATACAGATTAATGCAGCTCAGGGGTGTGGCTTAGGCACCCACCTGTGAACACCATCTTTTCCATCCTCATAGAAAGGGGGATCAGAAGCAGTTTAAATTTGTGTTGAAGGGACAACAGCACACATTTATCCAAAGGAGTTTGTTTTGTCCTGTCATTTCATGAATGGACCATTCAGGTACATTGACTTCTAGCCTCTGGGCTTGTCAAAACCGATTCGGTAGTTTTTGGCTGGTCAAAAAATGGGATAAAAACCACTGATGCCAAGGTGTTGGAAGGAGGCTGCAGTGAGGAGAGATATGCTGGGACCACAGAAGAGTGAAGGGGTCCAGACAAGCCCACCCACTAGAGGCAGCTACAGGAAACCAGGGTCTGGGGAGAGGAAAGGGCATGGACAAAGTTGCCATGTGTGTTTCTGAGCACTTATGGTATGCAGGAGCGGGATCCTTGGTCTGGCAGAGGTCCCAGGACTGGTGGAGATGGGATCATTTTGCAGATCAACTGGACAGACCTCGGGAAGTTTCAGGGACAGGCTTGTCTGGCACAGTGGTGCAGGTGGCTCAGGGCTGTGAGCATTCTGGCTCCACTCAGGCCCTGGGGACTCTCCTTCCACCCTGGGGTCCATCCAGTCATCACTCTTTCCAAAGGACAACTCCCAAGCCAGATATGAGGATAATAAAAATGCTTCCACCTTGCTCCTTTGGGGACCGATCAGGAGGAGGGAGTGAACATGTGGCATCCTCCCTGAATCAACAGATCAGCCCCCAACCTCCAGGTCATGTGACTCTGAGAAATGAGGGTGATGAGGTCAACGGTGCAGCCACTCCTCCACCTGCCCCTTCTCCCCCAGCTCCTGAACATGCTCCTTACTGACCGGAGACACAGAAGGAGGAGGGGCTGTGATCCACACACAGTATTCGTCAGCTGCCGCAGCCACAGGAGTAACTTGTGCTTTGGTCCCCGCACACAGATGTTCTTGGGTACTTCCAAGGGTGCCCACTGGCTTCCTGCTAGGCCTCTGGCTGGTGCCCCACCTTCTAAAGTGCAGTGAGAGCAGAACGTATCCAGCCCTCATCTGCCAGGCCCATGAGAACCGCGGAGGGGCCTGGTCCCCCATCTCAGGGCTGGGTCGGGTCTAAGGCTTCAAGGCTACCAGGAGCCAGGAGAGACCAGCAGGGGCAGATAGAGGGCAGAGCTATAGTTCTGCAAGTGGAAGGCTCCAGACACTTGACATGCTGTGCACCTCACATACCTTTCTGTTGTTGGTTTTACAAGGAGATCTTTCAAAGATTTGATTAAAGATTAGAAGACTGAATAAAGCCATATTTCATTAATATCAGCTTTTGCCCTTTTGCACGTTGGTGTAAAGGTCATTTGTCCAAAAGATTCAGGAAGCTATGTGGGCCTGTTTTCTCAGCAGTGTCCTGAGCACTTAAGGCTCCGGGGGGCGGAGCGGGGGGCTGTATTGGGCAGAGAGAAGATCACTGAAGCAGATGAATCTTTGCGGCCTGAGCATCTCTGGAAAGATCAGGCCTAATGTGATAGAGGGAGAGTCACACACCCAAGGGTTCCTAGGGAGAGACTCCCTTGCCCTGGGCAGCCCTGGGGTGGAATGAGGGTTTTTTTGTACAGAGGACAGAAGTGTGGCCCCAGAGATGCAAAAGCGGGGACAGGATTCGCCTCAGAGTTGGGGGTCCCGCACAGGCCCTGGCCCAGCAATTGGTGTTGGCCGAGAGTCCCCTTTGCTCCCTGAGAGCACATGCTTCAGGGTGTGGGACCACCCTGCTTACTTCTCCTCTAAGGTATTTTATGGGTCTGACCAGGCATAGGGCAGTTCCAGCCCCATGGAAGCCCAGGATGGCGGCCTGGTCCATCTCATGGGGTCAGATGGGATGGGCGGGTCCCAATCCCTGGTTGGAGGCCACCAGCCTTGTCTTTTGGGAGGGTTGTGTAACTTCTGTCAGTCAGAGTTTCCTGGTTTAGAAAGTGAGATAATAATCACATGTCCTCCCCCTCCCCCGCACTAGACATTTTGTGAGGCGGAAGCAGGGGAAGGAAGGTAAAGCTCTTTGCTGCTGTACCAGAGACTTGATTCGGTCTGCGTGGAGCTGCCCGGGCCCCGTGAACGGCAGGGCCTTCAAGCCCCCCTGGAGTCTGTGGTCAGAGTGTGCAGGTACTGGGGACACCTCCTCCACAGCATAGCCCAGTGCACTCAGAGCTTGAAGGGATCATCTGTTGAGGCTTGCAGCTTGAGACAAGGGGGCAGGTCAGGACCTGCCTGGCCTCCCAAGAGAAGAGAGAGCCCCAGGCCAGCAGCAGAAGCTCCTCTGAGAACAGCATCAATCCAGCCTGGTTCTGAACCCAAAACAGTCTCTTCCCCTTGAGGCAGGAGCATCCTGGCAGCCTCTCTGCACACACACACAGACTCTTAGACTGAGGTGAAGCTTCTACAGCGTGCAGCTCCCAGCTCCTTTTCCCGTTGGGGCAAGGACATGGCAGAGGCCTTGGGGATTCTCTGGAAACTGCCAGAGCCAAGGAGGAAGGAAGTGTTAGGCAGGAGGCATGGGACCCCAGAGGCCCAGCTACACCCAAGCAGATGCTCTTTACAGCCTGAATCTTGCCCAGACCTCTACCAAAAGCCATCCCTTCCCTAGCATTGTGGTTTATTATTTTTTCCCCTTTAATTGCCAGGAAGAGACCAGCCTTCTGCAGAGGCTTCCCAAAGGCTACTCTTTTACATCTCAGAGTCTAAGCTCTTTGGCCTGGCAGTAAAGTCTCTTACCATCTGGGCCTGCCTGGCTCTGCCAAACTGTCACCGCTCTCCCATGCCCTGCACCTGCTCTGTGCTGGCTGGTCTCTGAACTGCGGCTGTAACTCCTAGCCCTGTGCTCTCAGAGCTGAGCTCCTGCAAGGAAACGGGAATCACAGATACAGCCCAAGCCTCTCAAGCCATGCCCCTGATTCGTAGAGTCCCCACTAGGGCCTCCAAACTGCACTTGGCATTACTATTATTAGCTCCATTTTGCACTTGAAGTTTCTTTTTTTATATATATATTTATGTGGGGAAAAGACAGAGATGTTCAAGTCCCAACATGTGATCCCTGTCCCAAATGGAGTCCTATCCACCCTAGGAGCTTCACGACACCATCAGTGTGGGGAACCAGATGAAGGGGGCTGTCTCTGTCAAGGTCCCAGCACTCAGTGGAACTGGTGAGTTCAAGAGCGCTCCTGCCCTATTCTGACCACGTGAAGCCTCCATAGACAGGAAATACAAGTGTATTCTTTATGAGCATCTGGAAGATTAAAATACAGCTGCCTTGGGGGGAGGGGGGGGAAGAAAAATAAATAAGTAAAAACAGTTGCCTTGGGTCTCAAATGACCACAATCAGAATAGGACTCTGCTCACAGTCCTTGAGAGTTCCCTTTCCAAGCCACAGACTTGAGGAGGTGAAGCCTTAGCCTGTGGTGTCTGCGCCTGTGCCCAGCGATGTCTTCAGGTGATGAGAAGGAAGAGACCATCCCCTGGAGACCTGTCTTCTCACCCTCAACACACGCTCTCCTTCTACCCGCCTTCTCTTCATCAGCGCATACCCACTGAGTCCCAGGATGCACCCCAGCCTCTCCAAAGTCTGCGAGGACCTTAGGTGTTGGGAGTGGAGGCTTGGAAATCAGAAATCGCAGCTTTGGGCCACACACAGGGAGGCTGGGGGATGAACTGGGTGCCAGGGTGCACCCATGGCACTGGCTCACCACTCCTCCACCCCTGTCCCTTCCAGGAGCCTCTCTCTGCCTGGACTCCTTCAGGCTAAGGGACTCAGTGCGGGGGCCTATACCCTGTGATACCCAGGCCACAGTCAATATGTACATATTATCTATTCTGCTGGGTGGAGAATTTGAAGGTGAAAACAGACCCATTGAGTTAAACTAGCGGCCATTGCACTAGCAGTAGGAACTACATTTCTCAGACTATCTTGCAGCAGGTTTCTGGTTAAATGCTGCGAGCAGAAAGCACTAGAAGGAGGTGACAGGGTGGGAAACAGGGAGAAGCCACTTCACCACTGGACATGGCTTCAATGGTGGCAGTGAGTGACACGTTCTGCAGTGACAATGACAGCGGCCACAGCAGCATGAGTAACAAAAGGGTGGGCAGGCTATGTGGCTCCTGCTCAGGGCTGACCTGGCACCTCCGGGAGCTCCAATACAGATGCAGAACAGGAGCAGCTCCAGATCCCTGGGCGACATCCTCTTCACCTATTTGCCCCTCGAGCCTCTCCAGTACCTTTATCACCAGTGCCTGGTACTAAGTCCCCTCTGCCTAAAATAACTGGTGTGGTTTCTGGTTTGCTGGCTGTAAGTTAACTGGCGATACAGCTGTTTGCCAAATAGGTGTCTCCAGGACTGGGCCGCAGTTGGCTCCTGGCTGTCCCTGACATCACCATACCCTGCGGCTTTCTTCTTTCCTCTTTTCCTTGGAAAAGCTTGGACCAAGACCCATTTCCTCACCCCAGCCAGAACCATTATTCTGTGGCCCACCCTTAGGCCCTTTAGAAGCAAGGACTCACCCCAGCTTGGGAGGCCTTTGGTCAGTGGGGAAGACCCCAGTCTGTGACAGGCTTCCTGGAGTCTCTCTGGGGTCTGAGTCTGAGGCCCCAGTGCTTATACCTCTCCAGCCTCCTGGGGACCCCAGAGCTCACCCAACTTCAACATGGCATCTGCTACCATTGTTCTGCTGCTTTTCCTAAGACTCCTCTCCCCTGGTTTCTGGGAAGCCCTATGCCCATTTTCTTGCTTCTTCTCCTTGTCCCCCAACTCAACCCTTTCCCTCACAGCTTCTTCCTGATTAGAACATCAAGATCACAGTGTGGCTCTGAGAGTTGCTACTTCCTCTTCACTGATGACAGCATTCTCTGCAAAGTGATGGGAAACCTTTTCTGCACTCCCAGGGGCTCAAAGGACACTACCTGACCAACCCCAAATGCTTCCATTGTATACCGCTGCATGGTCCACCACCCCAAACAATGATCCTTCATGTCTTGTGATTCTATGAGCTTCGATAGACACACAGAATTGACTGAGATCAGTGTTTTGACTGCGTGCAGTTGGCATTGGCAGGCAGGCTGGGCTGGGAGGTCCAAGAAGACTTCTTTCGCCTCTCTAGTGCCTTAGTGGTTCTTTTTGTTGCCTGTGTACATGGTTAGCTTGGCTTCCCTCACAGCATGGCAGCCTCAGAGCTGTTGGAGTTCTCATGGGATACAGAAAGGTATGTGCGTGTGCCCCAGGGTAGCTGAGGGAGTAGGCAGGTAAAGGGAGAAAGTGCTGTTTCCTCAATGCCTGTCCTAGCAGGGGACCCACACTGTACTCGCAAGGGACCCAGTCTAATGCAGTGCCTGGGACAGTGCTTTCTGAGCTCTCCCCTGACCCCATGGGTTTCCACGCATCACAGCAATGATGGGAACAATGGTGTCTGGAAGATGACCAGCAAGCAGAGCCAGTGTGCCCGAGAGAGGAGAAGAATCACAGGTAACCATGCAGCGGAGGTGCCAAAGACTCTCCTTGACCAGACTCTAGCCGAGCTCCTCTGAGCCCACTTCTCAACTAGGCCCCCACCTTGGCCTATCAAAACCAAGTGTCAGCACAAGCCATTTTGTCCATTCTCCCTCCTTGCCCATCCCCACACATGAAGAGACTTGAACAAACACTAGAATAGTTTTTAACATCCCAGGGTCACTTCCCAAAGGACGATAACTCCAAACCTTCAAGTTTCTGCCCGAGAAAGCTCAAGGCTGACAGGAGAATTTACTGTTTTCTCCAGCCAAAACTTGGTGACAGGCAGATAGGCCCCTGAACTCCCTCTTAAAGCAGTTAGTTTCAGAAACTTCAGAAAGTTTGCAATTATAAGTCCTTTCTTTGCCGTTTGAGAGGTAAATCTTGTACCATCCAGAACTGTCTCTCAGGAATGCAAGGATTCAAGAGCTAACTCTCCTTTCCAGTCCAATCCTGTGGGAGAGAAGGGCCCAATCCGGGTGGCGGGGCGGGGGGTGCCATGCTCTAACATACACCACTGTCTCCCATCACAAAGACATAAGAAGGTCCTCTTCCTCTGGATGAGCACCAGCTAACAAACCTAAGTGGCCTAGTCTTTGCTGCCAGGACACTCCAGCCTTTCAACCGTCTGCTGCCTTTCATTTCTGGGAAGTTGAGTTTAAGTTCACTCTGGGCCCTCTTGCCTATTGCAATAGCTATTATGTAATAGTCTCTCTTACTGCTCTAACTAGTGTCCAACTTTGTTTATCTTTGCTGGAGGCAGAGGCCAGGACTAGAGCCTGATCCTCAAGGTTGCCCGTGTGTGTTGCAGGTAAGGCCTGGGCAATCTAGGCTGTGTTTGGATGCTGCCATGCCTATTTTCAAGGAACCTCTCTAAGGATTGGTGACACATTGAAATGCTGTTTTGCATTGGTGGTGGTCACAGAACCAAAGGCGTGAGTGTGCACCCAAACTCTAGATGCATGCTTTCCTGGGCCTCCTTGAGCTTGGCCCACTGACTGCAGGGCTTTCATATTTTTACAAAATGTTTCCAAGATTGAAGTGCAATTTTCCAATGAATATGCAATTTTGATGTGTGTGTGTGTGTGTGTGTGTGTGTGTGTGTGCTGAGAGAAAACCTTTTCAAGACTGGACTCCACTCCTCCAGGACCAGTGATTATCCTTCTGGGCTGGTCTGGTCTGAATTGGGTCGATAACTCTGGGTATGTCTAGAGTAGGGCCAAGTTCATAGGCACAGCAGCCAGACTCAAGACAAATGTATGTGTAAGCCTGGTGGACCCCTCTCCCTCCTCCCAACTCCTCCAGGGGCTTCCACATTAAGGTGCAGAGAAAGGAAGCTTTAAGGTGCAGGTGCTGGTGAGAACAGAGGGCAGGCTCAATCAGAGCAAACTGGGGTGCGAAGCATGGGGCCACTCCTCTTGTGGACACAGCACAGGTATCTGCCATCTGAGAAAGGGCTGGAGAGCTTGAATGACCATGGATACTAGATGTACATGTGGTGACATGGACGCCAGCACCGCCAGAGTGAGGTCATAAGAAGCAGGGATGCAGGGAGAGTGCCAGGGAAGGGAAAGCTCCAGGAGTGTGTGCCTATACATATGTGTAAATCTTGGGAGAGGGGTGTAAGTGTGTATGGGGTGCATGGTGTGTGTGTGTTTTTGTGTGTGTGCATGCTGACACATGTGTGCAAAGTGCAGCTTCTGCCTGTGGGGTGGGCACTGGGACTCAGTGGTCTGGGAACAGCAAGAAAGGAGGCACATAGGCAGGCAGTAGCCTTAGGAAATGGGGACAGCTGGTTTAGTTGCACTTGAGAGGTCAAGAAAAGACAGGAGGAGTCCTTGGGACTGGGGTCCATGAGGGCGCCTGGTTCCTCCCTGGGAAGCCTGGAGTTGACCTTCTGGCTCTGCAACAGAGGACGGGCCTTAAACACATGTCCAGCACCCACCACCCCAGCGGCCCCAAGTTCCTGAAATGTAGCATTTTTAGGAGACAAGATGAGTTCCAGTCTGGGTATGTGAGTGGGCAGGGAGACTGACCAGAAGTCCCCTTCTGGAAGGAGGGGAACCAGAGCAGGGTCAGTAGCATGGCCTTTTGACCCCCACGGTGAAGACAATAGATCAAGATGGTGGGCCCTGCAGCAAACTGCAAACCCAAGATGTGTGTCTCTGGTGAAATGAAAGCAGCTCCTTTCAGACCTCCTGACTTTTGGATGTACCCTTTGCAGCTGCCTCTCCCCAAACTGCCTGCCTGCCGGGCTCCACAGCACGGCCTGCTCTGTCTCCTTGGGGGCCCAGCTCTGCCCTTGAGAGCAGCAGCCTGGGTCCCGGGTGCACCCTAGAGCCCTGTGGTGAAACAGCTGCATCCCACACCTGGGGGGCTGCTCCGCTCCTCTGCTCCAGCTCCCCCAGATCTCCCAGTTCAGGGCAGGGGCCTCTGTGTAAGTATCGGTCCCGAAGACAGACTGCAGATGGAGAACCACCGAAGCCCAAGCCCTACTGTCCCTAATCAAAGGACACTCTTCTCTGCCAGCAGGGAATCTTCTAGGGACTTGGAGACAGTCCCACCTCAGCAAACCTCTCTGGCCTTTAACACAAACAAGCCACCAGGCAGACAGCGAGAAGGCTGAACCCTCAGGCCCAGCTGCAGCTTAATTGCATGTTTTTCTCTTCTTGTGGTTTCTCTTTGGGGTTAAGCAATGTTTCAATTCTCAGCATAAACGACCGACCGACCGACCAACCAACCGAACAGGCCTCTCTCTGAGATGTCTACACAGTCTGAATGGTAGGGGACCAGAGTGGGGTGTGGCAGGGGGCACGAGGGGTCTCTGCGCCAGGCTTTGAGTCCCGGGTTCCTTCAAAGCCTGTTAGCAGTGAAGTAATGAGAAGCCCCCGTGCTCCCCAAAGGTGCCTGGGTGGAGGAGGAGCCTGAGGAGGAGTGTTCTAGAAAGATTAGGACATAATGAAAGCCAAATGCAGCAGGCACGACTCCTGGGATAGACATTTATCACCAGTCGCACGGTGCTAGTGTCTTGACTGGAGAAGGCCACTGGGTGTGGGCCAGCAGCCCCTCTCCTACGGCCAGACTGGGTTGGGCTAGGGGCACCCCGTGTCCCAGTTTCCTGGAAGCCAACCCCATGTCAGTTCTCCTTCCAGATTCTTTGTCCCCCCACAACCTTCCCAGCTGACCCCATTGCCTCCTCTGCGCTGGTATGCACCACCTGTCAGCTCACTTTGGAGACTCTGGATGTCACTGTAAGGCCACAGCAAGCTGTGGAGAGGGGCCACGTAGCTGAAACCCCCCATGAGGCCTCACTGCATTTGTCCCCCAACATCCCTGCCCACTCCCGGGTGTTGGCTGTGTCTGTGCTCTATGTCAATTCCAACAGCCCCGTTCACTTTCTCAGCTTTCCTTACAGTGTGGACAGCCTCATGACCCTAACCATGATATCTGGGGAATGCTTTGCTCTCCTGATATGAGCAGAATGAACAGCCCTTGCCCCTTTCCTACTCCTTGACTATGGGCCTAGTCTGCAGCCATCATGGAGAGGAGGTCCCAGAGCATGCTCTAAAACAGTGCAACCCGAACCACGGTTCCCACTCCTGTTCTGAGAGGAAGACAGGAGGCTTCCCTAAGCCTCTCTGACAGATGCATTTGTGACTGCTGCCCTGGGCCCTCAGAACCCCTGGAGTGCAAGGGCTGGGGACCCGCTTCCTCTGAGTGTGCGCAGCCCACAAGCCCCCGAGTGATGTTTTCTCCTCTGTGCCACTGTGGGCCTCCAGAAGCCAGTTTCTCATCCTCTTCTCAGCAAAGGGGAAGAGAGAAGATAGGGAAGGCTTTCTAGGTGAAAATCTCTGCCTCAGCATGCAGACAGAACCTTCTGGATCAGTTACTTTGTAACCAGGTAGGGTGAAGGGTGCTTCCTTCTTCTTTGGCAGTCTCCTGCCCCCAGTGTCAGACTTGGGATGTGGAGGCTTCTCCTCCCTGCAGGGCTAAGGGGTCCTCATCCCAGGGCTCCATCCAGGATGTGGTGCACCCCCAGAGGCTGGCAAACCATCCTGTGGGCTCCCTCAAGCTGCCCCCTCCTCCTTCCCCAGGCATCCCCAGGCCCTGGACCTCACAGCCACCCTCTCCCTCCTGCTCAAAGCCAGAAAGTTCTGTCTGTTGCTTTTCAGCTTCTTCCTCTGGATCCTAAGCCCAAGCTAACTTTAAACTTCAGTCTGCTAAGCACATGTTTCCTCAAGGCGGCCATAGAAGCAGGAACAAGGAAGGGGCTGCCAGGGAGCCTAGGTGCTGCTTGGATAGATCCCAGGGATGCCAGGGTCGCCCCACACCAGGGCCCTCCTGGGAAGACTGTGTCTGGGCCACACCGGTACGGAGCGCGCCTGCCCCGGCAGTGACTGGGAGCCCGAGTGGGAACGAGAAGAGAGACCAGCTCAGGAAGCGGCAACCACAGTTGGGTTTCGGTTCAGCCAGCGTTTGCGGAACCCCGGTTTGGGCCAGGACGGGTGCTCGGCACTGGGAGGTCGCCAACAGGAACGGCTGCGGGGTGATTGGGGGAGATGCAAAGGGATGGCTGTCAAGCAAGCCCACCGCCAGATGGTGAAGGGAGAGTGAGGGTCGCTGCTCCTGCAAAGGAAGCAGTGCAGAGAGCTTGGCAGGCTGGGGCTGCACGTGGGGCAGCAGGGAGGCAGGACAGACGTTTGGCCAGAGAAGGGCAGGGGTCTGAGCTTATGCATCCCACACATAGGAACCCTGTCAGGCCCCCAGCTGAGGAGTGACAAGCTAAGGCCAGGGGTGCCGGAAGATGACACATTAGCAGTGGCCTTCCAGCGGGATGGGTGCAGGGCCTTGAGTTGTGGAGTCAGGGCAGAGACTCCCCTCAAGTAGCACAAGGAATTTCCCAACTCAAGTCATGAGAGCTAGGATGTAGTTAAAACCTGGGAAGGACGTTTACTGTCATGTGGAGATGCAAACCCAGGCTCTCATGCTCATCCGGTAGTGATGCAGCATATGCCGTAGAACAGGTTATGGGATGAAACATGTTCATGGTCTCCAAGGTCGTCATGCTTTTACGTCAGATTTTCTAAAGAGATTGGGCAATAAAGTTGTGCATGATTTAGGCCTTTTGCAAATAACCAATTCTAGCTGGCTTTACCCAAAACAGGAACTTAAGGCAAGAAAGCCACACTGGAGTTTCCAGGAGCCCGAGGGCGGGGTGCAGTGGCCTCTGGAACCAGAGCCTAGAATCACAGCTCAGGGAATTGCAGAATGCTAGGGCTCCTCTGTGTCCCCTCTGGGTTCTCTCTGCATTGGCATAGAGCACTTTTCTCTTTAAGTGGGCAGACACACCCCTGGGGAGAGGGCTCTGGTTGTGCTGGCTTGGGTCAGAGGCCCATCCCTGGACAGACCCAATGTGGCTGGTAAGGAGGCAAATCTATCTTTACAAAACTACTTTTGTCCTAAACAAAATCCTTCCAAAACTGTAAATATGCCAGAAACTTCCCCGAGAGGGGAGACAGATGGCACAGAAGAGCTCAGTGTCCTCCGTGCTTGCTTTCTTCCCTCTGTGAACCCAGAACAAAGCTTCAGAGCCAGTTCAAAAAAAATATGCAGATCAGAGCACCTGGGCAGCTCAGTCAGTTGAGCCTCTGACTCTTGATTTCCGCTCAGGTCATGATCTCACAGTCCTTGAGACTGAGCCCTGCATCTGGCTGCGCACTGGGTATGGAGTCTGCTTAAGATTCTCTCCCTCTCCTTCTGCTCGTTTCATGCTCTCTATCTTTAAGAAAAAAAAATAATAAACAGGTCTTCTCACCCCCAACAACCAGTTTTTCCTCCTACCCACCTTCTCATCAGCACACACCTCCTGAGTCCCAGGGTGCACCCCAACCTCTCCACGGTCTGCAAGGACCTGGAGTGCTGGGAGTGGAGGCTTGGAAATCAGAAATCGCAGCTTTGGGCCACACACAGGGAGGCTGGGGGATGAACTGGGTGCCAGGGTGCACCCATGGCACTGGCTCATCACTCCTCCACCCCTGTCCCTTCCAGGAGCCTCTCTCTGCCTGGACTCCTTCAGGCCAAGGGACTCAGTGCTGGGGCCTCTTCCCTGTGCCACCCAGACCACAGTCAGAGGCCCTGTGCTTTCCCACTGTGAGTGGCCCACACAGGTGCTTTCGTATCCCAGCAGGTTTACAGAGGAAACAACTTGCAGAGAAGCCAAAGGGAAAGAAGATAAGTAGTATCTGTGCTTCTGCCAACGTCAGGTCACTCAACTATCTTATTAATCCCCACAATAAGCTGTGTCGTTATAAATGAGTAACCAGAGCCTGGACTAGGCCAAGTCCACAAGGTCACACAGGTGGTAGATATCAGAGCAGGAAGTTTAAACCAGATCCCTAAGATTGTAAAGCCCTCACACTTTCTGCAGCATTATGTTGTCCAGAGTAACATAAACTGTGGCAAGTAGAGGCCCAGAACCCTAGGTCCTGGGGTGCCTGGGTGGCTCAGTTGGTTAAGCATCCAACTTCGGCTCAGGTCATGATTTCACAGTTCATGAGTTTGAGCTCCACATCCAGTTCTGTGTTGACAGTGTTGAGCCTGCTTGGGATTCTCTTTATCTGCCCCCTCCCCCAAAATAAATAAATAAACTTAAAAAAATAGAACCATAGGTCCTGATCTTCCATCTGTGGTCACCATGCCCATGTAGTGAATACGTTTTATGGGTTAGCTGATACTCACCATGTCTCTTCCTGCTTAGAATCCCACAGGAGACCCCATGCTGTACAGACATGTCACATGCCTAGGCTGGGCCCCTGCCTACTTCATCTGGTCTTTGCCAAATACCTTCTTACAGCTCATTCTGAAGGTGGCATGCCCTTCCTTGCCCTGTCTGGTCCCCACTACCAGCAGTGCCCTCTCTGTTACCCTACTAGATGAACTCCCCCCACAAACCTGGTATCTCCAGGTACTGCAGCTCACAAGACCTGCTTCCCAGGCTGCCCTTCCCCTCTGCAGCCCCAACCATGCCCCACTATCCCCTGGGCTACCATGATATTTGGGCCTGTCATAGGCCAAATGGGCTGCAGGGGCCTGAACTGTTCCCCACCACCACCACCCCAAATTCATATGTTGAATACTTAATCCTCAGTGCCTCAGAAAATTATAGTATTTGAAGATGGGTCTTTACAGAGGTCATTAAGGTAAAATGAAGTCATTATAGTAGGCCTTATCTAATCTGACCAGTGTTCATACAAGAAGGGGAGATTAGGAACGGACATACACAGAAAGAAGGCCATGTGAGGACACAGTGAGAAGTCGGTCATCTCCAAGAATCCAAGGAGAGAGGTCTCAGGGGAAACCGGCCTGGCGGCCACCTTGATCTTGAGCTTCTGGCCTCCAAGTCAGTGATACTTTGTTACAGCAGCCCTAGCAGACTTCTGGACAGAAAAGTGTTTAGAAGGTTCCAGCAGGGAACAAAGGCAACAGTTCATTCAGCAAGCATACGCAAAGGTGACCAAGAACACCTGCAAAAAGGTAGGCCCACACTTCTTGCACTGCCTGGCTCTCTTTAGGACTGGCCAGCAGAGATTCCCTATGTCTACCAAGCCCTCAGGCAGCACCATGCCTGCTGGTCTACAGGTGGGACTTTGGTGAACAAGCGTGTAGAAGGCTCAGCGTCCTATGAAGGACCATCTGTCCAAGAGCTAAGCACAATGCTTTTATATCTGACCTGACGGTTGCTCGTAGTTGGCCACAGTCTCACTGAGACCTTTAGACTCATCTGCATCCCACAGTTGAAGAGCGAGAAGCCCAGACAGGTAGAGTGGCTCGGCTAAACCCCTCAGCACAACAGGTGGGCTGGTGGGAGCCATTAGGCACTGTGTCCCGGGCACCAGGGTGAAAAGGATGGGGAGGCAGCTTGGAGTTGAGGCATGAACAGGGTGGAGCCTATTCCAACACCAAGGGACTCAGGGTCCTTGGGAAAATCACATCATCTCTTTTGGCCTCAACCTTGCCTGCCTCACAGAACTGGGGTGACATTCAATAGGATAACAAGAGGGAAAAGCCCTTTCAAATGTTTGTTTCTCCTGTTTCCTCTTAGAGTAGTTGTCTGAGTTAGCAAAAGACACTGACACAGAATATGACGATGAAACTCAAGGCAGGCTTGGTGCTCTGCTTTATGAATCCTACAAATGACACATGTCATGGCTGCCACTCCTTGGGGTCACAGCAGCTGGGAGGCTCTCCTGACCCTCCAGATCCAGCAGTAAGACTGATGTGCTTACTTGGCCTGTGCTGGGCCAGGGGCGGGGCACACAGAGGCACAAAGTTCTGGTCCTGCCTCTGCCTCCTGGGAGGGACTCTGGAAGGCCTCCAGGATGACTATTCATCTGGTTTTCCTGGGACTGAAAAGGTCCCTGGACTCAGGACTTCAGTTCTAAAACTGAGAAAGTCCTGGACAAATGCACAGAAAACCCCAGAAGCAGCTGGCCTGGAAGAATGGAGAATGACCTGCCCAAGGCTAAGTTTTGGCACCAGCAGAACATGTCTGCAGGGCTGGTACTGTCCTAAGGATGTGTTACAGGCTCTGAAGGAGCTTGTACCTATGGCTACTTCTCCCACAGGTCCAGGAACCAAGAAGTAGATGCAGGAAGGGCTCCTCACAGTGCACATCCTCGTTGAGTGTTTGCTTCCCACCCCTGCGACCTGGAGAGCCAATGGTTTAAAAGTCTTAGTCTTAGTCTTAGTCCCAAGGGAGGAAATGCTTCCCCAGCACACAGAAACAAAGCTCCGCTGAATCTGTTGAGACCAACATCTGGGCACCTTGAAATCCCCATGCACCTGAGCCAACGGGCAAAGAAAGGGGTCTTCACTGTCCAAGAGTTCTATCCTGATTACCAAGGGGTACTGCTTCACACAGAGAGCATGAAGGACAGGTTTAGAAGTCCAAGGAGTCTCCAGGGTGCCTCTTAGTACCTCCTATCCAATCATAGAGTCAGAGAGAAGGTCCAACAACAACAGGCCAGAGACAGACCCTTCCAAATAGAGCTTTGAACAACCCACCAAGTAAAGAACCCACTAGATACAGATAGGGGGCAAAGGAGGTCCAGAATGACTGCTGAGTGCAGCAAGTTCTAGTTGCCAACAGGTCTCAAGACGAGTTATAGTAATGAAAACTAGCTGCCAAGGCACATCATGTCTCTTGTTTGGTGTGTGCAGATTAATAGTTTTCCTTCTCCTTTCCCTACATTTTTAAGTGTATTTATTTTCAAGAGGAAGGCAGAGAGAACGAGCAGGGGAGGAGCAAAAAGAGAAGGAGAGAGAGAATCCCAAGCAAGCTTCACACCGTCAGAATGGAGCCCAATGTGGGACTTGAACTCACAAACCATGAGATCAGACCTGAGCAGAAACCAATAGTCAGATGCTTAACCAACTGAGCCACCCAGGCATCCCACTCCTTTCCCTATTTTTAAAAAGCTTGGGTAAACTTCTTATTGAACTCTAATATAAATACAGAAAATATGCAAATCATTGTGGACAGCCAGGAGCACATAAGTGAACCTATCAGAGCAACAGCACCCAGATCAAGAAACAGAACATGGCCAGGACCCCAGTGCTTTCCCTGTGCCTTTCCAAGGTCTAGTCCACCCAGAGCAACTACCCCCCTTTTTAACACTGTATTGTCATACTGTATATTTTGAGCTTCATAAGCATGGACTCATACTGTCTGTTCTCTAACTTGGGGTCTGGCTTCTTTCACTCAACTCAATGGAGAAGATTCATCTATGCTTTGAGGTTGTAGATGGTTCATGCTCATTGCTGTAAAGTTTCCTCTGGTGAGGATACTAGCTTTTATTTATCTATTCTACCACTGATGGATATTTGGGCTGTTTATGGTGTTGGGTTATTACGTGTCTTTTGGTACATGCCGTTCTCTTGGCTATGTTCCCAGGAGTGAACTGCTGAGCCACAGGTGTGCATATATGCAGCTTGAGTAATACACCTGTTTTCTAAAGTGATCACACCACGTCACACCCTTCTTCCCTCAGCCCCAAGCAGTGTGTGGGAGCTTTGCTCTCTCCACACCATCAGCGGTGCTCAGGATTCTGTCTTTTTCATTTTAGTCCTTCTGATGAGTGAGTGGTGGCATAGCACTGCAACTTTTTCTTTTTCCTTTCCTCCCTCCCTCCCTGTCTTCCTTCCTTCCTTTCTTTGACAGATTTATTGAGGTACAATGCTTCCATTTGAAGTGTACAACCGAATGGGTTTTAGCATATCCACTGAGCCGTGCAACCATCACCATTGTCAATTCTGGAATGTTGTCATCATCCCCAGAAGAATCCCCTTATCTTTTAACTATAACCCCAACACCCTGTTTGGCCTAGACCCTGACAACTACTAAACTACTTGGTCTGTATTAGATTTGCCTATTCTAGACTTTTCATATAAATGAAATTATGTAATGCAGTCTTTCGTGGCTGACTTCTTTTGGGCACAATGCTTTCAAGGTTTTTTCATGTTGTAGCGTGCATCAGGATTTCACTCCTTCTTGCGGTCAAATACTGTCTGTGGTATGGATATCCCACACTTTGCTTTTCCATTCACCAGTTGAAGGGCAATTCAATTGTTTTTACTTTCTGACTATTAAAAAGAATGCTGAGGGGTGCCTGTGTGGCTCAGTCAGTTAAGCATCCAACTCTTGATTTCAGCTCAGGTCACTGTTGTATCAGGCTCCATGCTGAGTGTGGAGCCTGCTTAAGATTCTCTCTCTCCCTCTCTCTCTATCTCTCTGCCCTTCTCTCACTCGCACTCTCTATCTCTTTCTTAAGAAAAAATTAAACTAAATAAAAGAAGCATAATGCTAATATGAACATTCATGTACAACTTCTGTGTAAACATACGCTTTCATTTCTCTTGGGGCTATGCCTAGGAGTGGAATTGCTGGGCTGTGTGGTAACTATGTTTCACCTTTGAGGGATTTCAGGTTGATTTCCTAAGCTCATCATTTAATATTTTTCCTCTGATGACTCTACTGTTCTTGGGTTCCTTATTCTCAGTAATCTTACCATAATTTGTTCACAATATCTATTTTTTTGGTTATAGACATACTAATATATGGGAAGTGATATCTCATTGTGGTTTTGATACATTGTAGTTTTAATTGGTGTTTTCTTGATGCCTAATGAGGTTGAACACCTCATATGTTTATAGGCAACCACAACATGCTCTTTTGTGAAATACCCATTCAAATCTTTAATCATTTTTTTTTCTGTTTGGTTATCTGCCGTTTTCTTATTGATTTCCAGGAGCTCTTTATATATTCTAGATATGAGTTCTTTGTCAAATATGTGTGTGGCAAATATGTTCTCCCTGTTGTAGCTTGCCTTTTTACTCTCTTAATTAAAGCTTTTTAATGTAAGTTCTTAATTTTAATTTTCAATTAATTCAATTTTTCTTCATTTTCCTTTCTTCCTCATTTTCCTCTTTGTCTTCATCTGCCTGTTTGTAATCTCTTTTGGGAAGTCATAAGCCATCCCTACATTCTTTGTAGACATCAATTTTACCATAGTGGTTGAGAGCAGTGGCAACTGCCTGTCCCAAAGTCTAACCTTCAACAGTGCTCCCTCCCAAAGCAGCCCCTGAGAGATGTTTGAGTAATTGTGAGGCCACTGCATACCACAGACCACACATGTCCTGTTTCCCACTGGCAATGAGCTCAGTTCTGCATTTGTGCTCAAACAGGTGAACAACCCATCACAGGGACCCAGCTGGGAGGGCTTGTTTCCTAAATAAGTATCGAATCCGTCTGGGGGCAGTCAGGAAGACAAAAACCACTTTAGGTATTTCACACAGAGGGAATTCATACAGAGAACTGGTTACAGAGGTGTTGGAAGGATGCAGGAGTGAAGGAAAGAGGGATAGAGAACTAAAGGAAGAAGGGGTGGTACCTAGAGATAAGAAACAGGAACACCTCTGGGGTAGAGCTCAGAGCTTGCACTTTCTGCTGCCCTGTGGGAGAAGTTAGCACTTTGGGAGAAGCTGGTGCTGTTGAAGAAGCTGGTGCTGTGGGAGAAACTGAAATTGCTGACTCTGGATCTGAGCAGGAGCACCTACAAGGCTAGGACTGTAACTTCATTTTTATTTTTATATTTTTGAAGATTTTTTTAAGTGTTCTCTACACCCAAGGAGGGGCTCGAACTCATAATTCCAAGATCAAGAGTTGCATGCTTTACCAACTGAGGCAGACATGCACTCCTGGGACTGCAATTTCTGATAAAGGCACTCCCTCTGCCAGAGCTGCTGAAGTCTATAATCACCCAGGCCCTGCTGCTGCAACTGCCATCCTATCAGAGCAGACACTTCCTTCTCCCTTCTGCCTTCTGAGCTCCTTCTCTGTCTCCTATGTTAGACCCTATAGCAGAAACTAACACAGACAATGAACAGAGAGTTTGGGAAATCAGATGATCCAGGAACCCCAAAGAACAGCTCAAGAGGGCAGTGTGTGCCGGGACCACAAGCACTCATCATCTCAGTCCACCTGGCGTAGCCCCCACTGGCCTGCTCTCAGCAATGCTGCTGGGACATCTGCATTTCTTCGCCTGGCTGCCTCCAGCTCACACCTCATGTGTGAGCCATGGGCCACTCTCTAGGGGAGACTCTGCGAAGCCCACAGTTGCTGCACTGTGTGGGACTGCTGGTTTCTGCACATCTTCCTCACGAGGGGTGAGTCTCCTGAGAGCAGACAACGTGTCTGATTTAGGTCCAGGTCATGAACCTGGTACAAGAGTGAAAGAAGAATGAAGAAATGAAGGAATGACAGGCCTGACCTTGGGTCAACTATAGTAAGTAGGGTGAAGGGCTTTTTCTCTGGACATACCCCTTCCATGCTTCCAGGGTCCTAGAGCCTACCTGTCCCCTAGTGTCCTTCATGTCTGGACCCCACCCATGCTGCTTAAGGAAATGTAATTGGCACCATGTTGTCAGGGGCACATTCCAATACATTGCGGCATAACACAGCTGGTTATTTATATCCAAAGTTATTTATAGAGGGTTTATGGAAAAATAGTTATGTGTTTGGACAAATTTGGAAATTTTGGGTTTAAGCAGATTAAACATTATTCTTTACTATAGCGCTTCTCAGATCCCTAATTCACTAACATGATGCTTCAGGAAGAGGACATATTGGCCAAGTTCCCCAAACTTATGTAGCCACAAAGGTCTTTTTTTAGGAACACCAAGCAGAGGTTGGTAATTACTAAAATAATGCTTTAAATATATTTATCTATTTTGAATAAGCAACACACACACAATACAAAATTCAGTAGACAGAAACAGGGGCTCGGGAAAAATGTGCCTTGCTCCCCCACCAGCCCTCCTGTTCTCCACCCCAGAGGTAACCGCTGTCAGCAACTTCACGGGTTTCTCCCAAAAATGAGGCATCGTTACAAGGGGACTCCAAGAAGGCTCTGGGTGTCCTAGATGTCTCTGACCTCCCCCATCACTGATGATGAGCCTTCTGTGGTGGCCACTGCTGTTCTGGCTCTATCCAACCTGGATGCACACTGCACCTCTTCACCTGCATTTCCAGGACTGTATGTGTTTCCCTGTGTTCTGTTACAAAAGGGTCCTGTGCCCCAGGGAGAAGCCAGAGAGAACAGCATGGCTTCCCTGGGCATGGCTCTTTCTTCTCTACTGTTTACTGCAGCCAGTTGGAATGTCTTCTGGGATAAAAACAACCAGGGGGCACCTGTGTGACTCAGTAAGCATCTGACTCTTGATTTCGGCTCAGGTCATGGTCTCACAGTTCGTGGGATGAAGCCCCTTGTTTGGGGATTCTCTCTCTCTCCCTCTTTCTCTGCCCTTCCTCTGCTTGCATGTGCAGGCGCTCTCTCTCTCTCTCTCTCTCTCTCTCTCTCTCTCAGTTAATGAATAAGCTTTATAAAATACCAGGAACATGGGGAGCCTGGGTGGCTCAGTCGGTTAAGCAGCAGACTTCGACGCAGGTCATGATCTCATGGTTTGTGAGTTCAGGCCCCAAGTCAGGCTCTGTGCTGAGAGCTGAGAGCCCAGATCCTGCTTCAGATTCTGTGTGTCCCTTTTTCTCTGCCCCTCCCCTGCCTGTGCTCTGTCTCTCAAAAAATGAATAAATGTTAAAGCAATTTAAAAAGTCACCACCATAGGTTATAGCTTTGAGTGGCCTTGGGATCTCTTTGTCCTTTGGTGAAGGGATATCTTGGTAGAGACCCCGTGGTCTACTTGAGGTTGTAGCATGCTGTTGACCAGAACATCAACCCCATATTCTCCCTTCTAATCCCCAGACTTTCCCTGGAGGTGGTGGGAGGAACACCAAACAGATAATGACAGTAAATGATAAAGAAGGGGGAATGGAATGGGTGCATTAGTTATTTGTTGTCGTGTAACCGATCAGTGCCAAGCCTGGCTGCTTAAACCCATCTACATTTATTACCTTCTATAGTTTCCAGGGTCAGAAATCTGCATAGCTGTGGTTCCACTTCTCTCCAAGAAGTTGTCAAGATGTCAACCAGGGCTACAATCATGCGAAGGCTTGACTGGGGCAAGAGGGTCTGCTGCCAAGGTTACTCACATGATCACTGACTGGAGGCTTCGGTTCTCGTCACGTGTACTTCTCCCTGGGGCTGTCAAGTGTCTTCCTGCTATGGCAGCTGGCTTTGTCCAGAGTGAGCGATCCAAGAGAGATTAAGCAAGGAAGAAGCCACAGTGCTTTTCATGACCATGGCTCCAGAGTCATAGTCACTTCTGCCACATTCTGTTTGTTAGCAGCAGGTTGCTAAGCATAGTCCACACTCAAGGAAAAGGCATTCAGGGTCTGCAGTCTAATGGGAAGAATAGAAAAGAATTTGTGGACCTATTTTAAATATGTCTTCAGTGCGGGGTGAGGATGGAGCACAGGGTCAGGGAACAGTTGGGGTCTCCTGATCCATTACTAATAATCCCTGTCATCTTGGGCAAGTCACTTTCTGGGTTTCAGTCTTTCTCAGTCAATTTGGAAATGGTGACATCATATTCTAGTACAGACTCAGTGGCTCAATGTGACAGGGAGGCAAAGAGCAACAGTGTCAAGGGTGTTGGCTTTGCAGTCAAACCCTGCTGCACCACTTCCTCTCTCTGAGCCTCAGTTTCCCTGTCTATATCATTACCTGCCTCCCCAGGGTTGTGGCAAAATGAACTGAGGCCTGTATGTGTAGTTCAGCTGAGCCTAAACCGATTAAGTCTGGAGGCATCTATTTGCTGGAGAAGCCAAGAGGTGTGGGAAGGCTGTGCATGTAATGCAAGCAATGAAGAGCAAATTGCAGGAAAAAATTCCTACCCTCCATCACCTGCAGGTTCTGTGGCCCATACGAAGCTGACTTCCATCTTCATTGTTTTCCCCAGCTGGGGTACATTCTGGGGACATGTCCAAGATTTTGCATCTATAAGAAATATTCGTCTACTCCTGTGATTAAAACTACCATCCCAGGGGGACCTGGGTGGCTCAGTCGGTTGAATTCTGGCTTCGGCTCAGGTCATGATCTTGCGGTTCGTGGGTTCAAGTCCCTCGTCAGTCTCTGTGCTGACAGCTAGCTCAGAGCCTGGAGACTGTCTTCAGATTCTGTGTCTCTGTCTCTCTCTGACCCTCCCTTGCTCATGCTGTCTCTCTCTCATAAATAAATAAAACATTTTAAAATTTTTTAAAAAATAAAACTACCTCCCCAGTCCAAACCAAGAGCATCCTTCATTCATCATGATCCCTACTGCTTAGTGTTCTGTGTTATATGGGCATATAACCTGGGTCAAGCCCTGGTGGCTTAGGGACCATGGAAGACACATTTAGAGAGAACATAGAAACCGAGGTCATATCCTTGAGGAGAATGCTCAACTCAAGCCTGGATGCCACAAGCCTATGAATCAATGTTCTGTGTCATTATGTGAAGTCTGAAAACGTGCTAATAAAATACCAGCTGGAAATCAATTTTTCACCCAGCCTTTCTGGGTACCTTAAAATTCTTTCTGGCAGGGGAGTGGATGTCAGTGGCAAGAAGTTCTTCCAGGGGCTAGCAAGAATCTTGCTTTTCTGACAGCCAATTCTTGGTCTGGAGGCTTGCTGTGAAGCAGATTTGGGAACACAGGGAGTGGGTTCATTACTGCTGGAGACTAGAAATGTGTGCAAAACGCTTCTCTTACAGATGTACAATTGTGCTCACAGCTCCTTGTAAGAATTGCCATCAGAGAGGCTGAGCCATCTTTGAACTTCACAGGCTCTGATTTTACCTTCTCATGGAGTGCAGTTGGCTTGAAAGTATGGTTTGTCCATTGCACTAAGCCAGACACTCTGATTTCTGTGTGACCCCTTGCAGACCAAGCAGCACACCTACTGTGAGAGAGCTGGACATGGGACAGCCTGAAAATTCCTCTCTGCTTTGGAAGCATGCCAGTTTGCTTTTACGGTTTTTAAGAGTCTCATGCTCTACCGACTGAGCTAGCCGGGCGCTGTAAAACAGAATAGAGAGAAACCCACATCTCAGGGCCCCATTGAGCCCAAGGCTTGAAGTTGTCTATCACCATGGGGCATAACATCTGCCCAGATGGAGGTGGGACATTCTTCTCACTTATAATTCCACACACAGTGTGGGTACAGGCCAGCTGGCCCCAGGCTGTATGAGTGGCAGTGGTCCTAAGCATGGGATGGAGCTGAAGTTGGAGAGTCCCACCTTAATCAGAAAACAGAACAATGTGACCTTGATCTAGGTAGAATTGGCACACCAGTGGTTACAGGAAAATAGAGAAAGCCATCGACTGGTGCCTGCCTCTTGGCATCCTCTGATTTCTTTCTCACTGGATGAGCAGAGGAGTGCATATAGCTCACTGGATTAGCAGACCCAAGAGCCTCCCTGCAAGTAGGGCTTGGCTAGAATCATAGGCAAAGAAGCACTGGCATGCGATTAAGACCTGTTGGGTTCAGCATCCCAGCTACAGAGCCCCCATGTAGAACTGGAGAAGAGAAAGCACTGGGCTCTGCTGGATTTCAGAACCACAGCCATTCAGAGGGTGGGCCAGCCATACAAGACCTTCCACCAGGGGGCAGAAGAGCAAAGCTGAAAGACTGAGGCACCATTGGACCAAGTCTGTGCAAGACCAATTTAGGGCCAGGAAACCAAACATCTTGAGTTGCAGGGCCTGATGGTATTGTTAGAGACCAAATCAAAGTTAGGAAGCAGAGGAGAGCATCTGCCTGCCTCTGGAAGAAGATAAAATATGGCAGTCCAGCTCAGAGCTGGCAATGCCAGCTTGGGGTGGGGAAGAAAACAGGCTGCAGGTGTTCCCTGGTTTCTTAATATCAGACTCCTCACACGGGAAGGCAGGAACTATATACCCAATCAGAGGCCTCCCAGCAGAATTCCCTTCTGGTCCGACTAGTAAGTCACAGAGCACACATCTGTGACTGCTTTACTGGATCTGGAACTCTGTAGACATGAGTGGAGCAAATTGAGGGATCACCCCTGGCCTTCCACAACTTGAGGGTGGGGTGGTTTAAATCTTTGGTTGTTGTGTCGGTTACCAATTGCTGCTAACAAAGCATCCTCAGAGCAGTGACACAAAATGAAAAATATCAGGGATTCTGCTGCTGAATCTGGGAGTGGATCAGGCTCAGCCAGGCATTCTGAGGCTTCTGCCACTCACTGCCTGTGTGAACACTAAACATTCCAGTTTTTCTAGACAGGGTAGAAAACCAATTTTTTTAAAAGCTGAAATCTCCTAATTTTTAACTAATTCAAAAACTGCAAACTCCAACCCCGGGGTAGCCAAGTTATGCCTCTGCCTGGCCTTGCAAGGTCAGTTTGGAATGGCCAAGACAGGTAAGGCATTCAGCACACTGGTGACTTGTCTGAGGTGTTCAGGACCAGAGATGAAGGATGGGGAAGCACGTAGGCAACATATGAAGGGATAGGGTGGCAGCTGAGGGGGATCACAGTGCACAGAAGCTTTCTGCACTCCACTCTCTTATTTTTGCTCCCAAGACCCATTCTTTGTCATCTTCCCCAGAAAAGCATACCTTCATGAAAGATCCCGAAGCCAAACCACACTGAAGTGTAAGTAGCTGCTGAAGCTTAACATAACTCTCCTACCCAGGGACAGTTGTCCTTTACCAGGAGCAAAAGCTGTGGAGTCAAAGTGCAAAGCTTTAATAGTGACATTTTGAACTGACAGGTGGGTGCCAGGTAGGGTATGAGATGATGGTCTTAACCAGGCATATGAATTTATCATCATCATTATCATAATCATCATAGTCACTAACACCATCATAACCACCACCATCACCATCATTCAACATCCTCCAACATCATCACCATTATGATCACTACCATCATCACCCTCACCATCATCATCACTGTCATCACCATCACCATCATCATCATTGCCATCATCACTACCTCCACTGTCACCACCACAACATCACCATCATCCATCATCATCACCATTATGATCACTAACATCGTCACCACTCCTCTCATCACCATCACTACCACCACCCTTGCCATCACCATCATCATCACTGCCATCATCATCACCATCATCACCATTATCATTATCATCCTATAATAACAACATCTCATCTTAGCGTCAAGTGGAAGGACATTTCCTGCCTCTGCCGTATCTGCCATGCTTTATGGCCCAGGAGAGCATTCATGATCCCAAATAGTCTCTGCAAGGCCCATATCAGCCACATGATGAAAGGGTCAAAAAGAGACACCAGAGTGTGAGTCAAGCCTGTCCATACTGGACCTGAGTTGCCAAGTATCTGCTATGTGCCAGGCCAGGAGTAAGCTCTGCAACCTTCCTCCTCAAGCCCCTGGCTGAGTCCCTAAAGCCAATCCCCTTTCCTTCCCTTATCGTTTTATTATATGGAGGACTTGGCCTTTTGTCTCCACTTTTCTCTGCCTGTTCCTCTCACCTCTCAGCTTCATTCTCGGCAACTGTCTTAGTAGATGCCCAAAATATTTTCACTAAACAAATGAATGTCCATTGCATATGTGTCTGTCTCCCTTAGGGTAGGCATTAGGCAGCTGTCTGGCCACCAGTCTTCCCACTCTCTGCCCAGTGGTGCCACCATTGGTCCCCTTCATTATGGCAGGGGTCAAGGGCACACATGACACATGCAAGGCAATTCCATGAAGGAGCTTATCCATGGCATCCTTCAGAGGGGGCCATGGCATGAGACCATGTTGCATGTCATGGATTATCAAGTTTGACAAAACCCAAAAATGTTCGGTGTTCTCAACTGTAGAATGGGTTGTTTGAGTTTTCAAATGCAGTTACACATTTAAAATTTATATTTATTTTCTACAAAGTGGTAGACAGAGTGGAAGTCATATTTTCTTTTTCAGTGTGGTAGGAGGGAAACCCAGGCTCTTGAGGGAAAAAGAAGACACACTCTCATCCCCATTTTCTTGATGACTTGCCATGAAATCTTGGAACAGGCTTGAGCTTCTCCCGAGCACAGATTTATCAGTTGTACAATGAGAGGTTGGATGGAAAGCATCTAGCGTTCTTCTGAGATACAAGGTGGCATCACCATCATTTGGTGCTTCCCAAGCAAAGCCTGCCATGCTGTGGGCTGGTGGCATTTTGAGGATTCACAGTACAGACATTCTTTCACTAAACTGCACTAGATGCAGCTCCCAAACTGAGCAGCAGCTATGGAGTCCACCTTGAGATGAGGGAACCGGGGGCAAATAATCATAGAAATCATCATTGCTAAGCTGTGGCCAATCTTCGTTGACATATGCGGGGCGAGTACTGACATGTCATGTCACTTTACAACATATCAAAATTGTCACATACATATTATAAGAACAAGGTGAGATAGATATGAAGACAATGCTCTCTTTGCAAATGGATCCTGACTCCCAGTTCTGTTTTCTTGTGAAACAGGCAGTCATCAAGAGTGGAGAGGTCAGAGGCGACTGGAAAATATTCTTTACTCCTTAGTCTGACCTACCTCTGGTCCTAAAACCACATTCTCTGGAGTGCTATTTCTTTCCCATTCTATGCAAAATGGAGAATTCATTAAGGGCCATTTAGTCCCTCACATCCTGCTGAGAATAAAATCTGCACATTGCATCTGACCATGACTAAGTAGTGAAGTTGTATAGAAAGGAGAGAAGGATGTTCATTGTCCAAGAAGGGCCAAGTGGGTAGTCTACTGCAGTAAACAGGGTAGAGCCAAGAAAGAAAGACACAATACAAATTGCACAAGAACACAACAGAGTTTTACACTTTTATGGGATGAAATGTATGCCCCTTAAAGTTCATATGTTGCAGTCCTAACCCTCCAATACCTCAGAATGTGACTGTATTTGGAGATAGGCACTTCAAAGAAATAGTTATGGTAAAATAAAGCCATTGGGGTAGGCCTAATCACATTTGACTGGTGTCCTTATAAAACGAGTAAATTAAGACACAGCTAGGCATAGAGGGAAGACCATGTGAAGTTTTAGGGAGAAGGCAACAATCTACATGCTAAGGAGAGAGGCCTCAGCAGAAATAAACCCTGCCATCACCCTGACCTTCAGCTTCCAGCCCACAGAACTGTAAGAGATTAAATTTCTAAGCTATTCTGTTTGTGGCATTTTGTTATGGCAATCCAAGCAAATGAATACACACAACAAAGGTGTCTCTTTTGGGGCACCCAGGTGGCTCAGTTGATTAGTATCCAGCTTCAGCCCAGTTCATGATCTTTCAATTTGTGTTTTTGAGCCCCACATCAGGCTCTATGTTGAAAGCTCAGAGCCTGGAACCTGCTTCAATTCTCTGTCTCCGCTAGCTCTCTGTCTCTCTCTCTCTCTCTCAAAAATAAATAAACATTAAAAAAAGTTATTCTCTTCTGATTAACTCTGTAATATAAGACACTGAGTTTCCACTGTTCCATGAATGCCAGGGAGCTCAGAACCAAGTGATAGATTATAGTGACTGTAGAGCCTAGAGTGAATCCATACATTTTGGGGACATGTGCCCTGCCCAGTAAAAGCAACTGAGCAACACTCGGGAGTGAGGGTGTGACAAATCTACTATGGGTTGGAACTCTCACTTCAGAATTGGCTGTACCATAACTCAGAACTCTTAATGGTCATTTTGCCTAACCTGTGCCTCATTTACTGACCCAATACAGAACTCCAGTCTGCAGCCTACCCTGTTTCACATGCTAATAACTGGCTGACTTCATCTGTAACCAAAATTAAAGAGTGTGTACCTGGAAGTCCCTCATGGAAGCATTCTTGGACCCCTTGCTGAAGGAAACTCCTGGAGATGATGTGTGTCTGCTCTACATACATTCAAACCCCATAGCATGGCCTTCAGACAGGGCCGGCCTCTAGTTTAAACAGGGTAAGAAGCACTCCTGCTATTGAATTCCCCATCATGGGGTGATTCCAAGGGTGCTGAGAAAGGTTTGGCATCTTGTCCCATCCTTCTGAACCTTTTGGCTAGATTCTCGCCTTGCAACAACAGGGTTTCACACTTTTGGAGGAAGTCGGAATGGTCCTACTGAATAGAAAATTTCCTCAAGAAGGGCCGTGCTCTAAAATATTGGCATTACCAATAGATGTGTTCTCTGACAATAGATCTGAGGGAAAAGCCTAGAACCTCCTATCCATATCCCTCCCGCCCAGTGCCAGGTAAGAGACATTTGTCTTTACCTGACCATGACCTAAAACTCCTCCTGTGTTGGCAGCGAATCCCACATGGTGAGAGTTTGATGGAAAGTGACTTCTAAAGCCACAGTATGAAGACTATCCTTCCTCACCTGCCCACCCACCCAGCAGGGCACAGACCAGTAACCTGGGTTTGGGAACTCAAATATTTCTGCGTGAGGCTTGAACTCATGATGAGAGGTGAGATCATGAAGAAATGTGCAGAATTTATGCACAGACGGGGCAGTGGGCTTCTCTAGAAGTTAACAGCAGCACCTTGAATGGTCATTCTGGTGGTGTGTCTATGAACGTGGTTCCTGCTCCAATGCTCCCTTGGTTGCTGGGTGGTTTCCAAGCTTGGTTCTGCAGGCTCATCTCCCAGTGTCCTTCTAGTAAAGGCCCTTTCTGCTGAGTTATTCCAGATTGTTTGTGTTGCCTGCCACCAGGCTCTAGGTATTGGTCTGGTGCCAAGAGGGGAGGTTGAACTAGTTCCCAAGGAAAGCTATCATGATCTTAAAGGGCATTTGCTCATGTGAGGGCTGTGCAGCCTTCAAGCAATGGATGGGGGCTTTATCTTCAATAAAGGGGAGCGAAACCCTAGAGACCCCTGGAAGTGTTCAGGGGAATCTGGGGGCTCAAAGCCCTCAAGTTCAACCACCCTTATCCCCAGTGTTAGAGCCCTAGCCCTTCCCTTGGACCCCCACTTTTGCTGGCCTGTTCAAGGAGGACAGGAATTAAACACTAAAGAAGCTCTTGAACTTGCCTAATGTGTATCAGTAGGAATGATTGTGTGTCTAGAAGTTAATGCTGAGGGTCCTGGACCAAGGGGGACAGTAAAATAAGCTGGATAAGAGAGATTTGTTGATAGGAGAGCATTCAGCCATAACACAGAGTATAACACTGTGGAATGTACCCTAGGATGATCCCCTCTGGGATGGCTCTTGGAAGCTGGAAAAGAAGCAATGGCTCACTTTTAAAGAGAGAAGTGATGGAGAAGGAATGCCAGAAGCAGAGGAAGGGTCAAAAGACTCAGAGAAATAACCTCCCAGAACTAGTCTGCTCTATGAGGCTGGAAAATCCAGCATTTCCTTGGCAAGATTGGAGGACACTTTCCAAGGTGATAAGGAACTCCCGGTGAGGGGAGTGCTAACACTGTTGAGAAGTTAAGTGATGGCTGTCCTCTGCAGGCCAGGGCTGAACCTAGGAAATTCCATCATAGAGCAGGCTTCCAGGAGCAGTGGGGGTAATAGAACCCAGGAATAGCAAGGGCTGACAGCAGCACCTAACTGTAACACGTGCTTCTTTGTGATGGGAGTAGTTCTCATTATTACCATAACAGACTGCAAGGTCAGAATAGGGGGGGAGTGTTCTAATTTTCAGAGACACCAAGAATGGAGATGGCTTATAGAACGAGGTGTTCCTAGGGGCCAAGCAGATGGCCACTGCTTAGTAAACATAATAAAAAAGTCTGAGAATGGATTGACAACCAGATATCCATCAGCTGATGAATGGATAGACAAATGTGGCATATCCATACGGTGGGATATTATTTAGCCATCATTACGGAAGGCCACATACTGTATGATTCCATTTGTATGTCCAGTATTCTGGCAAATACAGAGACAAGTAGATTAATAGTTGCTGGGAGGCTGGTGTAAAGGATAAATTTAGCCTGATTGCTAAGAGGTACAGGCTTCTTTTCAGGGTGATGGAAATGTTCTAGAATTAGATGGTGCTCGTGGTTACACAACCTTGTGCATATACTAAAAAATCACAGAATTGTACACTTTAAAAAATGTTTTAATATTTATTCTTTGAGAAAGACAGAACATGAGTCAGGTAGGGGCAGAGAGAGGGGGAGGCTATCAGCATGGAGCCCAACATGGAGCTTGAACCCATTAACCATGAGATCATGACCTGAGCCAAAGTCGGCTGCTTAACTGACTGAGTCACCCAGGTACCCCTAGAATTGTATACTGTAAAACAGCGAATTTTTATCTTATATGGATTATATCTAAAAAAAAAAAGAAAAAGAAAAAGATGTATTCACAGAAGACTATGGTAAGTCATACTCTTCGCCCATTTTCCAGACTTGAACCAGTTTTCAGACCCAGAGTTCTTAGACTAAAGAGGGGGCTGCACCCCACAAGGATGAACTGTGTAAAACCAGGGTGAATGTCATGCAGCTGCAAATCTTCTGTCTCTGAAATAAATCGTGGGTGTTTACTTGGGTAACCACACCTTGGAAAAGGGAACTAACCGGATTTTCGAAGGCAGTTGGATGTGGTCCGAGCTGATAATGGTGTTCAAGGATGCCTCTCCTGTAAGGATGTCAGGTAACACATGTATTCCTGCTCCAGCTTCTTCTCATAGTGGCTACAGATATCCATGTTTTCATGGGCATTGGGGCATTGCTTCCCAAGTTAGTCAGGAGCCTGGAAGAGGTTCAAGGACAAGGAGACTTGGGGAAGAGGCATGTGGTTGGACTTACGGAGTGGCCACAGAGCATAAGGATCTTTGTAGCCACCCCAGAGAGGCACTAAATCACTAAGTGAACAGAAAAATTTGATCTGTGGATGTCACTGCCCTCACCACCTGAATGCTCATGCAGCGGAGGATGAAGACCAGAGGGAGCAGCCATGCTGGGGGCTGTGCATGGCTCATTCTCAATTTTGACTGAATCCTTTATCATTACTCTCACTTTTTGCTCATGATACCATAGAGAACATGTAGTGATATGAGCACCTTCTCGTATACCAGTCAGCTATGTGTATGTCTTCTTTAGAAAAATGTGTATTCAGGTCCTTTGCCTATTTTTTAAACTTTTAAAAAATGTTTATTTACTTGAGAGAGAGTGTGTGTATCAGTGGGAGGAAAAACAGAGAGAGAGAGAGAGAGAGAGAGAGAGAGAGAGAGAGAGAGAGAATCCCAAGTTGGCCCACACCAACCATGCAGAGCCTGACACGGGACTCAAACTCATGAATAGTGAAACCATGACCTGAGACACCCAGGTGCCCCTTCTTTGCCTATTTTTAAAACTGAATTCATTTCTGTGCTTTTGACTTATATGTGTATATTTTATATATAAACACCTTTCCATGTATAGTTTGCCAGTATTTTCTCCCATTTCATAGGTTGCCTTTTCCTCTATTTGTTTTTTTCCTTGGCTGGGCAGAAACTTTTTTATTATTTTATTTTTAAAGGTTTATTTTGTTTGTTTTAAATTATTTTTAAAATTCAATTTATTTAAACCAACAAAGCAAAAAAAAAAGTTCACCTATTTTCCCACCCTCTACACTTTGACTCTGGCAATCACCTCCTGTTCTCTGTCACTGTGACCTTGGTTTGCTTTGTTTGTTTACTTTTAGGTCCCACATATAAGAGAGGTCAGTATTTTTCTTTCTATGTCTGACTTATTTCACTGAGTATAATGCCCTCAAGGTGCATCCATGTTGTCACAAATAACAAGATCTCATGAATTTTTATGACTAAATAATATTCCATTGTGTATATATGCCACATTTTCTATCTTTAGTCATCCATTGTTGGGCACTTAGGTTGTTTCCACATCTTGGTTATTGTGAATAGTGCTGCAATGAACATGGGAGTGCGGATATCTTTTTGAGTTAGTGTTTTCATTTTGTTTTAATTTTTTTAATGTTTTTATTTATTTTTGAGAGAGAGAGAGAGACAGCGTGAGCAGGGAAGGGTCAGAGAGAGAAGGAGTCACAGGCTCTCAAGACAGGCTCCAGGCTCTGAGCTAGCAGTCAGCACAGAGCCTGACACGGGGCTCGAACCCACCAACTGTGAGATCATGGCCTGAGCCAAAGTCGGACTCTTAACCGACTGAGCAACCCAGGTGCCTCAGTTTTCTTTAGATAAATACCCAGAAGTGGAATTGCTGGATCATATGGTAGTTCTATTAGTAATTTTTTTGAGGAATCTCCATACTATTTTCCATAGTGGCTGTATTGTTTTGCATTTCTAAAAATAGTGCATGAGGGTTCCCTTTTCTCTACATCCTTGCCAACATTGCTTCTTTCTTTCTTTCCCTTCTCCTTCTCCTTCTCCTTCAGGGGAAAGAGAGAGGCACCTAGGTGGCTCAGTTGGTTGAGTGTCCAGCTTCGGCTCAGGTCGTGATCTCACGGTTCGTGGGTTCAAGCCCTGCATTGGGCTGTATGCTGACAGCTAGCTCAGAGCCTAGAGCCTGTTTCAGATTCTGTACCTCCCTCTCTCTCTGACCCACCCCTGCTCGCACTGTCTCTCTCTGTCTCTCAAAAATAAATTAAAAACATTTTAAAAATTAAAAAAAAGAGAGAAAGAGAGAGCACATACGTGCACAAACACAAGTTGGAGAAGGGCAGAGGGAGAGAGAGTATGTTAAGCAGGCTCCATGCCCAGCATGAAGTCCAACACAGGGCTCAGTCTCACAACTGTGAGATCATGGCCGAGCTGAAATCAAGACTTGGACGCTCAGTTGCCCCCGATGTTTATTATTTCTCATATTTTTGATAGCAGTCATTTTAACAGGTGTGAGGTGCTCTTCGTTGTGGTTTTAATTTGCATTTCCCTGATGATTGGTGATGTAGAACATCTTTTCATGTACTTGTTGGCCATCTGTATGTCTTCTTTAGAAAAATGTCTATTCAGATTTTCTGCCCATATTTTAGTCAAATTTTTTGCTATTAAGCTGTATGTGTTCTATATATTTTTTAGTATTAGCCCTTTCAGATATACAATTTGCAAGTATTTTCTCCCATTCAATAGGTTGTCTTTTCATTCTTTTGATGGTTTCTTTTGCTGTGCAGGATTTTCCGTTTGATCTAGTCCTACTTGTTTGTTTTTGCTTCTGTTTTCAGATTCAAAAAATTATTGTCAAGACTTATATCAAGGAGCTTACTGACTGTGTTTTGTATGGGAGTTTTATAGTGTCAGGTCTTACATTTACGTCTTTAAATTATTTGGAGTTAACTTTTGTGTATGGTATAAGAAAGTGGTCCAGTTTTATTCCTTTGCAAGTAGCTGTTCAATTTTCTTAACACAAGTTGTTTTTTCCCCACTCTTGGTTCCTTTGCTGTAGATTAATTGATCATGTAATTATGGTTTATTTCAGGGCTCTCTATTCTGTTCCATTGATCTGTGAGTCTGTTTTTATGTCAGTACCACACTGTTTTAATTACTGCACCTTTGTAATATAGTTTGAAATCAGGCAGCATGATACATTCAGCTTTGTTCTTTTTCCAGATTGCTTTGACTACTTTAGGTCCTTTATGTGTCCTTCCATATAAAGTTTAGGACTGTTTGTTTTATTTCTGTGAAAAATGCCATTGGAATTTTGATAGCAATTGCATTGAATCTATAGATTGCTTTGGGTAGTATGGACATTTTAAAGATATTAATTCTTCAAATCCTTTAGCATCATTGTGTCTTTTAAATTTCATTTCATTAATGCTTTATAGTTTCCAATATATAAGTCTTTCACCTCCTTGGTTAAATTTATTCCTAGGTATTTTTTTATGATGCAATTGTAAATTGTTTTCCTACCTTCTCTCTCTGATAGTTCATTATTAATGTGTAAAAATGCAGCAGACTTTTGTGTGCTAATTTTGTATACTGCAACTTTACTGAATTCATGCATTAGTTCTAATAGTTTTCTGATGAAGCCTTTTTGGTTTTCTAGACATGTCATCTGCAAGAAGTAACAGTTTTACTTCTTCCTTTTCACTTTGAATACTTTTTGTTTCTTTTCCTTGCTAATTGCTGTGGCTGGGACTTCCCTTACTGTTTTGTTTGTTTTTAACATTTATTCATTTCTGAGACACAGAGTGTGAGTGGGGTAGGGGCAGAGAGAGTGGGAGACACAGAACCTGAAGCAGGCTCTAGGCTCTAAGCTGTCAGTACAAAGCCCAGTGCAGGGCTTGAACTCACGGACCATGAGATCATGACCTGAGCTGGAGTTGGACGCTTAACCAACTGAGCCACCCCAGAACACCTGTTTTTTCTTAAGTTTATTTATTTTGAAAAAGAGCTCACAGTGGAGGGCGGGGTGCAGAGAGAGAGAAAGAATCCTCAGCAGGTTTCACACTGTCAGTGCAAAGTTCAACACAGGGCAGGAATTCACAAACCATGAGATCATGACCTGAGCCAAAATCAAGAGTCCGTTGCTTAACTGACTGAGCCACCCAGGTGCCCCTCCAATACTATGTTTAATAAAAGTTGTAAGAGTGGGCATCCTTTTCTTGTTCCTGACGTTAGAGAAAACACTTTCAGGTTTCTACCATTGAACATGATGTTAGCAGTGGGCTTCTCGTATATGGTCTTAACTACATTGAGATACATTCCTCTGTATTTGCTTTGTTGAGAGTTTTTATAGTAAATGGATGTTAAATTTTGTCAGACGTCTTTTCTGTGTCTATTGAGATGATTATGATTTTATCCTTCATTTTGTTAATGTGGTATATCACATTGAGCAGTTTGAAGATGTGAAACCATGCTTGCATCCGTGGATTAGATCCCACTTGATTGTAGCGTATGATCTCTTCAATGTGTTGTTGAATTCTATTTGCTAATATTTTGTTGAGGAGTTTTACATCTATGTTTATCAGGGATATTGGTCTGTTACTTTCTTTTCTTGTGGCATCCTTTTCTGGTTTTGGTACCAGGGTAATGCTGGCCTTGTAAAATGAGTTTGGAAGAGTTCCCCTTTCTACTACTTTTTGGAAGAGTTTGAGAAGATTGGTATTAATTCTTCTCTGAATGTTTGGTAGAATTCACCAGTGAAGCCATCTGGTTCTGGACTTTTGTTTTGGGGGAAGACTTTGATTACTGACTCAATCTCCTTACTGGTAGTCAGTCTGTTCAGATTTTCTATTTCATCATGATTCAGTAGTGAGAGGTTGTATTTTTCTAGGAATTTATCCATTTCTTTCAGGTTGTCACTACTCTCATTCTTAAAAGATATTTTCCCTGAGTGGAAATATTAGCTCAGGCAATTTTTCTGTGAAATCCTCTTCCCAAAGTAAATCTTTTTTTTTTCTCCATAATATTTTATTGTCAAATTGTTTTCCATACAACACTCAGTGCTCTTCCCCTTAAGTGCCCTCCACCATCACCACCACCTCTTCCAACAAGTAAGGCAGGAGAAAAAAGAGCTCTCCTGATTGAAGTGGGGTGGGAGGTCCTGAACTCCTTCCGTGCAACCTACCACCCACCCTAATCAACCTTAAACTCCTCTGGAAATACTAGGGAGGACATGGTTACAAATAAACTTAAAAATCAACTTAATCAGCATTGCCTAGGTAGGTCCTAAGGAAATCCAAAGGGAGGCACTGGTTTTATCCATCCTGTTCTGTTCAGGGAAAGAGTCCATGAGTCTGAGTCAGGGGCTCTTCTGGCTCAAAGAGGCCAGTGGTGCTGCGGGGGAATAAATGAATTTTTCTGCCCATAGCAACCACAGTGGGCCATAAACACTTGTGCAGGTTGCACATGACTCAAAGTCTCCTGGCCCAGGAGGCAAGTGAGTTCTGAAGTCTAGTACATGTCCTGCTCTCCCGACTGGGTTCCTGGGTTAGATGAGGTCACCTTTTTCTAATTCATTACACAAAGGTTCCGTACAGGCCAAAAGTGGCCCTGTGATCAGGATGAAATGTTGTGATCTCTCTACCTGCCTTTCTGGGCTCAGTCTCCACATTCACTGGCCTCTTTGACCTTACAGACTTCACTGTAATTCTGACCCCAAGAAGAGGCACCCTGGATGGAGGACCTGAGTATTCAGACCCAGAAGGGAACTTCCCCACAGAGAACAAGCAAATTCATGTCTGGCTTCTATAATTTAGCCCCTTACATGGTTCTGTGGGGGGATGAGGGGCAGGGGAGAAGAGGGAGGGAGGGAAAGAGGAGGGAGGGATGGAGGGAGGGAGATGGGTTAGCTCCCCTGAACCCTGTAGGATTCCAGGAACTGAAGACCTGACCTTGGGCTCTGAGCCCTAAAATGCCTGAGAGGGTCTTGGGAGATACACCAGCTTTCTCCATTCAAGACCTCCATCCTGTCTTCCACTGGCCCTGTGACAAAGCTCAGGATGAAAACCAGCCAACAAAGAACATGCTGCCAGCAAGGCTTAATGCTCCCTGCTGGTCTCCAGGCCTGTGGGGAGCAAGCAGGCCTTGGTGATGGGAAAACACACATTGTCTGGGGGCGTTGCGGATACAGTACAGATTATTTTTAGCAAGTTGTTCTGACTTAGTGAAAAACCTGAAAGATAGTGTTGATAATCATCCTTATTTTAGTGCCGCAGATGGCACTGCTATAATTAGACACTTGTTTCTGGGTGATTCTGCTGTTCCTATAAGAAGACACCTTGCCTGCTGCAGAAATACATCATTGAGGGTTGTCTTTATTTTTTAATTCAGGGTTCAAGTTTTCACTCTTTACCCTTAAGTATTAACAATATTTGTAAGAAAAAATAAATTATTCACGTGTCTCTCACGCTAATATTAGCCTGAACATAAATGAGAGGTTTGGGCCTTCTTTTGTTCTCTGATCCTAGTGACAACCAGGAATTATCCCCTGCTGCCTGCATTTCTCCTCAGAGGTACTTCCTGGGCTCTCAGCCAAGCCAGACTCCCTATTATCTCATTTCACCCTGCACTTTCTCTCATATCAGTGTTTTTCATTGGCAACTGTGTATTTATCTGTGAGACATTGGATGTCCATCCCCTCTCCTGGACCATAAGATCAGGTCAGAGACTAAGGCTCTTCTCTTCATTGCCCTGTCCCCAGTACCTCGGATGAGGACATCAGTGAAATGCAAGAATGAATCAGAAAGCCACTGCCAGATATGGATGCATGGGAACACCTCAGCTCCAGCTGTCTTCACTGCCCATCCACCCCTGAGATCATTGTACAGGCCAACCCTGTGGCCACTACTGGGCCTATCTCTGTGCACCTCAATTTTCTCATCGAACTAACGATTAATAAAGCATACCAAACTTATAGCACAGAGATATCATGAGACTTTTAATAAGGAATGTGAATGAGATAAGGCTGAAAAAGGTGACATAGATGTGAGCTGATGGTTCTGTTATGAAAATTAAGGTTGGCCAGGGGAAGAGAGAGAATTGGAATTCCACCAAAAGAATATGTTCTTTGGGAGCAGGTGTCTCCTTCACAGCCACAGCCAAATGCAGAGACTTTCCCACACAGTAGGTGCCCAACCAATGCATCTCCCATTGCCACCTATGGAAGCAGTCCCCACGATGGCACCCAAAGATCCCACCTCCTGGCGTGCACACCCTTGTGTGGAATTCTTTCACACTGTACCAGGGACACACGGAACATGGCAGCCTGATGGTGTGACATTTCTGACATTAGGTCATGAAAGGCACTGTGGCTTCCTTCTTGGTTGAGCTGTTTGTCTGTCTCTGCCTCTGTCTCTCTGTAATCACTTTCTCTTGTAGAAGTTATGAGCAGCCATTTGGAGATGCCCATGTGGTGAGGAACTGAAACTTCCCACCAACAGCCGTGTGTGAGTGAGCTGGAGAGCACGTCCTCTAGCCCCCATCAAGCCTCCAGAGACCACTGCCCTGGGCAGCAGCATGGCTTCAGCCTTGAGAGCCCTTGAACCACAATAGCCATCTGAGCAGTTCCCAGAAACTGTGTGCAATGATGCATGTTTGTTGTTTTAAGCTGTTCAGTTTTGTTGTTATTTGTTACGCAGCAATAGATAACTCATACTCCAGCCAGATACATCTCTGCCTCCTAGCTGTGCTGGGTCAGGGCTGAAAGTCCAGCCTCCCTCATAGCTACTTCCAACAGTCTGCTCTTCTTTCTTCTTCCCATCTCTCTGCTCCTCACCAGCTCTCATCCTCCTGAAGACCAGCCCTCTGGCCCTGACTCAGCAAAAGTCACCAAGAGGAGCCAGTGTAGATGAAGACAGAGGAAAGGGCAAGACCACAGGGACCTGGGTGCTAGATAATCCCAGAGAATGTCCTAGTTCTGACCGCTGGCTTGAGAAGGAAACTTGACCTTGCTTCCTCCTTCCCCACACTGACTCACTCTCATTTCCTATAAAGAGGAAGGTGTGCAGCCAAACTTCTCTCCCCTCCATCCTTCTAATCCCACCGAAGGGAGCTGTTCCACAACTTTCTTTCTCCACACTACCTGAGGACCATCACTCCCTAACTCTAATCATGAAATCATCCCTCTGTCCCAGCACCAGTGAAATGCAGCCAATCTCTTCTGTTCTCTCTCATCCCACAGTCCCACTCCCTGGGGCCCTGCCTTCATTTTTTTGTATTTGCTTCTGAAAAAATAAGGAAATATGCCTATTTTTAAATTATTATATTTGACAATTTTTTTTACTTTTTATTATAATTGTTGAGGATTTGACACCTGCAGTCTGCTGTGCTCCCACTTTACTCCTGCACCCATCATCCTAATATATCTTAATATTATAATTTTTGGTTAAATTAATAGTTTGCATTAATATTATCAGGACTATCACTAATCACATAGCCAAACAGTGTGTAGTAAATATATTCCTTTCCCATAATCCAGCCCTCCACACCAGAGATAAATTCATCCTTTTACTATTTTCAATGCCCTAATGGCTAACTTTATCCCAAATGTTTTACATTTACATCAAATGCTTAGAGAAGCCTGGGTGGCTTAGTTGGTTGAGTGCCAACTTCAGCTCAGGTCATGATCTCACTTTCGTGGGTTTAAGGTCTGCACTGAATTCTGTGCTGACAGCTAGCTCAGAGCCTGGAGCCTGCTTCGGATTCTGTGTCTCCCTCTCTCTCAGACCCTCCCCTGCTCGTGTTCTGTCCCTCTCTGTCTCAAAAATAAAACAAAGATAATAAAAATTTTTTAAAGATGTTGCATGCCTAGAAATACTTTGATACCACTTCATGTATGAAAGATAATTAATTGGTCTTGATGTACAAATCTAAGTTAAAAATATTTTCCATCAAAATTTCCAAGGCATAATTCCATTGTCTTCTATCTTCCAGTGCTCCAGTTGTGAAGTCTGCCATCATTCCAGGTTTGAAACCTTTGTATGTTTTATCCACCACTCCTCACAATCCCCAGTTTGTAGGATTTTCTCTTGATCCTTGATCCTTTCACATTTCATGAGGATATACTTTAGTGTGGAATTTTAAAAGTTCATGGTCCTAGTATTTGCTAAGCTCTTTCTTTGTGAAGGGTCCACCCTTCAGGTGACCATTTTCTCATATTATTTCTTTGAAATATCTTTGTTTTCTTTAGTCTCTTTTTTTGTAACTCAAATTAGTAGGACACTGACTCATCTGGACCTACCTTCTAGTTGTAGTTCTTCTCTTATTGCCAGTCTCTTTTCCTTTTTTTAGAGATTTCCTCGACTCCATCTTCCATGTCATCTATGAGAAATGCTCCTCCTGGTGCTCTGATGACTTACTCTTTATAGAACACTGATCTCGTCTCTTGGATGCAATATCTCTGTCAACTCTCTGAGAAGATTAGTGATAGGCATTTCATTCTGAGCTTCTGTTCTGCTCCCTTCTCTCTAACTCTTCTGAATGCCTTTCTTCTGTTTGTTGTTTGTTGAAATCCATGCTGGCAGCATCACTCATGTTCAAGGATCCTTGGCAATCTGTTCATAGCTTAGAGTGAAGCACTAAAGGGCTCTTTGAAAATTTTTGGGGAGGAGAGAATTTTAAACTGGTAGATGGAGTAGATTTCTTCATCAGGCACCCCTCACATGTAAGCATTTTTAAGTCTTTTCCTAGGGACATGTACCCTGTTTGGGACACAGATCGTGCAGCCAACATCCAAGGAATAGAGTGGGGTGGGCTCATGGGGGTCTTCTCAGATAGTATGAAATCTTTCCTCATGTATCCCAACCTCTTTTCAGTCAAGAATCTCACCCCTGCCTTCTGCTATCCCCCTGGCCCCTTACCCAGAGCCACTCCTCTCCAATTTCTTCAAAGAACAAACCTTCCGCCTTGTCTGGAGATTGCAGCAGAGGGTCCTGGGATCCAAATGGCTTTCTAGAGAGAGTTTGGATCAACCTCTCTTTTTTTGCCTTCACCGTCCCTACTTCATCCCACTTCCTGTAGTGCCAATTGCCCCCTATTACCCAGGATTCTGGGTTCCTCTGAGTTAATAGACTGGATTCTTGGCAGCATAGCCTCCTCCCCAACCCCACAAGTCCTCAGGTCCTGGCTCCCTCCTGTCCCACTGCTCTGACATCTCAATCTACTTGTCCCGAAAATGGGGATAGCAGTGGTTCCCAGCCTCAGGATTGCTGCAAGGAATAAATGAGTTCACAGTGGTGCCATCACTATTATGATGGAAATTGCCAGAACAGCCCTTTAGGCAAGCTCTGTCCCCTAGTGTGTTCTGTTTTACAGCCCACACAGGCCCAGGAAGAGGAGCTAAGCCTAGGGATGATATGAAGTGCTCATGCTGAGTGTGTAGAGCCAGGGAAAGCTGTTCCCCTCCACGTGCTCCCAGCCCCTGCCAATCCATGCAGGATCCAGTAACTAGCCAAGCATGGCACCAAGGGACGTATGAACTTGGCTGTTTTACGTCCTCCCTGCAGCTTTGCTCATCCCTCTCCCTCAAACCCGCAAACAGAAATGTGCACAAATGCAAAATAACAGCGATGATCCTGTGAGACGGCAGCTGAGGCCCGTGCAGTTGATGACGGTTTGAGAGAAGGGTGAGCAACAGCTCTAAGTCATCTGCTTGCCTACTTTTCAGTACCTTTACCCACCTTAGAAATCATGCCTGACTTTAGTGGAAACTGCTCCCAGAGTGATAAAGATGTGAGTGTTCACCATGTGAGGGAAGGTTAAGTCTTACAGTAAGGACTTCGCTGTGCTGTTGGGGTTTAACCCTTGAAGCCAGAGGGGCCTCCTTTCTGCTGCGGCAGGCTCCTGGAAGAGTGCAGGCATAGGGGGCCATGACATGAAAAACCAAGGAGCCACGCCTGCTGCCGTGATCCAGGTCCCTGGATTGGCCGTCGGGACATAAAGTCTTGCCTGGAACCTCAAATGCCCAGGTGCCTAGCCAGACACATGGACAGGGCCATCCTGTTTACAAGTTACGGTCATTGTGGGCACGCATATTTCAGCTGGGTTTCAGGGAGGCCATTAAGCTTTGGGGCATTTCACTCAATGACCTGAGCATTGTCAGATGTTTACTTAGAAAAGTACAAGCTTAATGAACATGTGTTAGTTATAATCACCTCCTTCTCCTAAGGGCACAGTATTGTGGAAGGTGGAACAGCAAGGCCTTTTCTTCCCAGACAGGAGAATGGGTCAGGGGAGCAGGAGGGAGAAGGGATGAGGAGGGGGCAAATTTAAGGGAAGAAGGGCCTGAGGCCACTGAGACCCTACCTGGGGCAAAGGAACATAGGACAGCTGGTGACAAGAGAGCTACAAGGAGATGCACGTTCTGGAAGGGAATCCTGGGCTGACCCACTGCACACAGGAGATGTAGAGCCCTCCTGAGCACCCTTAGGGACTCCTGGAGGGGCAGGAAGTGAAGAGAGGCCCAGTCCATTCAGATGGGGCTGGTAAGACCCCCACATGCAGGGGCTGGGGCCTCCACCACGGTACTCCACCTGCAAAGTGGATAGCAGTGGACCTGAGACACCATCATTAACCCACTCTGGGTCTCAAGTGGACCTTGACCCCAGCCATGTCCACTTGGGGCCATCAGCAATGCTCCAGGTAAGTACCTGTGCTTAGGGTTGGTTGAAAAATGATTGGTGAGGGGCACCTGGGTGGCTGGGTCGGTTAAGCCTCCGACTTCGGCTCAGGTCAGATCTCACGTTTGTGGGTTCAAGCCCCGCGTCAGGCTCTGTGCTGACAGCTAGCTCAGAGCCTGGAGCCTGCTTCCAGTTCTGTGTCTCCTTCTCTTTCTGCCCCTCCCCCTTTATGCTCTGTGTCTCTCTGTATCAAAAATAAATAAAACATAAAAAAAAAATTTTAAATAAATAAATAAATAATGATTGGTGAGAGTGTGTGCAATCTGGCAGGCCCTTCTCGGCTGCTCCTTTCTGGTGGAGCCCTGGGTGTCCCATGCAGTAACCTTTCCGGGGTGGGTAAGGCAGATCCCCACCCCAGGGAGCAGCAGGGTAGACCCCACTTCCAGCCAGCAGCTGGCAGAAGTAGAGCTAGGGCTGGGTGGTGATGATTTAGAAACTGAAAATACACTTTACATAGGTGTGAACCATAAACAAGAAGGAAGGGAGGAAGGAGGAAAAAAGGAGGGAAGGAGGGAAGGAAGGAAGGAGGGTAGGGAAGGATACAAAGGAAGGAAGGGAGGAAGGAAGAGAGGGAAGAAGGGAGAGAGGGAAGGAGGGAGAAAGAGAGGGAGGGAGGGAAGGAGGCAGGAAGGAAGGAAGGGAGGAAAGAAAGAAGAAAGAAAAGGAAGGTGGGAGGGAGGAAAGAAGGAAGAAAGGAAGCAAAAAAGGTGGGGGGGGATCAGTCTCTCACCACTTGCCCCAGGTCCCAGGCCCCTGTCTAGCTGTCTCAGTCCCCTTGGGCTGCTGTAACAAAATACCACAGACATGTATTGCACCCAGTTCTAGAGGCTGGAAATCTGCAGAATCTAGTTCTGATGCACGCCCTCTTCCAGGTTGCAGACAGCAGACTTCTCACCGGGTCCTCACATGACAGAGGGGCCAGTGAGCTCTCTGGGGTCTCTTCTGTGAGGGCACTAATCCCATTTATACCCTCACATTGAAGGTGCAACGTATGAATTTTGGGGGGACACAAGCATTCAGTCAATAACATTAGAGGAAAGTCATGGTGCCAATTTCCATGTTTTATGTGTCCTTCCAGGAATTAAATTTCATGTTTCTACACACACACACACACACACACACACACACACACACGAGTGGATTCCATGCACACACTTTCTCATGAAACAATATACTATGAAGCATACTCCATATCATAAACTTAAAAAAGACCTTTCTAAGAAAAAAGCATGTAATTCCATATGAGGATGCGCTGTGATTTAATTAATTAATATTACTGCTGGTAGTATTAAATGGTTTCTCTCCTTTGCAATCACAAAGAATGCCTCCATGAGCCTGGGTGGTAAACGCATCCTCCTCCCAAACGTGCGAGAGGTCACCTGCAGGACAGGGTCCTAAGGCAGGCTGGCTGCAGGGAGTATTTATAATCCTGACAGATGTGCCCAAATTCTTGCACGGACCTTGTCTGTCCTGCTCACTCACATACCCCTTATCAAAGATTGGAAATTGCCAGCCTCATAGATGTCCAGCAGGGCTCCACTGCCATTTCCATTTCTCTTACTCTGAGTGCGATTAAGGAAGGGTATTTTCAAATGCTTAGAAGCGGTGTCGTTTCCTGTGAAGGACTGTTATTCATTGCCCATTTCTCCATTGAGTAATTGGATTTTTTTCCTTATTGATTTATAGCAGCCCTTGGCCAGTGACTGGGTTGCTTGTGTTATTATTCATACGATATTATTCTCTTGTCATAGACATAAATATACCTTATTCTTTTTCATGACTGCATGATAGTTCCATTTTAAGGAGGCGCCATAATTATATTCCCAGTTTACCATTTGACTTTTTCCTTTCATCAGAATGGTTTCTGCCATTCAGAAACAGCTGGCTTTTGTCTGGTAGGATAAATCCATTATGCTGTTTATGATCTCAGTGTTTTGTAATAAGATCAAAAAGGTCACCCCCTCCAACATTATACATGGTTTTCTCATTTTCTTCTGGTGTTTTTATGGTTTCCATTTTCTAACATATTTTTTTAATTTCTTAAATGTATATTTATTTTGAGAGAGAGAGAGAGAGAGAGAGAGAGAGACAGACAGAGCATGAGTGGGGGAGGGGCAGAGAGAGAAGGAGACACAGAATCCAAAGCAGGCTCCAGGCTCCAAGCTGTCAGCACAGAGCCCAACACGGGGCTCAAATCCACAAACTGTGAGACTGTGACCTGAGCTGAAGTCGAACGCTCAACAGACTGAGCCACCCAGGGGCCCTCCATTTTCTTACATTTAAATCCTCGATTCACCTGGATCCCTCTGGAATTCATTTTAGTAATAATAGGAACTGGGTACTCAATCTTATTTTTTCCCAGATGGTTAGCTGGTTGTCCCAGCACGATGTATGGAATAATCCACCTTTTTCCTACAGGTCGAGAGTCACCTTCACCACATTCTAGAACCCATACTTGTTTGGCGCCCTGCGCTGTGAATGTCCGCCTGGCCACCTCTGGTCTTCCGACCAGCCGGGCAGACCAGTGAGAAGCCCTGCCTCCCAGACTTTGAACCTTCTCTTGCCCTTCTTCAAGGTGGGCCTTCATTCCCGGACAGCCCCTTTTAAACCACCACAACAAACCAACGTGTCTCCAGAAAGTGACATTCCCAAGATGGGAACGTCACCACCTGGAGGGGTGTCTGGCTCACAGCTCTGCACTCTGTGGTCAGGCCCACTAAACCTGCCCCTCATCACAAGCATGACAGTCCCAGAGCAGGAGACTGAGATCCAGGCCAGTTTCAAGCAGCCCCAGCCAGCGAGGCAAGGCAGTAGCACAGTGTGCAGGTGGAGGCCGGGCAGGGAGGTTACCACACTCATAGAGGAGAAAAGGCTGGAAGGTGGAAAGTGCTGGAGCAAGGACCAGCTTTCTGCTCCCTGGCCTTCCCATCCAAGCCTGCTCCAGCCTCCCCTGCAGGACACGGCCCTTCACATTCAAGCAGCTACTCTGTGCCAGGACCTGCACCCACTGCTAGAGAGTGAGCAAACAGACGTAGAGCACACGCCTGTGGAGGCCAGTGTTCGCAGAGGCTTAACTGACTGAGCCACCCAGGTGTCCCTGCCAATGTTCACAGTGGGCGGGCATCATGACCTCTTGCAGGGGACGCACCTGCTCAGCAGAAGTGACATATGCAGTGAGCACTGACCAGGAGTAGGAGCCGCCCAGAACATGGGGAGGGAAGGCCCACAGCAAGAGGAAAAGGGTTGTGCAAGAGGCCTGAGGCAGGAGGCAGCAGGTGACACAGGACGCAGGACAAAAGCCCAGGCTGCTCCTCACTGAAAATGCACTACTGAGACCCAGACCTGGCAGGGCCGGGGTGAAATCAGGCACCCCACCAGGCTCTTGCCAGCTGTTGGGCTCTGGCTCCAATTCTGATGTAACAGCTCTGAGGCTGTTTTCACATTCATCAAATGGTTGTAATGTTGTGACATCCCCTGACATTGGTGAGAAGTCTCCACATCTAGATCCACGGGAATCCTCACACCAGCAAACACCATTCAGTAGGCGTGAGCTGGGCCCATCCTCCAGCCAAGTCACACGCACACATGTACTCAGCTGGAATATTTTCTAGGCATTTTACTTACTTAATCTTCATAGCAACTCTTCATGGAAAAATATATTTCTGTCACAGACTTCAATCCATCCTGTCCATCTAGGATTTACCTCTATCACAAGGTCCTGATGCGCCGCCTCCTCTCCTTCTGTGGGATGCTCTAGGATTTGGGATAAGAAGTCAAATTGCACAGGGTAGCTTTAAAGGTGAGTCCCTCGCTCCTCTCCCAGGGGTGGTAACAGGCATGTATCAGGTCCTTGGCAATTGCTGGCTCCCAGGCCCTCACTGCTTGTCCTTCAGAAGCGCCCACCTTCACATGATTCTGGGGTCCTTGTACAGAGTGACCAGCCTGTGCTCAGCCAGGGAGGCCTGGCTGGGGAGGGCCTGGTGCTGCCTGTTCGGGGCAGGGGGAGGGGGGCCTGCCCATCCCTCTGTGGCCCAGGAAAAGGGTTCCAATTTAGAAGGCTGGGAAGTGGTCGCTTCTTACAGAGCTGCTTTAAATTATTTCAGCTGCACTGAGGCATTTGAGAGTCAGACCAAATAAACATTTACATCTAAAAAAGGCAAAACAGGGTCATTTGAAATAGAGAAGAAAGCCTTTCCCATATCCGGAGGGTGTGGCCAGACTTTCCAGAGAAGCCCTGCAGGGTTTGCTTTGGTTTTGTGTGTTTGCCAAGGCACATAACTCAGCCCCTGCTTTGGGAGGGAAGTATTTTCTTTTAAATAAAATGGGAGTTGAGCTGAGTTTCCTTTCCTTGATCGGCTCTAGGGTCACCCTCAGCCCCCTGGAGCTGTTGAGACCACATCTTTAAAGGGCATGCTTTTCATGAGAAGGTGACCGTGACCCATTTGATGTTATCAACCAGGCAGGGAGGAAGGGCTGTGCTCCCCAAGCTCCCAAGACTGCCCACAGCATCCCCCACATGCGGTCTGATGTATGTCCCTCCAGGATGCCTCCCAGAGCCCCCTCTCCACTTTGGGAAGGAGGCGTGGGCCTGAACACAGGGTGGGCATCATCTTTGCCTTCTTCCTAGCAGTTAGGCCCCCCAGGACTTCAATTCCATCATGTAAATTAAACCCCAAGGAAAGGGTATCAGTCAGGTGCTCTCACACAGGTCGGTCTCCACGTCTAAGCGGTCCACCTTCACCGCAACCTGGTCTTGGAGGAAGGTCTGTACAGTTGAAATAACTTCCTAGCCCCAATATGGAGCTGCTCCTGCTGAGGTGCCTCATCATCAAACCCAACCACAGATAACTAGAGAAGCTCTGTGTGACCAGAAACACAATGTGTCTGGTCAGCCAGTCCCCAAATGCCCAGCCAGATCTGGGCTCCATACTTAAACTTCCCTGTTCTTTATTCTCTGTCCTATGAAAGCACCCTCCTACTGCCCCATTTTTAGTTCTCTGGACCCTTGGGAACAGAGACTGTCTGCTTCACGAAGTGGTAAACAAAGTTTGTATCACTTAAATTGTCTTTAATCATCTTTAACAATAAAACACAGGACCCCTCCTTCCCCTTTTGCCCAGGCACAGAGCCCTGGCTCATTCACTCATTTAAACCTTGTTGACACTGGGTTCAAGATGTCTGATGTACCACATCCAGGTACTTCTCCCTGCCCAGATCCTCTGAAGTGCCAGAATAAATATAAAATCAAATACTTAGAAATCCTGGAAAACTAGGAAAAGCCTGATTAGCAGACCAGAACACTGGAGAATTTCCAGAAGATAGAAAGCAGATGAACCCAGAGTAGTGGGGAAACCCAACAAATCAGAGGAGCCCACAATACCAAGCAGACGGAAACCATCCTAAAAGTGCACTCCCACCGCCACGAGAAATGGGAAAAGTGGTGGCTGGGGAAGGAATGAGTCATGCGATATTGATAAGGTAATTACTTGAAGAGTTCCCCAAGCAGCTGGGGCGGTGCCCCGTGTGCCTGCAGGATAAAGTCGGGCACAGCACCGGGGTGACTCAGTCAGTTAGGTAGTTAAGCATCAACTCTTCATCTCGGCTCAGGTCATGATCTCATGGTTTGTGAGTGTGAGCCCCTCATCAGGCTCTGGGCCAAGAGTGTAGACCCTACTTAGGATTCTCTCTCTCTCTCTCTCTCTCTCTCTCCCTCTCTCTCTCTGTCCCTCCCTTGCTTGTGCTCTGTCTCACTCTCAAAATAAAATAATAAAATAAAATAAACTTTAAAAATTAAGGCAGATTGTTGCAAGGGGCGCCCACAGAGAGAGAAGCGGGACAGTGCCCAGGTAACCACAGCCACAGTGGGAGAAAGAGTGTCCCCAGATCATGGCCTGTGAAGGCACTTTGGGTACCAGTGCCCAAGGGTACCAGGGTTGCCATGACAGAGTGGACAGTCCCTTACAGAAGGGAGGTTTTCTTGTGTTCAAGATATACATACCCCAAACAGCAAGAACGGTACATCAAGACCAGCAGCTCAGCTCCCATACATGCTGCCCTTAGGACTCCTGTACCCTCTTAAAAATGCTTGAGGGCCCCAGAGAGGCCTACTCTTTGGAAAACCTGCTGGAATCTACTGTAAGAAATCAGAATGCAGAAAATTTTTAAATCTTTATTTCTAAATGATAATAGAGCCAATACATGTTAGCACAAATAACATAACATTTATGAAAATAGCTATCTTTGTCTAAGAATAGTTTATTTAGTAAGATGAGTGACATTATTTTATATTTTTGAAAATCTCACCAATGTCTGGCTTAATAGACAGCTGGATTTTCACACCTGCTTCTGACTTCAATCTGTTATGATATCACACATTATCTAGACTCTGGAAAATGCCACCGAACATTCTGGAGAGAAAAAAGATCTTTGTATTCCTATTAGTTTTTTGCTTTGTGGACCCCCCGAAAGAGTCCCAGGAATCCCCACAGGTCCACAGACCACATAAGAACCATCACCCTGACACTCATTTACAAATGAGATCAGACAACCAGGAATCCCTATATATTTGAAGGAAACTCACAACTCTCCAAGGAAGAACCAGACAGAACCCTGGAGAAAACAGGTTAACACGGGAATGAGAAAAGAAAATTAAAATAAGTATAACTAGTATCATCAGAGAGGTTCAACTAGACAAAAGCACCAGTCAGACGGCAAGTGGGCACAGAGTAAACACAGAAAATCGGTGCTTTTCCTATAAACCAATAATAATCAGATAGGAAATAGCATTTGCAATGGCACCAAATGGAAATAGCATTCACAATGGCACCAAAAATCACAAATAGTCTAAGCCCAGACCTAATCCAAATTTTGGAAGACGTGCATGAAGGAGATTTTAAATCGTATAAAAGAACATAAATTGAGAGATGTACTGTTTCCCGTGGGAATGCTCCGTTTTAAAAGGTGGCAGCTATCGGGGTCCTCAGCGAGCACCCCTCTGTACTATACTGGATTGAGTTGGATTTCTATCACAAGCATTGAGAGGTGTAACCAGTACATTCTCTAAGATGAAAGCCACCCCAAACAAAATGCCGAGACAAGTGGTTGACAAAGAGAAAATATTAGTGGGGCACCTGAGTGTCTCAGTCGGTTAAGTACCTGACTCTTGATTTCAGTTCAGGTCCTGATCTCACAGTCCTGAGACGGAGCCCCAAGACTGGCCCACCCTGGCTTGCTGGAGATCTCTCTCTCTCTCCCTCTCCCTCTGCCTCACCATCCCCACCCCGCTTCCGGGTGCGTGCTCTCTCTCCCTCTCAAATAAAAAAATTTTTTTAATTTAATAAAAAATGCTTTTTTTCAAAAAAGAAAATATTTGCAACACGAAGAACAGTCTAGAGGCTAAAATTCTTGCGGATTCATATTAAGTCAAAGAACCTGAAGGGGTGTGTGCGTGTGTGTGTGTGTGTGTGTGTGTGTGTGTGTGTTTGCGGGGAGATTTTTAAAAGAATTGACCCATGTGATTGTAGAGGCTGGCAAGTCCAGAACCCTCAGGGAAGGCTGCCAGAGATCCCAGGGAAGAGCTGATGTTGCCTTTGAGTCTGAAGTCAGTCCACCTGCAGAGTTCCTTCTTGCTCAGAAGATTCCTTGCCTTTTTATTCCCATGGGGGCCCTCAGTTGAAAGGATATGGCCCACCCACATTATTTCGGGTAAAGACAACTAACTTAAATGTCCTTCTCATTTACAAAATACCTTCACCCGCAACATCTAGAATGATGTTTAACCAAATATTTGTGCTTCAGTGGCCCCGCTAAATTGACATAAAAAAAGCAATCATCTCAGTTTCTTTTTCAGATTACAGTTCTGAGATGAATAGCAGTTCTGCTCCTCAGGGTCACTCAGGCCCCAGGCTCCTTTCCTCAAGTTGTCACCCTCCCTTAGGGCACTGCTGTATCAGAGAGGGGCTGCTCTCTAGGCAGCCTGGAGCTGGGCAGATAGAGAAGAGGCTTCGATCCCAGGTCTGTTGGTGGGAATGCAAGGCAGCCTGGGAAATGTAGTCCAACTCAGCACCTGGCCAAGCTACCTCTGTTATCCTAGGAGAGAATGGATTTTACTTGAAGTGAGCAGTTTCCACTCCCACCTCCCTATAATAAGGAAATATGGGGCGCTTGGGTGACTCAGTTGGTTAAGCGTCCAAGTCTTGATTTTGGCTCCAGTCATGATCCCAGGGTCGTAGGATTGAGACCCGTGTTGGGCTCCACACTGAGTGTGGAGCCTGCTTAAGATTCTCTCTCTCTCACTCCCTCTATCCCTGCCCCTCCTCCACTCATGCGCTCTCTCTCTCTCTCTCTCTCTCTCTCTCTCTATCTATCTATAAAATTTAAAAAAAGTTTTAAAGGAATATCAATTAAATCCATGAAATACTTTTCCTTTTCTTACTTTCTTTTTCCTACCAGATTGGCAAAAAATTTTAAAGTTTACCAATAGCCAGTCGTATGTATCAATCAGGAGGGCTCTTAGTCTACAGCACCAGTCACTTTGAATAAAAATAGACTTTTTTAAAGACTCCTTTTCCTTTAAAAAATGTTTATTTACTTACTTTTGAGAGAGAGAGAAAGAGCAAAGGGGCTGAGAAAGAGGGAACAGGGAATCTGAAGCAGGCTCTGTGCTATCAGTGCAAAGCCCAACTCATGAATCATGAGATTATGACCTAAGTTAAAGTCAGTCACTTAATTGACTGAACCACCCAGGCGTCCCTAAAAAAAATGGGTTTTATTTTGAAGAGCGCTCCTAGAATCTTAAAAATGCTAGAGGAACAGGCTGGGGAAATGAGCAGGGGTCAAGAGGCCTCTGCAGACCCAAGGTGGTAGAGGCAGGCTTGTTCAGACACAACAGCACCATGGGGCACTGGTCCATGGGACACTGAGGCCACAGCAGGACCAGACCACAGCCAGGCAATGCCACCAGCACCATCACGGCACACCCTCTTCTAGACCTGGCTCTGGTTACCCAGCACCCTGAAATGTTCTGCCCACATGTCACCACACCCGCCTCCAGGGCCTGTGTGAACCTCTTCCCCTGATCTGGGGCATCTCTCTTCCCTACCCACTGGCCTGAGGGGGACCAAGTGTGCTTGTTTGTGTGTTGGGGTTGGGAAGGTTTAAGTGTGGAGCTTGGCCCTGCAGCCTGGGTGTACGGTCGCCTCTGCTTCAGAGCATTTTTGCTAGTTTCTATCAAAATCTCAAATGTACAAAGCCAGCAGTTCCTCTGCTAGGAATCTTCCATTTGTTGGTGTAAGATTTAATAGATGGAGGCAGAGATGAGAGGAAAGAAAGAGACCAAGTTATGGAGCCAAGAAAGCCTTTATTGGGATCTGCGATTCCCGGGTGAGGTTCCGGGACTCCGGGAGTGGGGAGTCAGGGAAGTCGTGCCTGGTACGGGAGGGGCGGCGAGTTATTTTATGGGTGAGAGACTTCCCTTCCGGTCCTGGGAGAGCAGACCACCAAATAAGGGCATTTCAGGGACGTGGCAGGATGGGATAGGTTGCCTCCTCTGTCAGGGTGATGGGAAGCTGGGGCTTCCTGATTGGCTGTTTTCAAACGGGCGCGGGACATTCCAGGTCTGCAGGTGAGGGGTGGGGATTGTTGGTGCATGGTGTTTTTCTCCAACCCACAGCAAAATGGCCACTCGGTCGCCATCTTAAGGTAACTCATACAGTTGGAGAAGAGAACATAGGCTTAGTGGAAAGTAACTGGTGGAACTGTATTCATAGAAAAGGAGGGATGCAGGTTGTTAATGTGCAGGTGCTGGAGCCAGGCTTAAATCCTGTCTCGGTCATTAATAGTGTAATACTCAAGTTTCCAATATCGCCCAAAAAACCCAGAGACTACCAGGGAGACCGAGTCACGCATGCAAAAGCAAAGGGCTTTATTATGAATTTAGGTTGGCCAAGCCTAAGCTCGGGCTCACAGACTACGGGCGCAATAGATTCATGCGGAGAGCGAGCCCTGAACATGGCGGGGCAGGGGCTCTTTTAGGAAGGGGGCGTTACCGGAAATGGCGACACAGGCACAGTGATCCAATCCCTACCCTCTATCAATACTGGCAGTAACTTTGACCAATCACAGAGTGGGCCCAGGACCCTCACGTAGGGTAGGGTGTGACTAGTCTTAAGCAATAGGTGATTATCCTATAGCCTGCATCTTTAGGCCCGCCCTTAGAAATGTTAAAGGTGTTAGTTGACCTTTCCTGATTGGGTGTTACAAGGGTTTCTGAGACGCTGACACTTAGCCCTCCAAGGTCAGAGTCAGTTTGATTCAGACCTGTGTCCTTAAGGTAGCTCTATGATCCCAGGCAAGCGACTTACCTCTCTGTGCCGCAGACTCCTCACCTGAAAAGCACGGAAATGATAGCAATAAACCTCATAGAGTTTCAGGAGGATGGAATTGAGCTCATATATGTACTGAGTGCAGTGCTTGGTATTTGGTGAACATTCATCATCCATTAGCTCTTCTAATGATATCCTGACCTCGAATCTGTACAGAGCAAATTACTATACATCCACACATGTTGGTGTGTGTTCAAGCATTACCAGTGGTTATCTAGAAGTGGGGTGGGGGGGGTGCGTAGGAAGGAAGGGGGTCAACATGAGTGTTCTCCTGTGATGGGTCCATTCATGAATTCTCTTCCTTTTCTCTAACAAGTGTTAACGCGTGTTGGTACATAAGTTATACATAGTAAGGTGCCCTAGGACAGGAGGACTCTCCCAGGTGGGAAGCACCCAGTAAGGGGCACCCAGGAGTAGGGCCGTGGGTAGGCTGGGGTGCCTTCCAGTGCAGGCCCCCAGAGCTAGTATTCACCACTCCTTCCTTCCTTCTGCTTGCGGTTGGAGGCCAGAAGTCTTCCAAGTAGATAGAATCATTCAGTGAACAGTGGTCTCATCCAAAAATGCACAGCCTTGGGCAAGGGCCAGGGTCCATCAACCTGGCTCAGCGTGAACCACACTCCAGGAGCTGTGCAGGCAGCACGGAAATGTGGAAAGAAGACCGGGTATGGGAGTCAGGCACAGGGACACAGGAAGGGAGGGGTGAGGAGGGCTGGTGGAGCCTAAGACCCAGCCCCTTTGGGCCTGGGAGGCAGATGCACGCTTCACTTTTCAACATTTCCTCCGAGGCTAGGCTGGGCCCAGGAAAGAAGCAGGGACGCGAACCTCCTTCCCCCTCTTTTCCCTCCACCTCCTCTTGCCTCTCGGCTCCCTCTTTACCCCTTCCCCCTCCTTCCTTGCTCCTCTAGCCTCTGTCACTCCCTTTGCTTCCTTTTCCCTCCCGTAACGTCTCCCCCAACCTCGAGCTCCGGACTTCCCCTCCCTCGCCTCTCGCTCCGCCTCGCTCCTCCTCCCTTCCCTGGCACCCCGCTCCCCTGCCCCGGAAGCCGGCCCGCGCCCGGGCGGAGCGGGGAGGGGCTGCGGCGCGCACCTGCCCCGCGGCGGCCTCCTGGGTCCTTGCGGGGACCGGCGGGCGGGAAGGAGAGCGGGCCGCGTGGGCCGCCTGCTGGCTGTTGTCGTGCCGGGAAGGGGACCAGCGTTCCCGGGACGGGAGGCTCCCTGCTCGGGCCACGCTGGGGACCAGAGGGTCAGGCCCGCCCGCCTGCCCGGCTCGGGGGCTGGGGCACCACGAGGGGCAGGCATGTCCTTCTTCCTGCCCCGAGTCCTCCGGGAAGGGGCTTCGAGCCGGCCCGTGCGGGGGTCCGTTCGCCCTGTGGCCGGCAGAGCCGTTACCGCCTGGCCCCGGAGGCGGAGCGCTCGGCGCCCACCGAGTCCGCACTTCTTCAGATTGGGCGGCTCCCTGCTCTGGGTCGTGGTCCCTGCCACCCCTCCCTGCCCCCTACTGTCAGCCACCTGCCTCCGCATCTTGGAGTCCCAGCCCTTGTGTCCGCCTTCTGACATTTCTGAGACCTGGCCCGCCAGACCCCCGGACCCCTGTTCAGTCTGCCTAGGTGTGGGATCCCTGGCTCAGCTCCGGGGGGCCTCAGAGAGACTGATGCCGGGATGCCCCTTAGCCTCTCTGCTTCTGTGGCACTCGGCCTGCCAGTGGTCCTGCCACAGCTGCCTCTATGGGCTGTACACAGGTCACTCTCCTGGTGCAAGGCCTGGCCAGGGAGCATGGAGGTGACAGGGCCTTCCAGCCCTTAGGCCTCCCCTCAGCAGTCTCCCACATGTGGGCGATGTCAGGGGGTCCGGCTTGCATTCTCGCACTGTAAGGTCTTGTCCTGTGAACTCCATGAGCAACACAGGTCTTTTCACACTCTGCTGTCCCCCAACACTGTGAACTCTTTTGCTTTGGAGCTCCTGCGGGAGCTGGCTACCCCTTAGTCACCTAACCACGTGTTTCACCTTATCCCAGAAGCTTTGGGAGTCACTCACTGAAATGCTTGTCCATCCCCTGGTTCCCATTGCACAGTGTGCATCCTTCAGTGACCATTCTGGGCCCTGGCCTGCGTGCTGTCCCTGGGGTCCGGCCTCTGTGAACGCAGGGGCTCTGGCGAACTTCTCATCTGGGAAAGAGGGGGCTTGGGGGTTGCTCAGAGACTTGCACCAGCAGCCACCAGGTTTGAGGGTTTTTTTTTTACATTTATTTATTTTTGAGAGACAGAGAGAGACAGATCATGAGCAGGGGAGGGGCAGAGAGAGGGACACACAGAATAGGAAGCAGGCTCCAGGCTCTGAGCTGTCAGCACAGAGCCCGACGCGGGGCTCAAACCCACAAACTGTGAGATCATGACCTGAGCCAAAGTCGGACACTCAACCAACTGAGCCACCCACGCGCCCCAGGTTTGAGATTTTACAGTGGGAAGTTGCATGTAGTTAACTACATCATCGCTCATGCATGGCAGTGTGTGTGTGTGTGTGTGTGTGTGTGTGTGTGTGTGTGTGTGTTCAACAGCACACCAGCACAGCGAGGTCTGGGGCCACCCCAAGCATTAGACTGAATCCAGATCCGTGGAGCTTGACTGACCAGCCAGAGTTTGCTTCCCACCCCAGGCTCAGGCAGAAGGATTGCCATTAGCTCAGGAGCCCTCCACACTGAAAAGGACAGTTGGTGGCTTGGAAGCCTCACACAGTGGGAGAACATGGTGGGAGGGTGGGGAAGAAGGGAGACCTAGGAGAGGAAATTGGTTTAAAAGCAACACTTTTCAGCACCTGGGGAGGTAGAAGCTCTGGGTGCTGTTCTCTGGGCCTCCAGGTTTCAGGTCAGCCAGAGTTACAGACAAGGGGGCCACCCTTCCTCCGTAATAGCTCTCTCTGGGGCAGGTGGGAACAAGAGGGTCCCACCAAGCCACTCCAGGCAGGCCCTTAGCCAGTCAGCATGCAAATCAATCAAGCACTGTCACTCCAGAGTGAAAAGAACCTTAAAAAAAAAAAAAAAAGCCTACTAGGCTTCATGCCCAGCACAGAAGCTAACACAGGTCTTGAACTCACCACCCAGAAATCAAGTCAGATGCTTAACTGACCAAGCCAACCCTGGCGTCTCCCAGAATGAAAAAAATCTTAAACCCATTGGGCACAGGACTCCCACCCTCCTCACCATCCCACCTGCAGACCCCTTGTTTTGAAAACGTATTTACATATTAAATGAATGGCAATTAAGTAGGAAAAGTCAACTTGATTTCTTTACAGAGTTGAGTAGGGAGTCCTAGAGGCCCCTCAGAGGAGGGAGAACTGAGGCCCCCCTTGCCCTCCAGGATACAGCCATGTATTGTGCACCTGCCGGGTTGCATTCTGACATCCAGTTTGCCAATAAAGCAAGGGCTGCCAGTTCCTGCCTGTTCTTACCCTCAGTGACAATGCGGGCCACCCAAAGCTCTACCAGCTGGCTGTGAGCTCAAGGATTCAGACAAATTCTCAAACACAAAACCCTGTGCATTTCTCAGTATACTCAAGGTACTCAAGGAAAGCAGGGCAGACAGAGGCCCTGCTTATTTGGTTATGAGAAAGATTTCAATTTAGTTTCACTTGGTTTTTATTTGACTTTTTGGTCACAGGCCCTGTTATCACCTCTTAGAATCTTCCTTCCTCCCTGTACATGCTGGCTGAGGTTCAGAAGTTCTCAGAGAAACCGACATTGGATAATAAGACCTGGAAGGGCCTTTTTCATGATGAAACTCTTCTTTAATGTCTGTTTATGGCTGGGCGATGTGTGAGGGTTTATGTAGCAACATCTGATTAAAAGATGCCCCAGCATATCCCAGGGCAATAGACAAAGAATTGCAGTGCTTAATTTTCCCATGTGATGATTAATGAAAGATGTGCTCATTTTGTGTGTGTGGGAAAGAGGCAACGTTAATTTACTTGGACTTGGAAACTTTCCGGTATTGCTGTCCTGACAGTGTGACACAGGGCTAGTTGTCCTTGCCATGGTTACTCCAGGCGTTTGAAAACAGAACAAGCTTTCGGTGCCAAACAGCACCGCGGGGCGTGAAGGCAGGTATCCCTGGCCTGTTATGTAACTTAACACATTTACATGGCAGAACAAAGATTTCTTCCCCAAACGTCAGCTAAACAATACACCCCATAGATGAAGATTGTTTGTCATTAAAGCTATCATTTTTACTAATGTCTTCGACCTGCAGCAAGGCTTTTCTCAAATAAAAGAAGAAAATATTCCTAACTCTACTGGTTCTCCTAGGGAACTTTTCCTGCCTCTGACCATGTGCGGGGATCAAAAGGGCCTGGCCCAGGAGACAAGAAAATGTTTAGTAATGAATTTGGCTATGACCTGGCTGTGTTACCTTGCAGAACTCTCTGGCCATCTCTGAGTCTCCAATTGCTTTATATGTTAATAGGGAGAAGAATAATTTTTCTTCCTTCCTTCCTTCTTTCCTTTCTTCCTTCCCCTCTTTTCCTTTCCTTTCCCTTCCCTTCCTTCCTTTTCCTTTCATTTTTCATTACGAAAAACTTTCATTCCAGACATAAATGTAGAGAAAACAGGAAAATGAGCCCTCAAAGACTCTTCACCAGCTTCAACAATGATCACCTCCACTCAATCCACTCCCAGCTTATTTTGAAGCTAATCCCTAAATATCTGCGGTTTCATCTGTGAATATTTAAGAATTGCATTGCTCATCTATTGCTGTTGTCTAGTTGCTTGAAACAGCAAGAATCTATTGGATTATGATTCTGTGGGTTGTCAATTTGGGCTTGAACCAGCAGAATGGTTTTTCTGTTGATTTTGTCTGGGTTTCTCACGCAGACACAGCTAGCCTGTGACTTGATTGGGGTTGGACAGCCTTTGATGCGCTCACTCACATGTTTGGCAGTTGGCCAAGGTGCCTCAGTTGTCTGCCCGGCCTCTCCAGCAGACGAGTTTGGGCACACCCCGATGGTGGCAGCACTCTGAAAGTTTCCAGTGGCAGGAGAGAGCAAGCCCCAATGTGCAAGTGCTTTTCAAGCCTCTGCTTGTGTCATGTTTGCTAATGCCCTACTTTCCAAAACAAGTCATGTAGCCAAGCCTGCAATCAGTGGGGGAGAGGGGATACAAATGTGCAAGGACATAGAAACGGGAGGAGTAATTCATGGGGGGGGGCATTATATGACAGGAATATATTTGGGAAACAGAAACCCCCCTTTTTAACATAAACACAATCCCATTATCACACCCTACAAAGTCAACTACCTGTCTTAATCCTGACAATATTTACTCAATTGCTGGGGTTCTCCAATTATGAAATAATTATTTCAATTTTTGTTGTTTTTATTTGTTTATAGATGGTTTGTTTGAATCAGGACCCAAATAAGCCCACACTTGGCATTTGGAAACGTTTTTTAAGTCTCTTTAATCTGTAGAGTCTCTGTTCTCTCTCTTTCTCTCTCTCTCTCTTTCTAATGTTACCATACTTTATTGGAGAACTTGTCCTACTTTTCCTTTTTCTGAAGAATTTCACATATTCTGGATTATATTGTTTGCTTCCCCTGGTGCTATTTAACATGTTCTTCTGTCCCCTGTACTTCCTGTTAGATCCAGGTAATTAGATCAAGAGAACCAATCAGACTCCAATGTAAGTTGTTTTAGCAATGTGTCACAGGTGATGTGATACATTTCTACCAGCAGATACACAATGTCTGGTTGTATCTCTTTTTGTGATGTTAAGATTAACCAGGGGATTCAACATGTGTTTTCAACATGACCCACCAGATTTCATTCAAAGATGTAGTCTGTGATAATCATGGCCTTCATCCATTATTTCACTGGGGATTACAATGTGATGTTTTCTAGTTCTATCATCCTATTATACTTCTGCATGTATGAATAAGGATGATAACAATTCCATTTGTGAGGGTTTTTTCTCCAGTTGTGTTGACATACAATAAAATTTAGGGTGTATGCATTAATGACTTGACTTACACATATCATTAAATGATTACCACTGTAAATTTAGTTATCATCCATCATCTCATATCAATACAAAAAAAATAAAGAAAAAATGTTTTTCTTGTGATGAGAACTCTTAAAATCTATCTTCACAAATTTTATATACATCATTTAGCAGTGTTAACTATAGTTGTGTAGTACATTATATCTCTCATTCATGAGTTGAGTTTTGAAATTATTTTACTAGGGCTTAAGAAACCAAAATGTGACACTAAGAGCCTAGGAAACAAATGAAAAAATAGATAAATTGGACTATATCAAACTTAAAAACTTTCATGCATCAAAGGGCCCAATCAGCAAAGTAAAAGGTAACCCACAGAATGGGAAAAAATATTTGCAAATCACATAACTGATAAAGGAGTAATATCAAGAATACATAAAGAACTCCTATAACTCAACAACAAAAAACCAAACAACCTGACTAAAAAATGGGCAGAAGACTTGAATAGACATTTCTTCAAAGCAGATTAAAGAATGGCCCATAAGCATGTGAAAGGTGCTCCGTATCACTAATCCTTAGGGAAATGCAAATCAAAGCCAATTGAGATGCCACCTCACACTCATTGAGATGATTAGTATCAACAAAACAGAATGTAACAAGTGTTAGCAAGAATGTGGAGAGACAGGGATTGTTGGGGGGAGTGCAAAATGGTGCGTCCACTGTAGAAGATAGAATAAAAAAGTATTGTTTGTGTGTAACCATTGTTTAGCTTGATGTGTGTATATGTACTCTATTACAGTGTGAAATATATTTATCATCAAAAAAGTTTGATGAGCCCCAGATTAATTAATCCCAATTGTTCCTTTGGGTACCAAGATTCTGTGATTTTTTTGTGCTGTTTAGAGAAACATGTCTTTGGCTTTGGGGACAAGCCCACCTCTTTCAATGGTGATGTTCTCAGGCATCAGCCACTCACCTTCCTTGCCATTCTCTAAGGCAGGTGACAGTGGAAGCAAGAAGACGTAAAAGCCTCACTCTGTTTGGCAGACCCTTTCTGGTCAGTGGTTTTCTGTTAGCATCTGTGTTTATCTGCTTCCAGAAGCTCCCTCACCTCTGCTGGCTTATAAATACTGCTACATCTACCATTCCATCTGAGCATACCCAGAGAGCCCCGGATGGCCAGCAGTGTTCACCATCAGAAACCCCAGTCAAAGCTCCGTTGGTGGCCACAATATCCTACTGACTAATCTGAGTATTTTCAAGATTCTTTGGGGTTATACTGGCTTCATGCAGCCTTTTATGGAGGCTTAATCACTCCCACAGAAATAGTTTCCATGTGGCGCAAAATTCTTATAACACTGAGGATTGCATGTCCCCACACTGTTGCCTTTCTGACACCAGATCCACTGGGAGAGCAGGGCCCCTAAAGAGGCTCAAAAGGGGCTCAGTTGTTGTGCTTTCCTGTGATTGGTTCAGGGTGGGCACTTTACCCCCAGACTCAGAAGAGCAACATTTCAGGGCGTGTTTCCCTTAGTAATGAGAAAAGCATACCATTTCCTTCCCATGAGGGTCCTGTGGAGTGTGAAATTATGAGGGTGCAGCCCCCAGGATCTATGGAGAAGGATTTGGGATGGACTGAGGGGGCCCAGCAGATGATGGGAGAGACCTTGTCCCAGATGGCATGGCTGAGCCCTGGCGATCACCATTGCAGTTGTCCCCTCAAGTTTTGCATGGAGGGGTGTCCCTTCACCAACAGCACCCACAGCCAGATGTTCTGAGGCTTACAGCTCGTGGTATCTGTCTGAGAGGGTCCTTCTCTTTGTTGGTAAAAGGACACAGGCAGGGACCATGTTGGATGCCTCTGTAGCCCCCACACTGTTCCCACTTTGGGAATTCCAAGAATAGGTGGAATTTGGTGCCTGTTAGACAAAGGTGGATAGGAAGGATGCCCCATCCATTACCCATCACAGTTGGAATGAAAGACAGCGGTGCAGGCTGCTTATTTTGTAATTACCAAAGGGGAAGAGGCCCTCCAAAAACTAGGGAAGTTGTAATACTTCCAGCCAACCCATTGCTTCGGCCTGAGCACCCACACCCCCTCATGATTTTCTTGTCCTTCACGCTATCACCTGATCAGCCCCATTAAGGCTTCACTGACTTTCATTCTTTCAAGTGCATCATTTGTGCAGTAGTAAAATTCTGAAGTCCTTGCAAGTAACTTCAGTTGATGTACACAACTTTCCTGTACACAGAATAGGAATTATTCTCTAGAATTAACTGCACTCTCTTAGGTCTTAATGATCATTTATCGAGGGTGGTTCCAGCTTTTGTAAGGTCTGAAGATCATACGGTGGTAAAATCCTTTTAAGAATTAAATGTAAACACAAAATTAGGTGAAAAGCAAATATTTAGAATGAGAAACTAAATCACAACAAACTACTAACTTTAAAGTGCTGAGAAATACCATAAACATCATAAATCCAGAAATACAGATTGTTTTTTATTAATTAACTACCTGACATAATTATATATACCTGTTTTCCTACATTTTTGGCTGGACTCTTTGATCACTTTTTTATATGATAGGATTTTTTGTCATAGTTTTAACAAAGTGTGTAAAAAAGACAATTCAATCTTTTTCTTTAATGTATATTTATTATGAGAGAGAGAGAGCAGATGCTTGCACACTCACCCGCATGAGTGTGGGAAGGACAGAGAGCGTAGAGACAGAATCCCAAGCATGCTCCACGCTGTTAGCACACGGCCAATGCGGGGCTCAATCTCCCAAACTGTGAGATCATGAGCTGAGGCAAAATCAGGCGTTGGAGGCTTAGCAGTCTGAGCCACCCAGGCATTCCGACAATTCAAGTCAGCAAACTTATTCAGAAAGAACCAAATGGTAAATGTATCAGTTTTCATGGACGGTAGGATCTTTGTCACAACTACTCAACTCTGCCATTGTATCATGAAAACAACTTTAGATGCTCTGTAAACAAATTGGCATGGTTGGGATCTAATAAAACTTTATTTACAAAAATGGGCACCAACCTGGAGAGTGACATTAGCAAGACAGTGGAATAAGAAACCTTAGACTTTGTTCTCCTACTGACACAATGACTTAGCAACAATATATAGTCCAAGAAGTCTTTATTAGAACACCAGCAACCAGCTAGGAAGTCATAGCAGTCTAGGCAGGCTGAAAGCTAAGAACAGTTGCACTGAAACAGGCAAGAAAAGCTACTTCATTTAAACCACATCAAATCCCCTCTCAAACCAAAACAGCTCTCAATCAAGAGAAAGTTCCCAACTGGAAGGTTCTTCCCTGAGAGGAAAAGAATGGGACATATATCTAATATCCTGGCTTTTCAGAGGATGTCTGTCTCACCTGACATGGAGAACTGGGATATCTTGGGGGCCTGGGGGTTCCTGAGACAAAAAAAAAAAAAGAGCTCAGTGGCTTGTGGCAGCCCCACAGTACCTGTCCTACCACAGATGGATATAGACACAGGTTGCTGTTATCAGGAGAAAATGCCTCGCATGTGGCCTCTCCTTTGGAAGGAAAAGAGAAAAGTGAAACAATATTTCAGCTATGACGGGTGAAAGGGAGGAGGCTTTCCAAGGAACTAGCTTCTGTCTTGTCTGACTCAGAACACTAATGGAACCAGCATATTATAGATGTCTGGGAGTCACAGAGAACCAAAGAAAGATGAGCAACTTGGTGCCAACTCCAGAGAACCTGCAGTACTACAGCCAGACACCAGAGGGAGCAAATGACAGCAAGCTTCTGAAAAAGAAACCAGTAAACCTATATATTAAAAAAATTACACACATAAACCTAGAGAGGGCACATCCCCATGAAATGTTTGAGAGGTTCTCAAAATGACTTGTCAGGCTGATTATTGAAGATCTCCCCCTCTATAAAGCCAGTCCATAAAGACTGAGTGAGAGAGGTGACTTCTTTCAAATGCAAAAACACAACAAAAAACGCTAAGGCACATGGAGAAACTGGGAAGCATGATCTAATCAAAGGGAAAAACAAATGTCCAGAAACCAACCCTAAAGAAACAGAGATCCATGAATTATTTGACAAATTCAAAGTAATTATCTCAGTCGGTTAAGTGTCTGGCTTCCAGCTTCCGCTCAGGTCATGATCTCACAGTTTGTGGGTTCGAGCCCCGCATCAGACTCTGTGCTGACAGCTAGCTCAGAGCCTGGAGCCTGCTTCAGAGTCTGTGTCTCTCTGACCCTCCCCTGCTCATGCTGTCTCTGTCTCTCAAAAATAAATATAAATAAAAATCTTTTAAAAAAATTTCTTTTTCAAAGTAATTATCTTTAAAAAAAACCTCAATACAATGCAAGATAATACAGATAGGCAACTAAAAAATATCAAGAAAATACTGCATAAATAAAATGGGAATATCAAAAAAGAGAAACTATTAAAAGGAGCCAACAGAAATTCTGGCACTAGTGGAGAGCAATATCAGACCTGATCAAACAGAAAGAGGAGTCAGCAAACTTGAAGACAAGTCATTTGAAATGATCAAGTCAGAGGAACAAAAAGAAGAGAATGAAAAAGTAAACAAAACTTAAGATACACATGGAACACCATCAAGTGGCCCAATATTCACATTATGGAAGTTCCAAAAGGAGAAGAGGAAGAGAAAGTGTCAGAAAGCTTATTTGAGAAAATAATGTCTGAACATTTCCCAGACCTGAGAAACAAAATGAACATCCAAATTCAAGAATCTTAAAAGACTCCAACCAAGATAAATCCAAAGGAGTCCACCCCATGACACATTACAAACCAAACTGTCAAAAATCAAATACAAAGAAAGAGTCTTAAAATCATCAATAGGAAAATAACTCATCATGAAAAAGGGAGTTCCCAAAAAGTTATCAGCAGATTTGTTAGCATAAATATTATAAACCAGAGGGAGCTGGATGACATATTCAAAGAACTGAAAGAGAAGAACTGCTAACCAAAAAGCTACTGATTAAAAATCCTAATGATATTTTTTTCTGAAATAGGAATATGGAATCTCAAAACACTCCAAAAATCTTGAGGAGAAAAAAATAAAGGTAGAGTCCTCACTCTTCCCAGTTTCAAAATATATTACAAAGCAATAGCAATCAAAACAGTGTGATGCTGGCATAAAAACAAACATATAGATCAATGGAACAGAATAAACAACCCATAATTAAATTCTTACACATATGGTCAAATAATCTTTGAAAATGACACCAAGACTACAAAACGGGGAAGGGATAGTGTCCTCAACAAAATCCGTTCAGAAAACTGGACATCCAAAGGAATAAAGCTGGTCCTTACCTTACACCAAAAATCAACTCAAAATGGATTAAAGACCTAAATATAAGACCTGGAACTATAGAAACACTAGAATAAAACATATCAGAAAAGCCTCATGACATTGGATTTGGTAATGATTTCTTGGATATAATACCAAAAGCATCAGCAACAAAAGCAAAGTGAACAAATGGGGCTGGAGCCAGCTTAAGACTTCTGCACAGCTCAGGAAACAATCACCAGAGTAAAAACATGACCTATTTAATGGGAGAAAATATTTGCAAACTCATGTGTCAAAAAGGGGTTGATATCCAGAATACATAAAGAAATCCTACAGCTCAACAACAATACCAAATAACCCAGTTTAAAAACGAGCAAAGGACTTGAATAAGTATGTCTTCAAAGAGGACATATAAATGAACAAGAAGATTGTGAAGAGATACTCAACATCACTAGTCAGAGAAAAGCAAATGAAAACCACAATGAGATACGACCTCATGCCCATTAGAATGGCCACCATCAAAAAGAAAACAAAACAAAAAACAAAACAACAATAAAAACAGAACATAACAACTGTTGGTGAGGATGTGGGGAAATTGGAAGCTTTATGCACTGTTGGTGGGAATATGTAACAGTGGAGCTGCTATGGAAAACAGAATGGCATTTCCTCAAAAAATTAAATATAGCATTACCATATGGTCCAATAATCCCAATTTGGTTTACAGCCAAAAGAATTAAAAACAAGATCTTGAAGAGATGTGTGCAATCTCATGTTCATTGTTATTCACAATAGCAAAGAGGTAAAAGCAGTCTAAATACCCACTGATGGATGAATGGATGAAGGAAATGTGGTCTATACCACAATGGAAAACTACTCAGCCTTAAAAAGGAAGGAATTCCTGTTATATGCTGCAGCGTGGATGAAACTTGGGAACATTGTGCTCAGTGCAGGAAGCCAGTCTCAAAAGGGCAACTATTGCATGATTTCACCCAAAGGAGGGATCTAAAGTAGTCAGCCTCATCGAAACAGAAAATATGTGGTTACCAGGGGGTGAGGGTAGGTGGGAATGGAGAGTTATTGTTCAATGGGTATAGAGTTTCAGTTCTGCAATTTGTAAAAGTTCTCAAAATTCGTTGCACAGTATGTACATAGCTAACATTACCAGACTGTACATTTAAAAATGGTTAGGATGGTAAATTTTATCTAATGGGTTTTTTAAACCACAATAAAAAAAATAACAGGTGATCGTCTGCAGGCCACAGTTTGCTAGATAGTCTAGCATCAAAAATAGTTTTGGGTTTTTTTTTTAAGCAGGCTTCACGTTTAGTGTGGAGCCCAATGCTGCACTTGAACACATGAAGCTGATATCAAGACCTGAGCTGAGATCAAAAGTCAGATGTTTACATGACTGAGCCACCCACACACCTCAAAAAAGTGTTTTTTTCTTATTGTAAGTTTAGAATCTTCATCTTCATAATCCATTACTAGTAATATGCACATTTTTATTAATATTTTAATGTTTATTTTTGAAAGAGAGAGACAGAGACAGAGTGAGAATGGGGAAGGGCAGAGAGGGAGGGAGACAGAATCCAAAGCAGGTTCCAGGCTCTGAGCTGTCAGCACAGAACCCAACACAGGGTTTGAACTCACCAACCACAAGATCATGACTTGAGCCAAAGCTTAACTGACTGAGCCACCCAGGCACCCCAATATGTACATTTTTTAGACTCAATATTGACAACGCTGTACATACACCTTTCTTCCCTATATTAACTGTAAGATTTCTGGGCACTTTAAGTTTTCTTGTGCAGAGATTCATCTCAAATATTCTTTGAAATGTGAACTCCTATTCATCAATTTGTCACTATTATTGGCATTTCACTGCCTTGGTAGCAATTTTATATGCTGTTTCAACTGGAGGTATCTGACATTGTCAGGACAAGATCCATCTGAGACACTAAAAATACTCTGACATGACGTGACGTATAAATAATGTAAATGCGCACACAGATGTCCCCACAGTTTGTCATTATGCTACAAGGATGCCCTATGAACACGGCCATTCCAATAAATCCTACTTCTTTCAATTCCTGACAATAGGCCCAGCTTGCAGAGGAGGGTGGATGGGAGAGGCCGGCATCTTGGTGGATGCTGCCCAGCGTGACTGTGATTCCTTCCCTGCTCAGTGAGTCTGGGGCTTCAGGTAAGAAAGCTCACCACACCTGCCCAGAGATCCACTGCCTTGATGCAATGCTTCAGCCCTGAGCCTCCTGGGTACCCAGAGGCAGCCTCTCCCTGGGGTCAGGCTGGGCAGCCCTTTGTTCCTGCTCTTGGGGAAGGAGCCACTGAGGCTCACCAGGGGTTGGAGGAGCCTAGGTTAACACAGTGGGAGGAAACCCAGGTAGTGCCAAGTTCCAGCATGGGGAGCACAGCTCACACCATCATTCTGGCTTGACAATGAGCCCTCCCCTCCCACCTCCATGTGAACCAGCAATCCCTTTCAACAAGTCTGGTTCCCATTAACACCTTTCTGATGCATGCATTAGGGAATTTCACCCTTCCTAAGGGACTCGCATGGAGAAAACAGGATCAAGGGCAGGCCTCCAGGGCACTGACTACAGATGGGCCACTCGAGGCTTTGGTTCTCTGGAGATAGTGAAGGCCTGCTCTGTGGTGTTAAACAATGGGCAGGGAAGTCTGTGCCCCTCTCTGGGGCCTGGCCCAGGTTTGTGCAGCACCTTAGAGGTGGGCTCCATGCCCCCTGCTTCCTGGAGCCAAGTCTCCTGCATCCTTGCAGAAACCCACCAGCTCTCTACAGAGATCCACCCATGTATCACTGCCCTGGGCCCCTTGGCGCATGATGGTCCATCCCTTTGGTGGGGTAGAGGGCTGGAGTTTCCCTCACTTACCCCCAGCACATCTTTTGAGGTACCCCACAGGAGGAGGGTGGGGCCACGTCTTCCTGACGTCTGTGTCAGCATTCAAAGCACAGGGTTCCCAGTGTGTGGCCTGAGTCTGCAATGGCCTTGACAGTTGCTTGGCTTTCTGTCTCTCACCCCCTCTGACTGTCCTGCCGCAGGGGCTGGAGAGCACATATTCAGCAAGCCTCACCTGGTGCAAAGGAAGCACAGATTTCATCACACCAGAGGCTGTTATTTTTGAAAAGGAGGCTTGGTGGCAGCAGCAGGGGCAGAAGGGAGAATATTGTACTTTATAGTTTTATTCAGCAATAAACCATACCATTTTTGAATAATGGCGATGGTTCTGTGACACAAGGAGGCCCTAGGGGTGCTGGCTGAAAAGTCTTCGGTAGACTCCAGGCACCCCAAGCAGGGTCTGATGTCCTTTCTTACCTTTGTTTCTCCAGTGCCCTGGGAGCTGGTAAGAAGCATTTGTTGATTAACAATACGTTATTCTGGACATGATAGAATTTGTTGCATATGATAGATTCAGTTCAGGGGCATCAGGGTGGCTCAGTTGGTTAAGCCTCTGACTCTTGATTTCAGCTTAGGTCATGATCTCATGGTTGTGGGATCCAGCCCCGCATCAGGCTCCGCTCAGAGTGGGAAGCCTGCCTGGGATTTTTTCTCTTTCTCTCCCTCTGTCCCTATCCCCCACTTGTGTTCTCACTGTCTAAAAAAATAATAAATAAATAAAAATTAAATTAAAAAGATTAGATTGAGTTCAAACATTTGATTCCAACATTAGAATCCACCCTCAACATAATCGTGTGTGCAGTTGAAAAGAAAAATCTAAGTCTTGTAACCCACAGTATCTAGGTGGCCAGCTCCTCCTGAAGGTCAAAGTGTCTCAAGCGACATCTCCAGGCTCGGCCAGATGACAGGTCTTCCAGGCCACCTCCCTTCGCCTGTCCTAAAGGAGAAGCCAGACAAGGTCTCTACCAGATGCCGAGGGAGTAAGCATTCCCAGGGGATACTGAGTGTAATGGAAGGTCCAAGAGCCACCCAGGATCTCCATGGAGGGCCTATGACAAACAGGCTGACAAACGTCCCTTTCCAGGTTTTTGTGGAAGCTGTGTGGTGGGGGCGCAGTGGCCATCTTGAGAGGCAGAGAGGAGACAAGATTCAGGTTGGGCTGTCTGGTGACCCAGCTGCGCTGCTCTCTGGATAGGTAACCCCCGAAGTCAGCCAGGTGCACTGGGCATTGTTTCCTCATCCGTAGAATGAGGGTAATTAATTATAGCATCTACTTCCCAGCATTATAGCAGGGCTTGAATGAATCAATATATGTAAAGCCCTTGCATGTATTAATTTCATATTAATATCACACACGCTTGATGTGTGGTAAGCACGATGTTACTGCTAGCACTGACATCCGGGGAAAAGAGGCTAACTGGCAGCTAGCAGCCCTTCATTTTTTATGGACAGCAGTGGCTCCTGTCACACTGCTCATGACCAGGAGCCTAAAGCAACTTGAAGAGATGGATGGATGGCTGGGAACCAGACACCTACCCCCAGACTGGGAGTACTTCGGGCCAATACTTCAGGGTGTCATGTGACCCAAGGGTGAGCCCCAGAGACCTTGGAGTGGCAAGGAAGTGGGAGAGACCGAGAAGGGCAGCAGGCACATCTCCCAGCCAGCCTTGCAGAAGATCCCACTGTGCCCTCGTGAGGAGGTGCACTACAGCAGAAGTGCATTATTTCTAAATCCACATATTGAAGCTCCAGTAAGCTGTGCAGAAAGTGCACGAAGTTTACTGCTTGGTGGATTTGGCTCTTCTCCATGATTCTTGGCTGGATAACCTGTCTCTCCTGACATGGATAGACCAGATTGGGCTCTGGTCAAGAGATGGCTGTCTGTCTCCAGCCAGCACTCAGCCCAGAACCTGTGCATGTGAGGGAGTGTGTGGGGTGGGAAGAGGGCTGAGAGTCAGGGGAGCCCAGGCTAGAGTGGGGTGCAAGCCAGAGGAAGTAGGGGTGGGGCAGGAATGACATCATTGGGCCTGGCTGCTGGTCAGAGACCCCTCCGCCCCCGTCTCAGTTCACCACATCCACTTCTCAGACCCACACAGAGACATGGCAGCTCTGGTCCTGCAGGAGAGGAGGCCTCAGGTGGCCAGCACCGCACTGCCTGGGCTGAGCCCATCTGAGGCGTGCCTGGGGACATGCACTCAGGCAGCACAGGCGTGGTGACAGAGCAGCCAGATCTGAGACCTAGGCTCTTGCCTGGCTCTGAAATATTCCCGTCATATGACAGAGCAAGCCGTCTAATCCGGTCAGATTAAGGCTGACTAATTTATGACGTGAGAAGGCCCAACCCGAGTCTCCTGTGAACAGAAGCGGAGGCCCAAGTGAAAGCCTGGACTGAGTGGCATCTTCTGGCTGAGGATGAGGTCCCTTCTGGGCTAAAGTTGATTTCCAGGCTCCTCGCTCCCCGGCAACCTTTGGGCGAACTGTTTCCACTTGAAACACTGGCTCTTTCTCTCAGGCCAGAAACTTCCAGGGCTGACTTGCCAAGAGACTTTTGTCAGAGAGCGGCTGACAGGCCCCACCTCCTGGTGACGGGGCATGGGGATGGGAGGCCATGCGGAGCACCCGCAGGGTGGGCTCCTCATGAACAAGGCGCCGCACGTTGGGGGTACTCAAGGCACCGCACATTGGGGGTGCCTCTTCATCAAGAGTTCTAGTGTGCTCATCTTTTTCCCCTTTGAATTGGTTTATTTAACTGATTACAAAAGTCACACACAACACACAACTTAAAAAAAGAAACCAAGGCCAATTTCTGCTCAGTTTTAACTGCTGGTAAGTTATGAGTTTCCTTAATGGAAAGAAAATTCTGAGAAGCCGTGGCCTTATTTTGCTTCTGGATGTTTCTAAGTGAGCATGACGTGGTGGAAGGGGCCCGGGGGCAGGGTGCCCTGCTCTGGGTCTCAGCCACAGGCAAGGGGCAGGGAGTAGCTGCCTTGCCTCATACTCAGGATCTTGGCCAATGCAAGCAGGGGGCTGCTGGCAGGGGATGATATGCTCTCCACACCATTTCTCCCCTGGGACGCTCCACCCACCGCCTGAGGGCCAGGAGCCCAATGAGGCCGTGAGTTCTGTAGCTTCTCTCTGCACCCATGACAGGGCATCCAAGGATTGATACTAGGATGTCACAGATGTGGATCTGGAGTGGGTGGAGAGGAGACAGGATGGAGAAGGCAGGGGAAATGAATGTCTCCTAGTAAACCTACCTCAGGGAGGAGGTCAGCAGCAGGGGAGGCTGGGCCCAGGCTCACCCCCCACCCCCAGCTCTAAGCCCACTTCACTCAGACATGCTTTGGAAAAGGAGCTTCGGGGGGAGCTGGTGGGACTAAGTCGGTTAAGAGTCTGACAACAGCTCAAGACATGATCTCACAGCTCGTGGGTTCAGGCCCCACATTGGGCTCCGTGCTGACAGCTCAGAGCCTGGAGCCTGCTTCAGATTCTGTGTCTCCCTCCCTCTCTGCCCTTTCCCATTCTCTCTGTCTCTCTCCCTCTCTCTCTCTCTCTGTCAAAAAGAAATAAACATTTAAAAAACTTTTTTAAAGGAGCTTCTGAGCAAGGCCCTCAGAGCATGGATCCCCAGGTTCTCTCCTCATGTGCCCTCAGGAAAGTCGCAGCAGGAACCGGAGAGAATCTCCCATCCAGGGGAAGTAAGCGTGCAGTGGGACCTCCCGCAGCTGCTTCCTGAGGATGCCAGTCAGACGGCCGCCTGGGTCTTCACTTTGCCGAAGGAGATTTTAGAACTGAGGGCCAAAGTTAATGGCCTGGTCCAAGGAATCAGGTTGTAGAGGAAAAAATAAAAGAAGGGTATAAGGAAACCAGAAGGCAGAGAAGATCTTTGAGAGTCACTTCTCACGGGGTCTTCATTAAGAGTTTCTGTGAGATGTGATACCAGCTTCCCCCACCATCCATGAGGAAGTCAGGAAAGCCCGCCCACCTGCACCTTTCCTGGTACGAGTGTGTAGCTGGATGTTGGGGAGATGTGATAAGGGACCAAGAATAATTCAAATGGTGAAGAGTGAGCTCTGAGGTCACCCATCAGTGGCTCCTCACATCAAGATTGTTTTATAAAAAGCTCATGAGAAGTGTTTCAATTCCTGAATGTCACTTTCATGCATACCAGAAGCAGGTGCACCCTTCCAGGCCAACAAGAAGCGAGTTCTTGTTATGTACAGCAACTTGGTACACAGCTGTTGACATAGGAGCACATCAAGGATCCAGAAGGCTCTGTTCATCCAGATGGGGTAGGCTCTGCTGCAGGAACAAAGAGCTGACATCTGGGGCCAGGGTTCAGTATGGTTGGTGGTTGGGGGAGTGACGGGCGGTAAGAACCTCCTTGAGCCCACAGTGGAGACTACCCACCCCCCATTAGACTTCCCTCCTTCGTCTCCATTTCCAGAGTCATGCCTCCTCTTGGATTTGGCCCCTCTGATTTTGACAAAGCTCTTTGCAGAGAGAGATGAATTTAGAAGCTCATTCTAAGCAAGCTGAGGAAAGGTAAACGCAGGAGGAAATAGAGTCAGTAGGTTTGCTAGTAGAGAAAAGGGCACAAACTGGAGCTTGGCCCAGGATGGGGCAAGGCCGTAGACCTGTGCTCACTCAAGTGTTGGTTTTAAAGGTTGAAGACTCTGAGCATGTTTGAAGGCAGGCAGGGGTGATTTCATAGGGACATGGTGATTAGATTGTGTGAAGAGGGATACTTGCAAGGGTGAAGTTCTTGAGGAAGGTGAGTGGGATGGACACAGAGGGACAAAGGGAAGGGCTACCTTTGATGGAAGCAGAGGAGAAGAGAGGCTGGCTGATGGCGGGCCAGGTGAGGGGAAACAGATGTTCCAATTCCTCTGTTCACTCTGCCAACAGGGATACAAGCCTGTGATCCAAAGCTGAGAGATGGCAGGGCATTGGGTACTGGATACTTAAAGGGGGAAGGGAAGTTAGAAAACCTCGACTAAGAGAAGAGGAAGGCAAAGGTACAGGGGAATGTAGTAGGAGTCCAGGCAAGTGAGTGACAGTGTGGGGCCAACTGCAAGGGGGTTGATTCCTCCTCCTTGGTGACTCGCATCTGAGTTCATTAACTGATCACAAACACTCAGTGGCTGTCTGTAATAGGCAGGAGGAGGAGGAAGGGGAGGCGGAGAAGAGGAGGGGCAAGGAAAACCACTTTGATCAAGCCTTTATGGTGTGCCTGGACCCAGGCAAAGCTTTTATCACAGCATCCCTGTGATGCCAGAGCTGCCCCTGACTCCCACGGATAGGCGAAGAATAGCCACAGAGAGACACTTGACCAAGTCACAAAGCACACCAGCAATAAGCCCAGGTCAGTTTAGAATCTGTCCCTTAACCTCTATTCTGCTGGCTTTTTTGTTTTTTAATGATTATTTGAGAGGGGGGAGGGGCAGAGAGAGAGAGAGAGGGACTGAGGATCTGAAGCAGGCTCAGTGCTGACAGCAGACAGCCTGATGTGGGGCTTGAACTCATGAACCATGGGATTATAACCTGAGCCAAAATCGGATGCTTAACCAACTGAGCCACCCAGGCACCCCTATACTGCAGGCACTTTTGCTACTATGCACAAAACAATCTATTTTTGACCAGTATTTTTAACCAGTATGAACTGTTTCACAAACTCAAAATGCATGATGGTTTTTAAACATCAGTTGCTCTGGGCGCACCTGGGTGGCTCAGTGGGTTAAGCATCCAACTCTTGATTCCAGCTCAGGTCATGATTTCGAGGTTCATGAGTTCAAGCCCCTCCTCGCGCTCCACACTGACAGGGTAGAGCCTGCTTGAGATTCTCTGTCCTGCTTTCTGTCTGCCCCTCCCTGCGCGCTCTCTCTCTCTCTCTCTCAAAATAGAAACTTTTTAAAAAATTGCCTTGGGGGGCGCCTGGGTGGCTCAGTCGGTTAAGTGTCTGGCTTCCGCTCAGGTCAGATCTCACGTTCGTGGGTTTGAGCCCCGCGTCAGGCTCTGTGCTGACAGCTAGCTCAGAGCCTGGAGCCTGCTTCTGGTTCTGTGTCTCCTTCTCTCTCTGCCCCTCCCCCTCTCATGCTCTGTCTCTCTCTGTATCAAAAATAAATAAAACATTTTAAAAAAATTGCCTTGGTATCCACTTTGGAGGGCCCACATCTTCCCCTGGAAGTTCCCTCTCCCCTTCAGTTCTCAAACCGCCCCCCCCACCCATTGGTCACCAACTTCTCTTGGTAAGAGGAAGGCAGGTTTCTGCCATTGCTGTATGCTACCACATGAGGGCGCCACAGAAGCCCAGTCCCACATAATGGGACGGCACTGACCTTGCCTCCCCTGCAGGGGCGCCGCAACCCCAGAGTGAGGGGGTCCCACTACCTCAGAGCTAGTTTTCCAGGATCACCACCCACTGTGCTCCTCACGATCATCCCCCTCTCTAGAGTCACTCACTTAGAGTTACAGCTTCCAGGCCCCTAGGCCACATATTTAAATATGCAAAAGTCATAAATCGAGCTACTTTGTGTAAAATTATAGTTTTTACGTGGCTAAAATTTGGCAAAATATCACTGATGGCTGAATTAAATTACTGTGTGTGTCTGGGTGTGCTGCTGGTGGACTGGCAATGTTTGCACGAATAACAAAGTCACAATTCATAAACTGCTACTTATTCCATAACATTTATTTCAACAAAATCACTATTTATATTGATATAGTGAGATTCTCACAAATTTTACATTCAAATGATAGGATGTGAAATGAGACCTTTCTTGAGTCAAAATAATTCTCTTTAATCCACTTCAACTTAGAGAAACTTCATTCTGCTCAAGCACCAACTGGAATTATCACTCAACTTCTTAAAGCAATTCTCAGAATTGGAAATCAACCACAAATTTGACGAATTATGATAAATATTGCAGGGGTCACATGATAAGGTTTTATTCATGTAGAAAACATTGTGAAATATTTTAGTACTTTAATTAACTTGATAATGAAAATTTTCATCACATACATTGTGGTTTTCACTCATCCTTACTGTTCCCTTAAAGCAATATTTAGATCCAACACCAAGTATACAGTAAGTAATCAATATTATACATATGTGTTTAAGAGGAGCAGCTTTGTCTTATTATCTCCAAGCTTCTAATGCTAACCTTCCTGTTTGGTTTGCCTGACAATTTGTTTAGAAGGTAGATAGTGTTCCTCTGTGTTTGGTGGAAAGAAAAGAAAGAAAGAAAGAAAGAAAGAAAGAAAGAAAGAAAGAAAGAAAGAAAGAAAGAAAGAAAGAAAGAAAGAAAGAAAGAAAGGAAGGAAGAAAGAAAGAAAGGAAGGAAGGAAGAAAGAAAGAAAAAGAAAGAACGAAAGAAAGAGAGAGAAAGAAAGAAAGGAAGAAAGAAAGAGAGAGAGAGAGAGAGAGAGAGAGAAAGAAAGAAAGAAAGAAAGAAAGAAAGAAAGAAAGAAAGAAAGAAAGAAAGAAAAAGAAAGAGAGGAAGGAAGGAAGGAAGGAAGGAAGGAAGGAAGGAAGGAAGGAAGGAAGGAAGAAAGAAAGAAAGAAAGAAAGAAAGAAAGAAAGAAAGAAAGAAAGAAAGAAAGAAAGAAAAAGAAAAGGAAGGAAGGAAGGAAGAGAAAGAAAAGAAAGAAAGAGGAAAAGAAAAGAAAAGGAAGAAAAAGAAGAAAGAAGAAAGAAAAAATTATTGTGAAAATACATTTATTTTTTCTGTGAAAATTTTCCCATTTGTCTCTGCCATACATTGCAATAATATCTCCTATCTGGGACCAATTATATGCTAATCTTGGGGATTTCCACAACCCAAGACAGGTGTAGATTCAGATTTCAAACCCACATGTAACATGATTCTAAAATGGTCCCCAAGATTCATACCTGCTGGTATAAATCCCTTACTATAATTTCTTCCTCATGACTGTGTGTGCAGAGCCGGTGCCTATAATAGGATGTCACATCTAAAATTGGGTCACTAATTAGTTGGCTTTGAGTTGATCAAGAGACAGACTAAAAAATGTTTGTTTGTCTTTTTAATTGAGGGAGATAATCCTGACCTAATCAGAAGGGCTTTTATTTTTTATTTTTTATTTTTTAATAGTTTATTTTCAAATTGGTTTCCATGTAACACCCAGTGCTTCTCCCCACAAGTGCCCCCCACCATGACCATCACCCCCTTCCCTCCCTTCCCCTCCCCCTTCAGTCCATGGTTCGTTTTCAGTATTCAATAGTCTCTCATGATTTGCGTCCCTCTCTCTCCCCAACTCTCTTTCCCCCTTCCCCTCCCTATGGTCCTCTGTTAGGTTTCTCTTGTTAGACCTATGAATGCAAACATATGGTATCTGTCCTTCTCTGCTTGACTTATTTCACTTAGCATGACATCCTCGAGGTCCATCCACTTTGCTACAAATTGTCATATTTCATTCGTTCTCATTGCCATGTAGTATTCCATTGTATATATAAACCACATCTTCTTGATCCACTCATCAGGTGATGGACATTTAGGCTCTTTCCATGACTTGGCTGTTGTAGAAAGTGCCGCTATGAACATTGGGGTACATGTGCTCCTATGCCTCAGCACTTCTGTATCCCTGGGGTAAATCCCTAGCAGTGCAATTGCTGAGTCATAAGGGAGTTCTATTGATAGTTTTTTGAGGAGCCTCCACACTGTTTTCCAGAGCGGCTGCACCAGTTTACATTCCCACCAACAGTGTAGGAGGGTGCCAGAAGGGCTTTTAAAAGAAGGTGATGCATCATAGGGACAGTCTCCTCTTGCTACCCTGGAAAAAAGCAAACTGTCCTACTGTGAACTGTCTTTGGAGTCCATGTGGCCACAACCAAGAGCGACTTCAAGAAGCTGAGACAAGCCCCCAGCTGGCTCAATCTAGCAAGGAAATGGGAGCCCCAGGCTTACAACCCCAAGGAACTGAATTTTGCCAACCACCTGAATGTGCTTAGAATAGGACTCCAAGATTCAAATGAGTGGATGGCGCCTTGATTGTAGCCTGGTGAAACCCTGAGCAGAGGACCCGTGTGCAGACTCCTGACCCACAAAAACTGATATAATAAATTTGTCTCATCTGAAGTCACTGAGTTTGTAGTGCTTTGTGACACTGAACAGAAAATTAATATACTGCCTGTGACCCAGGCTGGGGTTTTCGTTTGTTTCTTTGTTTTTATCCCCAAGTCCTCAGGCAAAGACTCATTTTCTCTGCCAGTGAAAGGAATTTCCACCACCCACTTTTCCTGAGGGTACAGCCACTAACCAAGGACCTCAGTGAGGGCTTCCTACCTTCTGAATGCCACAGCTTACCTGGGCCCAGCTCTCTGCCCCAGGACCTTCCTCCTCTCACCCAGCCTTGGAGCATCAGCTCCTGAGCTTTCTGGCCCCTGAACGTTTCCTTCTTGTCCTGCCTGCTTAGCACCTTACTTAGGCTGGTTTAGTCCTGGCTATTCAGCACTGCCAGTGTGATGGTCATACTGGTGATTTTCAAGCATCCCCTTGGCCCACACTGGCCTGTGCCGAACAATCTTGCCCCACAGTTCTGCTCCTGGGGAGCAGGTTCTGGAAGAGTTGGACAGATGGTTGTAGGAAAGAAGCCCACTTTGTCACTCCCTGGAGAATCTTTCCTGGGCCATTTCCCTGAAGGGAAAGAGAATGAATGGAAAGGAGATCTCCTCAGATCCGCAGAAGTCTTAGGCTGCCTTCACCCCCATATAACCTCAGGGTGGAGTCTCATTTCTGTGCCAACATCCTCCCTCTGAATTCATCTTATTGAGTCCTCCTCAGTTTCTGGGGTCACAGTGTAGAGTTACCTGCCAATGACAGTGTCCTCCTGCTCTGGCCCTGGTCAACAACTCTCACCCTCTGACATCCAAGCCTCCTCCTAATTGCAAGCCAATGAAGAAGACTCCAGTGGGCTGTGCCAGGCCTGGCTGGGGCTGTGCCCGAGGCATCATCTTACCAAGCAAAGAAGGAAGGGAAGCAGAGATCAGAAGTTGTTTCCAGCCACTGCCCCAGTCTCTTGGGCTCAATGTCAGTGTCCTCTGGGAATTCTTCCTAATCCCATCTCATGTTCTTCTTCCCTAAACTCCTAGGGCAATGCCTCTCAGAGTACATTTCAAGGAAGATCCAGGTGTTTGGGTAAGTTATCTAATTAGGTGGCATGCAGTTGGTCATGGTATTCTCCTATAATCTTTTTTTATCTCTGTAAAGCAGATAGTAATGTCCCCACTTTTAGTTGTGATCTTAGATATTTGTGTCTTCTCTCTCTTTTTTTCTTTGTCACTCTGATAAATAGATCGTCAGTTTTATTAATCTTTCCAAAGAACCAAGTTTTAGTTTTATGGATTTTCTCAATATTTTTCTTATTATCTATTTTGTTTATCTCTGCTTTAATATTTATTATTTTCTTCCTTCCACTAACTATGGGTTTAGTTTGCTTTTCTCTTTCTAGTTCCTCAATGTGTAAAGTTAGGTGTTTCATTTACAGCTATAAATTTTCCTCTGAGAACTGCTTTTGCTGCATCCCACAGGTTTGGTGTGTTGTATTTTCCTTTTCAAATATCTCTAAGTATTTTATTTCCTCTGTGATTTCTTCTTTGACCTATTAGTTGTTTAACAGTATATTGTTTAAATTCCACATATTTGGGGTTTTTTCCAAGTTTTACTCCTGTTACTTATTTCGAAATTCATCGCACACTTGGTCAGAGAAGAATCTTTGTACAATACTTATCTTTAAAAGTAACCTATTGAGACTGTGGTCTAACAGATGTTCCTTCCTAGAGAATGTCCCTTATACACTTGAGAAAATGCATATTATGCTATTATTGAATAAAGTGTACTGTATGTGTCTGTTAGGTCACAGTGAGTTTGTTGTGTTTTTGAAGACCTCTATTCCTTATTTATCTTCCGTATGATTGTTCTATCTGGTATTGAAAGTAGAATATTAATATCTCTGACTTATTGTAGAACTGTCTATTTCTCTCTTCAGTTCTTCAAATGTTTGCTTCATTTATTTGGTGGCTCTAACAGTTGATCCATATATGTTTATAATTATATCTTCTTACCAAATTGACTTTTATTATTATATAATTTCCTTTTAAAAATTTATTTATTTATTTATTTATTTTAAAAGGGGGAGGAGGAGGAGGAGGAAAGAGAGAGAGAGAGATTGAGAGAGAGAGAGAGAGAGAGAGAGAGAGAGAGAGAGAGAGAGAGAGAAAGAATCTCAAGCAGGCTCCATGCTGTCAGCACAGAGACTACGCAGTGCTTGATCTCATGAACTGTAAGATCATAACCTGAGCCAAAATGAAGAGTCAGACACTTAGCCAACTGAGCCACCAAAGTGCCCCTGTTCTTATAATTTAAAAAATATTTTTTAGTTTGAGGCACCTGGGTGGCTCATTCAGTTAAGCATCTGACTCTTGATTTCAGCTCAAGTGATGATTTCACGGTTAGTGACTTCAAGCCCCACATCACGCTCTGCACTGAAAGTGAGGAACCTGCTTGGGATTCCCTCTCTCTCTCTCTCTCTTTTTCTGCCCCTCCCCTGCTTGTGCTCTCTGTTTCAAAATTAATAAATAAACATCTAAACATTTAAATTAAAAAAATTTTTAACTTAATCTCTATTTTTTTGATAGTAGCATAGCAACCCTAGCTCTCTTTTTGTGACTATTTGCATGGAATCTTTTCCATTTTTTTCATTTCTAACATGTTTGTGTCTTTGGATATAAAGTCAGTCTCTTGTAGACAGTATATAGTTGGATCATGTTTTGTTCTAAATCTATTCTGTCTATTCATTAGAGGTTTTATCCATTTACATTGAAAGCCATTACTGACAAGACTGACTTACGCCATTTTGCTATTTGTTTTTTAGATGTCTTATACTTTGTGTCCCTTGTTCCCTCCAATACTGACTTCCTTTTTTGTTTAGTTTATTTTTGGTAGTGAAAGTTTTTTTATTCCTTTCTCCTTTCCCTGTGTGCATGCCATAGATATTTTCTTTGTAGTTACCAAATGGATGACATTTAATATGCCCTAGTTATAACAACCTAATTTGAATATATACCAAGTTCAATAGAATATGAAAACTTTACTTCTCTACTCTTTTGTCACCTCTTGTGTTGTTGATATCACAAATTACATATTTATACATTGTGTATCAAGAATGATTAATAATTGTTTTTATACATTTTTCTTTTAAGACATATAAAAATAAAAAAATGAGTATAAACCAAAAATTACAATAATACTATGCTTTATAGCTGCCTATGTATTTACCTTTATCAGAATCTTTTTTCTTCATAAAGCTTCAACTGATTAACTGATTAAAGTTCACTTCATGCTGGTCTACTGGTAACAAATTGTGTTAGTTTTTGTTTACCCGGGAATGTGTTAACTTCTCCATAATTTCTTTTTTAAAACTTTTTAAGCATTTATTCATTTTTTTTTGAGAGACAGAGAGAGACAGAGCATGAGTGGAAAAGGGGCAGAGAGAGACACAAAATCTGAAGCAGGATCCAGGCTCTGAGCTGTCACCAAAAACTGTGAGATCATGATCTGAGCCAAAGTAGGCCACTTAACTGACTGAGCAACTCAAGCACCCTGATTTCTCCCTCATTTCCAAGGACAGTTTTGGTGGATATAGAATTCTAAGTTGACATATTTTTTTTTCTTTGTAAGCACTTGAATGTATCAACTATTGCCTTCTGGTTTCCCACATTTCTGGTGAGAAATTGACTGATGATCTTATTGAGCATCACTTGTATGTATCAAGTGATTTCTTGCTTATATAAGAATTCTCTTTGTCTTTGTCTCTTGAAAGTTTGATTGTAATGTGTCTTGGTGTGGGTTTCTCTTAGTTTACCCTCTTGGAGTTTGCAGAGTTTCTTGAATTTATAGATTCATGTCTTTCATCAAATTTGGGAACTTTTCAGTCATTATTTCCTCAAATATTCTTTCTCTCTTTCACTCTCTGTCTCCTTCTGGGACTCCAACAATGTGTACATTGGTCCTCTTGAAGATATCCAATGGGTTCCTTAGGCTTTATTAATTTTTATTCATTATTTTTTCTTTCTTTTCCTCAGACCTGATCATTTCAGTTGTCCTTTCTTCTTGTTTGATGATAGTTTTTTCTGCCTGCTCAAAACTGATTTTGTACCCCCTCTAGTGAATTTTCATTTCAGTTATTGTATTTTTCAGCTCCAGAATTTCTTTTTGCTTCTTTTTAAAAATAACTTCTGTCTCTTGGTTGATATTCTCATTTTATTCATATCTTTTCCCCCTGTCTTCACACCTTTCTTCTTTTAGCTCTTTGAGCAACTTTAAGAGAGTTGTTTTAAAGTCTTTGTGTAGTAAAGTCCACCATCTAGGTTTCTTCAGGGGCAATTTTTGTCAAAGTGTTTTGTTCTTTTGGATTCGCCATACTTTCTTGCTTCTTAGTATGCCTTTATTTTAAATTAATATTATTTTTTCTGCTCAGTAGGCACCTGAGTGACTCAATCAGTTACACATCTGACTCTTGATTTCTGCTCAGGTCATGATCTCACAGTTCATGGGATTGAGCTCTGTGCTGACAGAATAAAGCCTTCTTGGGATCCCCCCCCCCTCTCTCTCTCTGCCCCTCCCCCATTCTCTCTGTTTCTCAAAATAAATAAATAAGCTAGATGTTTGAATCTTATAATGTGATAACTCTAGAAATCAGATTCTCTCCCTTCTCCAGGGCTTTCTGTTTGTGTGTCTGCACTTTATATTGTAGGCTATCTCTTTGCTGGGAATCAACCTTAGATGAAAGCTCAAGATGTTCTCAGGTCTTTTCTGAGCCTGTGCCTTTTCTTGACCATGCAACATGACTTTCTAGCCCCGACTCCCCATATAGTGGTTGCTTATAAATGTTCTGAGTCTAAATGTATGGGTCCTCAATGGGAGAAAAAGAGAAAAAAAATCAAGTTATTTTCCATTAATCCCTTGAAAACCACTTCTGGTGGATATTAAAACAATGATGGTCAGCCTCTGCCCACACCTCAGTTGTCAAATGCATTAGCAATCAGAACACACAACTCCAATATATGGAGGACAAAATCCTTATTGCCCACCGTGGCTCTAGCAAGCCACACCAGGAAGGCAGGCTGGGGCGAGGGAAGCTGATATGCATACTAAATGCTGAAATTGACCCAAGTTGACCACAATTTGCCAGCCAGCTTTCCCCTGGAAGCTACACATGTTCACATAGTCTCCAGAGTTCCAGAAAAGTTATTTCAGAAGGCTGCTGCCAGTATAATTATTGTATAGGTGGAGAAATGGTTTATTGGTGTCTGTTACTCCACCATCTTCCCTTAATCTTTTAAATTATTTTTATAACTTTTATTTCTTTGCAGACTTTTCGTTACTTTTTCATTTGTTCCAAGAAATTTGTAAATAATTATTGAGTCATTTTTATGATGGCTGTTTTAAAATCTTTGTTGAACAAATCCAGTATCTGATGCATCTCAGTATGGATATCAGTTGATTGGTTATTCTCATTTAAGATACAATTTTCTTGATTTTTAACATGATAGGTATTTTCTATATTCTGGTATTTTCAACATTTTGGCTATTATGCTAGGAAGCCCTGGGTATTATTTCCCATTTTTATTTTAGTAGACAGTCACCCTATTTAGCAATGCAAGTGTGACCTACTTTTGTGGGCTGTGGTTCCCATGACAATCTAATTTTCAGAGCCTTTGTCATGCTTTTTAAGTCTGCTTGGTTTATTTCATGTGACTGGGGCTCTTACTGGTTCTCACTGCAGAAGGAACTTAGACCAGACCACCTGGCACCTCTAGGTGAGGGAAGGGAGTCTTCAGCGGCATGGCAAAGAGTGTTACCTGGTTTAGACATTTGTGGTGGTAGGACAGAACTTTCCTTATGGCTGGATTCCCCTTCAATGGTGCTGCCTACTGCCCGATACACACACATGTCCCAGTTTTGGGAGACACAGAAGCCATCCTAGCTGAGTACTTGTTATGGTAATATCCTCTTTGATGATCCTTTAGATTGCATGGTCTCCAAGTGTGGGAGAAGAGTCTTGGATCTAGGGGGGAATAAAGAGTGTGTCTCCTGATTGCTTACTATCAGCCAGACTTCTGATCAGTCCCCCATCCAGTTTTGCTAGATTTGCCTTGTAATGGCTACTGGAACTCCTGTTCAGACTGGGAAAGAAGGAGCCTCCCTGGGCCACTTTCTGTTATTGCTAGATTGGTGGTCAGAAAACACTAGGCCTATGTCATCTTTTTTTTGTTGGGAAAAGGGGTTATAAGATGCCACACCCCTATGTGGTTTGTCCAATCTTGGAGGATCCAATTAATTTGCTTTCATCTCACAGCCATTTAGAATTTTTGTTTTGTTTATCTGTTTGTTTGTTTGCTTTTAGTGTTATTTCCAGAGTTTATGATTGTACTTGGTAGGGAGGAGGAAAGAGACACAAGTATGAACCATCTTGTCTAGACAGGAAGTCTGGGTCTGATTAATGTTTTAAGACACTAAGTTTTGAGGCAATTTGTTGCATAGCCAAGTAACTGGAATGCTCTTTAAGAAAAAAAATTTCAAAATATCTCACTTAAGTAGATTTAGTAGGCAAAATCATGGGAGCATGTGGCTAGAGTCCTTCTGAGGGCCTTGGGAGGGTCATGGGCAGGTGAAGGGCCATGAAGCAAAAGGTCCATCAGCTTCCTTGTGGACCATCTTTGAATAGCAACAGTGAATCCTCCTTCCCAGGGCCTTTGTGAGACCTTGCAGATAATGTATAGGAAGCATTCGTACATGGATGATGCTTGGCAACTAACTGCCCTCTCTTTTGCTCCATTCAGTTTTTTAGGTTACACTTGTAATTAGGTATTTTACCCATGAATTACTTTTTACAAATCTCATGTAATTCTCCATTTTCATTAAGTCTCATTTTAAGCTGAGATCAATATCACAAAGTAAGAAAGATCAGGGCCTCATTTACAGTCAGTGTTATATGCTTCTAGTACACTTTATGTCTCTATTGGGGTAACCTCTTTTGTGAAGAAATTTTCCTCATATTTGGTCAAGCAAATCTCAGGTGAGAATTATTGGTTGGAATTGTATTTAATAGCATGCATATAAAAGAAAACTGCAATATAATAGTGACATGGCAAGTGGGGGTACTTTTTTGAGGTAAGCAGAAGCCTGGAGGTATGGGATCCAGGACGGAAATAGTGGGTCTGGGACACCCTCAGGAACCCAGGCTCCCACTGACTCTTTGCTCCCACCATGTTTCATCCTCACACTTGAAAATTAACTTTCCTACCTGCAGGTATCAGTTTGAGTGTGTGCTCCAGGCAGACAAAAGGGGAGAGGAATAGGAAGAAGGGCACCTTATCAGGAAAGCAAGAGTCCCTGCCTCCCTCCCGCCCCCGTTCCAGCAGAGTACTCTTTGCTGTATGTCTCATTGCCCAGAAAGGATTTTCCCACATCACCCGGCATGGGAAGTGGGCACAATGCTGCTCCAAACATTAGCTCCATTCTGTGATAACAATAAAAGGGGGCGCAATGCTCCAAGGTAATCAACAGTGCCCGTGCACCTGGCCTTGACACTCTCCCTTAAGGCCCAATGAGTCAGCCAGTGCTGAATCCTCCAGGCCAAAGAATCATGTAGCTCCTTGCTACTCAGATCTGGTCCTAGGACCAGCAGCACTGACATCCCCAGGAGTTTAATATAAACTGAATGTGGGAGTGCCTGCCTGGCTCAGTCAGAGAGCATGTGACTCTTGATTTCAGAGTCGTGAATTTGAGCCCAACATTGGGTGTAGAGAGTACTAAAAATAAATAAGCTTTAAAAAAAAAAGGAAAAGAGGCTGAGTATGAAGATCCCCAGAAGACTCACATGCACAGTACTGATTAACATGCACTGGTCTACCTTACTTTTTCTCTTCCAAAGGATATTACGGTGATGGTGCGGGGAGGGGCCCCTGAAATCACAGATCAGAAGCCCCCTGCTCTGGCTGCCCTGACCTCCTGGAATCCACATTGGATCTACTGATCCGTATCTTAACCTGCCTTGTTGAAGCAATATAGTATAGATATCACAGTGTAGGCAGTAGATGTAGACAGTAAGGTGTAGAGTGAAGCTTTAAGTGGTAGGTATAGATGGTATAATACAGGAAGTAGGTGTAGATGCAGGTGTAAGATATAGATGGTGGGATACAGGCCATCAGTGTAGACAGTAGGGAACAGGGGTTAAGGTACAGGCATTAGGTATAGACAATAGGGTGTATATGATGGGACATAGGCAGTCAGTGTAGACAGTAGAATGTGGATGACAGAGTGCAGGCAGTAGATATAAACAGTAGGTATAGATGGGGGGTGCAGGACATAGGTGTAGACAATTGGATGTCACTTCAGGTGTCATTGTGGGAGCTGGTGAGAATGGAATGAATGCCGAGAACAAGATAAAGTGCCAATGCTAGGCTGTATGCCTTACTGCCGTTACATTTTTTTTAAGTTTACTTATTTATTTTGAGAGAGAGTGAGAGCAAGAGGAAGGGCGGGGCAGAGAGAGAGGGAGAGAGAGAATCCCAAGCAGGCTCTGCACTGCCAGCACAGAGCCCAAGGAGGGGGCTCAAGCTCATGAACTGTGAGACCATGACCCAAGCCAAAACCAAGTCTCAGTTGCTTAACCGACTGAGCCACCCAGGTGCCACTGCCATTACATTTTAAAGTCATGATTATCAATATCATTATTAACAAATTGAGTCTCTCTCTCTATTCTTGTATTTGCCTTCATTCCCTTTTGTGTAACCAGCTGCACTGCCATGTAGTTAGATAATTGGTTAATTATCTCTGCTAAGATCACAGCCAAATGCTGCTTCCTGCAATTATACAAGACCTTTTTGTTCTCAATGGTGTCTGGTCAAATCTGTGGGTCTAACTGATGAATATAAAGATTTCAGACCCAGGTCTCCCTCTTCCTGTTCTTCAAAGTCACCCCCAATAGCACCCAGATGCCCTGAAGTTTGGGGTCAGCTTGGGAATGGGAAGCCGCCAGCATTTCCACTTGCCACGATTCATGGACCCACTGAAGAGCCCAGGGTGCTTGTGAGCAAGACCAGCCCAGAGCATCAGTGCTGAGGCTGGGCCGCGATTTAACTCTGCTGCCAAGACCTACAGTTGTGTCCCTGGACTTCAGGCCTCTCCACGTGGGGGATGGTACCCCACCAGCCTCCCTGGGTCAGGAGGCACCAGTGGGGCAAGTGAGGTGAGGGTCTCAGGACCAGTCCATGATGGATGCCCCCAGTTCAAGGTTCACTTTCTGCTACTGTGGAGAGGTGATTATGGTTCCCCTTGGGTCTTTCACTCAGAAAATGGCCACCTTGGTCACTCCCTGCAGCAGATACCCAAGAGGCAACCCTGCTCCTGTCACACTTGGAGCTGGGTTTCTGTTCACTCCTCTCTGGATTTCTATACTTTCAAAAACATGATGCTACTTCTAAAATCCCAAGTTTTGGAGCTTTGGAGTATTCATGCAGGAGTTCTTCAGTGCATTCAAAGAAAAGTCTGTTGGTATGGTTTCGTCTGTAAAATGACCATTTCAAGAAACTTCCAGTATTTCATTTTCTCAGCTGATGAAGAACACGAGGGATGTGTCAACAATGAGATTTCACTTCAATTATGCCACGTCTTTAAAGTGAGCTTTAGGGGCACTTGGGGGGCTCAGCTGCTTAAGTGTCCAACTGTTGGTTTTAGCTCAGGTCATAATCTCATAGTTTTGTTCCCTGAAAGCATGGAGCCTGCTTGGGAGTCTCTGTCTCCCTCTCCCTCTTTCTCTCCTCCACTTGCACTGTCTACTGTCTCTGTTTCTCTCAAAATAAATAAATAAACTTTAAAAACTTTAAATAATTAAATTAAATTAAATGAGCTTTCCCACTTCCTAATAGACAGAACATAATTCCTAGTATCTGTCAAAGTTAAAAGGGGGTATTTTCATGGATTTTTCACAGAAAAAAGTTTTGTGTTTTTTAACTATGTAAACCTCAGGGAGGAACAGGTATAGGGAGAGATAACTGAGCCACTCTTAGTTGCTGCAAGCGTCACCAGACAGCTTGATGACCCTGTACTTCCTGATTTAGTGGGACCCCCAGATCCCTCTTGCCAGGCAACAGAGAAGCCCCTCAGGGGCAGAGGCCACTTCTCTGATTCTTGGGTCCATTTCCCAGCACTGTGTGTTGGCATACAGCAGGCGCTCACTGAACGCTTGCTGATGGGTGGAGATGAGCAGAGAGGTTGCTTGCTATTTGCCAAAACAAATTTGAGGAGAAGTACATTGACTGTGGCAAATTCACCTTGTGCTGGGAGCCATGCCCACAAAGGAGGGGCTTTCTCTGGGGCAAATGAAGTTCTAACTTGGACCCCTCTGTGGTGTGGCCCCTGCCAAGGCCCTGCACCTAATTATGCATTTGTAAGTCTGTAGTAGTTTCCTTCAAGAGTGTCTGCCTAATTGTACAAGCTTTGGGCCCCTCTAAACCTGGATCAGCCCTTATAGACGCACTTAGAAACACAGGGAGGGAGGCTGAGGGGAGTAGTTATCCTGCTAGGGTCTGCTCCACTGCAGACCTGGACTTCATTGAATGTGTCCTTGGGACTGCACTGGCCCTGGCACTCTCAGAATGGGTAGGAAGGAGGGCACACTGACTGGTAGAGGACTATGACAAATGTGCCTTGCAGAATTCCCAGCTATTGGGTGAGAAAGTGAGGAGAGAGAGTGAGGGGGGTGGCTTGGAATGACTCCACTACAGCAAACAAAATCCCAAAGCCTCTGCACAGGGCTTTCCCACGCACCACACATCCACCTGAGCGGCAGCCAAAGGGTCCTGGCAGAGGTCCTGAAGGGACATCTCAGTGGTAGCTGGCCTTATTTTATCATTCCCTATGAGAATAAGGAGAGGTTTGTCCACAATCTTTTCTGTGCTCCATGGCAACAGATAATAAAGCAAAACAGAAGCCTGTGAGCTATTATGAGCAGGAAAATATTATATGTGTGATATAATATGATATGATTTGATGCGATATGACATACGGTATGATATACGTGATATATGATATGATGTGATGTGATATGATATGTGGTATGATATATATGATATGATATGATATGATATTCTTGAACACAGTGTGTTTAGGACAATGGCAGTGCCAGCCCCACATGGCCCTTTCCTTTGGGATTACCTGTGGTGCTAATCCACCCACAACAGACCTGGAATCCAGGGGGAAAGAGGGGCTTGCCTAGACTCCCTACTGCGTACTCTGTACTGTGGACCTACACCCCCTACTGTGTTCCAGGGTCTTCTGTCAGATAGTGTGATGGGTTGGATGGTGTCCCCTCCAGAATTCTTATGTGGAAGTCTTAACCTCCCGCTCCTCAGAATGTGACCTTATTTGGTGATAGAACTTACAGAAGTAATCAAGTTAAAATGAAGTCACTAGAGTGGGCCCCAATCCAAAATGACTGGTGTCCTTATAAGAAGAGGAAATTTGAACACACACACACACACATAGAATGCTGTGTGAACATGAGGCACAGACTGGGGTAATGCTCCTACAAGTTAAGGATTAACAAAGATGGCCAGCAAACCACAGAAGCTAGGAGAGAGGCCTGAACAGACTCTCCCTCCCAGGCCCCAGGAGAAATTGATCCAGCTGGCGCCTTGTTCTTGGACTTCAGCCTCCAGAACTGTTGAGACAACATATTTGTTGTTTAAGCTGCTGAGTTTGTGGTGCTTTGTTATGGTTGCCTGGGAAACTGAGCAAGATGGGAACAAGGTATACCAGGTGTCGGCCCTGCTGTCTCCGGTGAGGAGAACATGGGGCCTGATGCCCCTGCTGGCCATGCCACCCACCCTGCTGAATCCACGAGCAGTCACGAGTCATGTAAACACCTTCCATCCCGTCCACACCTGCATGGGTCCAGGAGCAGCCTCTAGGATGTGCTAATTTCTCCTGATATTTGTGGAATGCTTCCTCCGCTCCAAGCCCCTCGGTTGCAAGGTGCAGGTGCAAGGTCATCCCCTCTTGGAGTCACAGCGAGAGGTCAATGTCCCTCTCGCTGGATGCCAGGCAAGGCCTGGGGAGTGCATGTTACATCCAGCTTGGTAGCTGTCAGGCAAGTCCTGGAGGAATGTATGTTACGTGTAGGACTGTGCATGAGAACCACAAGGGTGACGACTTGGAGCCAGAGCACATGCTGCTGAGCCGGGACAGCCTTTGCACCAATGGAGCCTCGGCCCCCACTCCCACCGTGGGTGGCGACACCACCCAGGCAGGCCCTGACTTTGTGCCTGGTGTGTTCGGGCACAAGCCTGCAGGTGTAGAATAAAACATTCCTGATTACACTTGTCTGGCTGGAAGGAGACAGGGGCAGGGCCTGCTTTGTGTTTTGAACCCACATTTTGATTTGTTACTCTCCTTTGCAAAAGAAGGACCATCAACACGAGACTAAACATTCTCTGCTTTCAAAGCTGCACGGAGGGGCCTTGCTCCTGTTCATTCTCCACATGCCTGCATCCTAGATGCACTTCCATTTTCCTCCTCACTTATTAAAAGCTCAACTACAGCAAGAATTGCACGTGTGCCATTTTGCACACCAAGGAGGTAGTCTTACCGAAGCTGGGGTGACGGGCAGGCAGGCACCCTCACCCGCCACCACGCGTGCAAGCCAGCCAGCCAGCTTGCACTTCTAGGAAAATGTGACTTCCCAGCCACTAACTCACTCACTTGCTCACTCTGGAGCCAACACTGGTTCTGAGGTCCCCTTGGCCCTGTGCCAGACTACACCCCCCGGGGACAACACCACGTGGGGCCAGCGCACATCCCTCTAAGAACCCGGAGCGGGGGCAGAGTGGCATGAAGAGAGCATGAACTGGGGTAGAGGGCTTGCAGGACCCTGTGGAGCTAGGGGAACACACACAGGGTGGCTAAGAGGTAAGAGGAGACCTCCTCTGGGGTGTTACGGATGGAATTGTGTCCCCTTAAAATTCATATGTCGAAGCCCTAACCTCCAGTGTCTCCGAATTTGACTGTATTTGAAGACAGGGCCTTTATTTATTTTTTTTTTAATCAAAGAATCAATTTAATGAAGATAGTGTTCTTTGTACACAATATGATATTAAAAACGAAAATGTAGTTGAAATATACACATATTAAATAGTACATAAAATTTGAAATAAACCGCGTACCACTTAAGTTGTCATTATGGAAATTTGACAATATTTAGAATTAAATTCTAATGCAATGGTAAATAATAAGCCTTGTGTGATGTAGCTAAAGAGTTAGTTAAAGGGACATTTATAGTCTTAAATGTTTACATTGCAAAAGAACAAAAATTAATGACCTAGTGGTCCATTTTGAAGGTCAGATACTGACAAAGGCAATTACGTATCCATAACATTTATAAGATCTCACTCCCATTTTAAGTTCCCATGTGCACAGTACGTGAAAACATCTCTAGTTTCCTTCCAGCATGAGTCCCAAGGGAAAAGGAATCCCCAAAGTCTTTCCACAAATTTTGTCTTCATAGGTTTTTCCTCAATGTGTATTATCCTGAGCCCTCAGACTGAAATGTTTTCCCTGTTGATTACACTCGTAAGATTTTTTTTTATCCAGTGTGAATTTTTGTGTGACTCCTAAGCAATGTGGGACAACTAGAGGTATTTTCAGTCTAATATCCATAGAGTTTCTTCATTACAGAGTCTCTTCTGGTTTTTTTTCTTTTTT
>NC_043708.1:119595606-119620571 GCF_006229205.1 Suricata suricatta
CTCCCCCTGGTTCTCCATTAGGTCTCTCTTGTTTTCCTTCTAGACCTATGAGTGCAAACATATGGTTTCTGTCCTTCTCTGCCGAAGACAGGGCCTTTAAAGAAGGGATTGAGTTAAACTGAGACCCATAAGGTGGATCCTGATCCAATCCGACTGGTGTCCTTATAAGAAGAGAAGATTCAAACACACAAAAGAAACAGGAGGACACGCACCAGAAGGACAACCACGTGAGGACACGGCAATGAGAAAGCAACTGTCCACAAACCAGGGAAAGAGGCCTCAGGAGAAGCCAGGCCCGCTGATGTGGGACGTCTGGCCGCCTGGACTCGGAGAACCACATTTCTGTCGTTTAAGCCACTCTATCTGTAATGTTTGTAACAGCAGCCTGAGCTGACCGACACGGGGAGGAGGGATGAATCTGGAAGGGTCTTGTGCTTCCAGGGAAGGTGTGGTTGGGGGAAGAGGTGGGGGAAGGAAGCTAATAACCACCTTTCTAGACAGCCGTATCCATGCGGACAGACAGCACCAGCCGCTCTTGATGCCAAATGAACCAATGTTCCCTAAGAACTGATGGCCTCTCCTCACTCTGGACTTGGTAATCAGCCTCTGTGCCCCCAGGAGCCCCAATGCCATCTGAAGCCCCCTCTCGGTCACTCCCTGCTCATGCCACCCTGGACACTCCCTGGAGGTCCCTGGAAAAAAAGCCTATTTAAATCTTTGCAGGGATGGTTTGTAGCCCTAGGGCAAGGTTACAGTTACTTAGTGGATGCCTCCATCTAACCATGACCCCCCAGCACTGCATACTGAAACTCATCTTGCCCTTGCCCTTTACTTTGAGGAAGCCGTGCCTCTATGGGGCAATTCTGCACACTCTTAAAAATTAGACTCGGTGATGTGGGGCTCCGTCTGTGCAGCAGGAGCTTGGACATCCTCCGACAGCACCCCCAAGGTTGTGTTGCTGGAAGCCCCCCAAAACATCCCTCTTGGGTCTGAGGTGGGATGGCTAGCTCAGGGTGCTGGCCCCACAAAATATGCACATGTCATGCTATCTACCAAGGCCCAAGAAAGTGGTCCCAGTCCTTGGGCCGACCCTGGGGCTGCGGGGCGGGAAGGACAGTGACCCAGGGCAAGAGCTACCAGACATTACCCAGAGCTACCAGATCCTGGAGGAAGCTTGAGTGCAGACACTTCTTCAATCTTTACTAAATACAACAGGGTACTTTTGTGTTTAGAAAATAATACTCCTTCACTGTCATGTGAATTAGTAAAACCCTTTGAAGAGCAATGTGGAAATATCTATGAAAATGCGAAATGACATGCCCTTTAGTCCAGCAACTATAGTGCGTCTCCTACAAAAAATATCATCACCGGTGTAACCAAAGAACTGTACACTTACATTGATTAATGGGAGAAAGACATCAGAGATATGTGGTTCAGTGGGGAGGAGCTGGCTTCATCTAGTAGTTCATGGTCCGATTTGAGTGGATGGATGAATGAAAACCGTGAGATGCAGAAAACGTTTCTTGAAGGAGTCACAGAAAACTAGTGAATGTCTGGCATATCTCTGGGAAGGAGTCCTTTCTTTTTGAAATTCTTTCTTGCCATTAGATTGTTTGTTTGTTATTTTTTTATTTTTTTAATGTTTATTTTTAACACAGAGAGAAACAGTGAAAGTAGGTGAGGGGCAGAGAGAGAGGGAGACACAGAATCCAAGGTAGGCTTCAGGCTCTGAGTTGTGAGAACAGAGCCCGAACCTCAAGATCGTAACCTGAGCTGCAGTTGGATGCTTAACTGACTGAGCCACCCAGGCACCTCTGTTTGTTTGTTTTTTAAGTGTTTGTTTATTTTTGAGAGAGAGAGAGAGAGAGAGGGTACGAGCTGGGGAGGGGCAGTAGGAGAGGGAGAGAAAGAATCCCAAACAGGCTCTGTGTTGTTAGCACAGAACCCCATGTGGGGCTCAATCTCACGAATCATGAGATCATGACCTGACCTGAAATCAAGAGTCAGGCACTTAACCGACTGAACTGTGTTCATGAGCCATTTTTACCTTCTAAAAAATCCCCATTTATTGGAAAATTTCAGAAACAAAAAGATACAAAAGAAAAAGGGCTACCAGCAACTCCACCAATCATAGATTACCACTCTCATTTTGGAATTTATCAATTAGTTATTGACAAATTAACTAATACCTATTAATTAACCGATTAACCAATTTTAAAAAATTAACAGCCTGAAACTTGACCTCTCTCTGGCCCAATAATAACTCATGTGCAGCCACAGCAGAGTGCTCTGATTTATGACCTTGGTTGATCTGCCTGCCCGTCCCTTACTGAGGTCCAGAGGCCTTGTCCATTTTAAATCGACCTGCTGTTAGGCGTCAGCACGGCTCTGTACCACCTGTCCCAGAGGCCCAGGAGTGGACGGGGGTAGTGGGGGGACACAGCATTGAGTTCTGCTCAAGCTTTCCCTCTGCTGCTCTCCCCATCCCCCACCCCAGGTCCCTCTGCTTTTTCACCTCGTCTTATTCATAAAAGTCAGCACTGCCCGCAGTATATTGTCTGTCATCGGCTCCACGGACACGATGACATTCATCTTGCCTTCGTGCCATTCCTTTCCCCTTCATGTACCCACCAACACACTCTATTCTTTGCAAATATCACACTCAACAAATGAATGTCGAAAACATTAGAATAAAGTGGCCTATGTCTTTCTGTAGACGAGTGTCCAAATTTGTCACAGCAAAAACAGCCACCTGCCAGCCTCAAACCCTTGATCATCATAGCAGTGATATTTAGGCCTTAAGCTATGAAGTCGTCCACAGTTGACAAGACTTCCACACATACTTTTAGGACCTCTTACCCAAACTGGGGGCTACATGGGCCTTTCCAGCTACGGGAAACACATGTGCCTAGAGTCCCACAGCTACCACATGGAAGGGCCCAGGTCAGCTGGCACAGAGCAGCCAGGATCCTGGAGCAGCGGCACCTGTCTCTTGTCCTGTGACAGGGGCAGGTGGGTCACCAGATGGGCCAGCAGGATGACAATAGTCCCTCCTGCCCCCTCAGGCCTCTCTCCTGATACAGGTGATGATCCCCAGCTTCCATTTAGGGGCTCAGCTCTGACCTGGCCCTGCACACTTGCCTTTAATCCTGATTTAGGATGCCTCGAAATGCAGGACGCTTAAGCCTGGGGAATGGGGCAGAAGTAATAACATTTGGGCTTACTGTGAAGTTAATTCTTCCCACTCTTTGGAGTCTGGAGATATTCAGCGAATACAGGTTTCTAATGGCACATTTAATGGCATGATCCCATGTGCTGTCTGTATTTGCAGTGTGTTCCCAGGCCGTGTGCTTTCACATACAGCCTGCTCTTGGCCCCAGGAAGAACCTTCCTGCCAAACTCTCCCAGCTTCGATCTTTCGCTGGGAGCTTCTGCAATGAGACCTTTTTCCTCACTGGTCCCAAGCCAGTGAAGACTTTCTGCATCCTGACAAACTAATGTGCATGCTTTTCAGGAGCAAACTAAAAATCTGTGGAAGGATGGAGAAGGAAGGAGAAAGGCAGAGAAACATAGAAAACAATAGAAAGATGGAGAGAACGGGATTTAGTCAGACATGTCAGCTGGCAAAAATGAAGTCGTTAGTGAAAATTAGGGGCCTCATGCTCACACGAGACACCCAGGCAGGATGAACAGACATTACCAATCAATGACACAGCTCCTTATCCCAGTCCCTGGCTTGTTTCAGGTGTCTTTCCAACATAGGGACCAGATGCTCATGACCATCTATTTGGCAGGGAACTCCATCGGACCAGTGATTTTATTCTGCCTAGAAACCCTTAACATCTACCTCCCTGCTGGGAGAAGGTAAGCCCCTTGAGGGCAGAGATCATGTCTTTAGGAATGAAAAAAAATTGGAAGACATCGATCCTGAAGGCTCATTCTTTCTGAAGCAACCCCTCCACCCCAGGTTTAGCAGCTCAAACTACAGATTCCGAGCTGAAAGGGGAGACTGGGGGCCGAGAGCGAGCAGGGAGGGGAGACATGGGAGGAGGCGAGGCTGCTCCTCACAGGCCTGTGAGGATTTGGGTCAGTCCTAAGCCCTAAGGGGCTTTAAGCAGAAGCAGTACATGACCAGATCTGCATTTTTTAAAAAATTACTCTTTTTCGCATGGGTGTAGACAGAAGTGGGGTCATGAGTGTTCTGAGAGACCCCACAGGAGCTATTTGCCCAGTTGTTCCAGAGAGGCTTCATGGAGTTTGGGCCTGGTGTGGGGGTGGAGGCTAGTGGGATGATGTGAGTCCAGGAGACCATCGGTCCCGGGCCTCCCTGGAGGAAGAGAGAGAGACCTGAGAGCCACAGGGGAAATGTTGGGCCGAGGTGCATGTCCTGGAGCTGTGCGGATGGGGGATCAGCCAGGACGCTGGGCACAGGTGCAGAGCCCAGAGGGGCGGTTAGGGCCCGAAGGTGCCCGTCAGGGACTATCAGACAATAAGGAAGCTGAGGGCCAGAACAAGTCTCCCTAAGGTGGCGGCGAGCCGGGAGGAGGGCTCAGCACAGCCCTGAGGAATTGTAACGATTTGGATGCAAGAGCCTAGACCACCAGAGCATTGAGGATTTGCTTAAAGACGAGGACAAAGTAGGACAGTGTGGTGATGCAGCATCCAATCCTTCCGCGAGGACTGAAACCGCTGTTAGGTTTAGCAGCTCGGGGGCCTAGACACTCTCCCCTAATCAGCTCCACCCTCGGCTTTTCCACCTCACTCCCCGCCGCTCTATTCTCCCTTCCAGAGGCCCTGGCCCAAAGCCTTGCACAGCCTTGTCTTCTCTCTCCGTCCCCCATGTCCAGGCATTCAGCACATCCTGTTGGTTTTACCTTCACGTTCTCTCTAGGGATCCACCTCTCTGCTGCTGCCCCACTGTTCCGAGCTGCTATGGTCCCTCTGGCTGGGCTCCCTGCTTCTGCCCGGGAACCCCAGGCTAGTGCACCCCAAAGGCCACACTGGTCCTTTAAAACTGCATATCAAATCAGGGGCTGGACAAAACCTTAGATTCTCAGAACGGCTTCCAAGGCCTGCACCCACCTCCCCCCGGCCCCTGCCTTGTATCTGACCTCCCTTCCAGCCACCTGTGCCTTCTTACCTTTCCTCGAACATTCAAGCACTCTCCCACGTCAAGGCCCATGACCTGGCTCAAGCCTTTGCCTGGAGCCTCCTCCCAAATGCCTACATGCTTATTCCTTCCCCTCCACCAGGTCTTTGCTCAAAGCTCATCTTCTCAGAGACCTTTCCTATTCAAAAGTATAGTTCCCCACCCCACCCCACCCCCTCTCACTGCTTTATTTTGCTCCCTGACACTTGAGGTGTCTGCCTCCCTTACCTGAAGGACAACTCCAGGAAGGCAAGGACTCTCCCCTGCTTGTTCACGGTTGTGTCCCCGGCATCTGGTGTACACAACATGTAGTCTACACAAGAGGCTCATAAAACAGCAGCTGAGTGATAGAAAGAGGGCCTAAGAGGTGGAAGATGGGAGCAGAGGTCTGGCCTGGCTGTGCGAGGAGCAAGGCGTATGTCCCCAAGCTCCCCAAGCCATAGCCCAAGAGGTGGAGGTGCTGCCTCCAGGGTCAAGTGTCCTCGTGGGGCAAGAAGTCAGAAGGCTGTGTGAACTCCAGTAGCTTTTCTTTTATTTTATCAGTTTGGAGCCTGTGGGTCCTTGAAACAATTCCCACGTGACCTTAGGAACACACCACTCTCCTCTCTGAGACGCCATCTTCGGATGCAAGAGTCCAGACCACCCAGGTCTCCAGGCTGCAGGTGACGCATGCTCACAAAGGAGAGGGGTGGGTCGGTGACAGTGATGACTTGCTTAGGGCCAGGCTCGGCATAGACGTGTGAGAATGAGACCACGGCAGCACAGAGCAGCTGTTCAGGGAGCACCCTTCCTGGGCCCAAAACAAAGCAGCATGCTAAGACCTATGACCCCACCTCCCTTAAGGAACCAAATCTTTCTGTAGGGAGGGGAGAGGTAGACAGACACTCCGGAAATAGAAATGACAGTGCTGTACATGCAGAGCAATCAGAGAATGCCAGCCCAGAACAGACAGGTGCACATGAAAAGCAACTTAACAGTGGAGGAAGCATACACCAATGGCCTGGAGGAAGGAGCCCTGCGACCCAAGAGGCTGGGGATTTGCTGCTGACTTTGCTCCCAGACTCAGGCAAGTGCCCAAGTGGACACAGGGCCTCTTAAAGTCTAGATCCTGTTCTCCAGGGAGGCTCAGACACCAGCTGTGGGGCTCTCTGCTCTCGAGAAGTGTTTTTTTGGACACCCAAATCCTTCCCATTTAAGCACCCTTTGCAGCCACCACTTTCTCAAAGGAGATTTATTTTCAATCGCCATTTGCTAAATCTGCCCCCCTGTAAACCTGGGGGGGATAGAGGGATTAAGCCAGATTACAGATGTTATAGAAGGGCCTGGGAGTGCCCAGTGGTGCGAGTCGGGCAAGGAGAGGCGGCTGGAACCAGTATGCATGCCTCCTAGGCTGGCCCAGCCAAAGGCTGGCCGTGTCCCAGACTCGGATCTCCTTGCCGGGGTCTGTGGGGCTGCCGCTGTGGGGGCTTTGCCTCTGCCCATTAAGGGACACAGGAGGCAGGCTCATGGGCTCCCTCAGGAAGATGAGCAGCTCCTTCAAGAGGGGCTCCCTCAAGAGCTCCACATCGGGGTCACAGAAGGTGAGTGAGCTTTGCCTGGCAGCCTGCAGGCAGATGGACAGAAAGACAGAGGGACACTGATCTCCAGCTCTACTGACTGGAAGGCTGGACAGTGGGCTCTGGTTCTCTGTAGACTGTGGCAGGGATGGAGTGTTGGGTGTTCAGAGCTCCCATATCAGGACTCCTTCTGGGGAGGCTGCTTCCCTTTCCTACTAATGTACTTGATGCCTGGCCCCTCCTGGCTGCTCCTTCCCCATGGATGCAGCCAGAGGCACACGAGGGCTTTGGGGGTGTGAGCTGTGCCTTAGCAGCTGTGGAGTTTCAAAATCACTTCCCCCACGAGGATGTCGCCAACTTAGCCCTCTGCATGTGGACTCTAAGCTCATCTTTTGCTCTTCATCACATTTGTGAGAGCACCAGTGGGCTGTAGGGGACCCCAAGTAAGGATCAGAAGCACCTCGGAAGACCTGGGGAGCACCAGGTGGTTCCCAGGACTCTGAGCAGACTTTGAGAAAGGTGTTGTGAGGCCTGACCCCCCCCTCCCCACCCTCTTTTCCCCAGTCCTGCGGATGGGCCCCTTCAGGGCCTTGCAAAGTATGTGCTGATTTGGACCCTAGATGTGTTTTTTCCTGATGAGTGGAATGGTGGCCCCGAGCGTCCAAGGCTGCCTTCAGTTGACCCTCTGAGCACAGGTATCTTGGACAGATCATGACCTCACCCTTCTGCCCTGACTGCTGTTCAGAGGGCTGGGGACGGCCAGCCAGGAGCCTGGCCTGGGCCACACTGGAGGCCTCTGAACAGCCCCTTGCTGAGCCCATGGGAGTCAGAGGACACCTCTGCTTCTCCTGGGTGCTGCCCACTGGGCACAGGCTGGAGCAGAAGCAAGAGAGGTCTCTGTTTGGGAAGAGAGGGCAAATTTCTCCCTCAGGCACTCCCTGAGCACCTGCTAAGTGCCGGGCAGTGCTCCAGGAGCTGGGGATGGAGGCAGGTGACTGCCCCAGGAAAGATCATTGACCTGGGCTAGGAACAGAAGGGACACCAGGCAGCAATTGCTTGCCACCTGCCGGCACACAGCTCACCGGGCTTCGGTCTCCCCATCTATAAAGTGGGCAGAGGGAGCTGTTGGGCCACATATTCTGCAAGTCTCCTGACATCCCAGAGCCTGAAAATGCAAATGGAAAAAATAAAAGTCTTTCTTTTTTAATAAAGAGTTAAAACCTCTGTTTTGAGAAGAGGAAAGACTCACCTTTGGGGACTCAGTGGGGTCTCTATTTGCTCATCTCTGGGCACGTGTGAGAGTCAGCATTGTTTTAAGAGAAGGGGCTCAGTGGAGTAAATTAACATTTGCAAATCCTCTGTAGCTTTTGGCAGGAACCACTCACGTGCAGCCTGGGGCCACAGGGTTCCACGTGACCCCTCCTCCCCAAACGAAGCCGGCCCACACTGTTCTAGCTGTTGAACTCTGAAAAGGAACAGGCTCTTGTTCTTGAACTTAAAGCCTCTGGTTGACCTGTGCCTGGTATCCTGCCTTATGTGCAGGAGTGGGGGAGCAGGATTTGCAGTTGGCAGGGTCTGAGGCAGGGAATTCTTCCAGAGAGAAGGAGGGCAGAAGCACTTAAACTCTGGGCAAGATTGAAAAACAGCACCCCAGGGACGCCTGGGTGGCTCAGTCAGTTGAGCCTCCCTCTCTTGATTTCGGCTCAGGTCATGATTCCAGGGTGGTGGGATGGAGCCCCGCGTTGGCCTCTGCACTGAGCGTGCAACCTGCTTAAGATTCTCTCCCTTTCTCCCTCTGATTCACCCCGGACCCGCTCGCAGTCTCTCTCCCGCAACCGCCCAACCCAAACAGAAAAACAGCACCCGATTTATACACACACTCACAACTATTCCTTCAGCCCTGCTCTCTGTAAGATGACTTTGAGTCTAAAAACAAGGATGACGCCCGACCTGCCAGCCCCCACTCCTTCGTAGGCAACCATGCCAAATTCCTACAAAAGCTGCACACAAAGTTTTAATGGTATAGTTTGCCCTGAGGTCTATTTATAAGAGCCCTCAAGCTAAGAAGTAAACTGCTAAGGCAAGAAAGAAAGACAATAAGCACTCTTTTAAGGAAGTTATTCCTTAAGGAGATGCTAGGAAGCATCCACAAAAATCACAGGGGTAGAAAGTAGACTGTTCTCATTCTGTTTTCTCACATACTTGGTTCTCCTTTGACATCACTGGCTGGGTGCCAGTTCGCTGTTTCCTAACCAAAAGCTACATCTCTCTGCCCAGTGCTTGCTGAAACACACCAGCTGCCCCTGTGGGGGAAAAAAAACCAACACAAGCTACCTTTTATATAAGCCTTCCAAGGGTCATCTCGTCTGGACCTTTAGTTATCAAAGGTAGATTTGGTCCTTCTCCTCTGTCGGTTGGCTCTTTCCACCTCTGACGCTCTTCCTTTGGTCTTAGATGGAAATGCCCAGCATGAAGTCCAATGAAGCCAGTGGACTTTGAGGTCTGTCCTCAGCCTGTTGGCAAAAATAGTCCCTCTTTCAGGCAAAGCCTCAAGTATTCTCGCAGTAGGTGAAAATTTGATTGTGATTCCTTGTATAGCATTTTCATCCCCGTCGACATCTGATTTTGCTGAAAGATAGAGATGAAGGTTGGAGTCCATGATCAAGGTCCTAAGCAAAATGAAATAATAGTACAGCCCAGCAATTATACCCGAAGTCTACCTTGAAAAATTCTAGTACCTGATGAAATGTACACAAATGCTCATATCAGCATTGTATATAATAGAGAACCAGAAAGAATCAGGTAGTTCATATATGAGGGTATGGGCAAGATTGTATTTATTCAAACAATGGAATACAACACAGCCCTTAACATGAATGAACCAAGTCCCTTGTATCAATATGGATGCCTTGTTGAAGAAAAATGCAAGCCTCCAAAGTATACTATTTATAAAAAATTTAAAACACACAAGAAAATCCTTCATAAATACATGTATATTCCTTCAGAGTGGAGGTATCTAACTGTATCTGCAACATGCTTGCACTCTCTCTTGCTCTTTCTTTGTCTCCCTCCCTCACTGCCTTCCTTCCTTCCTTTTAAAGAGAAAAATATGAAGCACATATGGAAAGTTATAACATCTGTCACAACAGAATTGTGGGTCTTCACTTCCCTGTCATATAGTCTGATTGTGAAATCAAAAGAATGTGTTCATAACTTAAAAATGTTTCAATATTTTAAAAGTAAGTATTGGGAGAGTAAGAGTAAACTCAAATGTCCTGATGAGGTGAATTCACACGAAGCTAAAAGCATATTATAAAGTCATGCAGGGGCGCCTGGGTGGCTCAGTCAGTCAAGCGTCAGACTCTTGATCTCAGCTCAGATCATGATCTCACATTTCATGAGTTTGAGCCCTAAAGTTGGGCTCTGGGTTGACAGTGTGGAGCCTCCTTGGGATTCTCTTTCTCCCCTTATCTCTCAAAGTAAATAAATAAACTTAAAAAAAAATCAAAGTCATGCAAAGAAACACCTTGGTGAGCTCACTTTGGGTTATCTGAGTTTCCATCTCTCAGTTCATCCACTTGTCCCAGACCTGCCGATGGGAGTCAGTCCACCAACCTCACCCTCCACAGCCCCACTCTGCCCCGCAGAGCCCCAGCTATGTGCCTACCTCAGGGGCCAGGGTCAGGGGCAGGGGTGGGGAGGGTGTCTCACCTGGGCGACCTTCTCACTAGGACCAGATCCAGCTGTCCATGAGATAGTGTCGTCCCCACCTCGCAGAGGGTTTTGCTGGAAGCCAGGGCAGGTCTGTGTATACTCATGTAGCCAGTATATAGAAGCCACTGGAATGCAGGATTCCACATGTAAATCCAAGACAGTCTTTATTCTGAAGAAAGATTGGACCCAGGCAGCCTCCTCATTTGCCCATTCTTAGGAAAACGCCCCAAAGGTAACAGATCCTAAAGATTACTTTGTTCATCAAAGACCAATACTTTTCTTTTTATTTTTTTTAACATTTACTTATTTTTTGAGAATGAAAGAGAGCACGAGTCGGGGAGGGCAGAGAAAGAGGGAAACTCAGAATCCAAAGCAGGCTCCAGTTCTGAGCTATTACAGAGCCCAACGCAGGGCTTGAACTCACCAACTGTGTGAGATCATGACCTGAGCCACCCAGGCACCCAGTAGACCAATACTTTTCATGAAATGCAATAAAACATGAAATTTTCAAAAGACCTACAAAATCCACGCCTTAATTTTGTGTTTTTATTTATTAAATTCAATAGACACCCATTGATGCTTTCAAATTACTCCAACTGCATCTGAATATGTGAGAATTCTGCATTCTCGGGCTACAGACCCAGAGTTAACAGTCTGCAGCCCCTGTACTCAGAATATGCTTTGGGTACAAGAGTGTCTGCATGTCCCATTTAACCCTCCTCCTAACCCCATGGAACAGGGGCTCTGGTCCACTTCTAAGCTGAGGAAGATTCTCAGGGTGGGAGGAGCCTGAAGAGCCCCAATCCAGGCACCACTTTCTCCAAGGTGCTGCAGTTGGTCTCTTGAAAAGGAGTTTCTTCCAGGGAAGCTGGAAAAAACTCTATACCAAGTCCTGGGAAAGCTCCTGCAACGAGGTGGGGCTTGCCCACCACCTGTGTGAATACAGGGCTCTAGGGGGCCCCTGGGCCCAGGAACTGGCCCCAGATCCCATGCCCATATCTGAGAAGAGTTCTCTGGGTAACCACCCTTGAGTGATGTGGTCAAGGACCATTGGGTGAGTTGGGGGTGTGCCACAGACAGCCTCCAGCTTAATAACAGTCCACTGGCCAGCAGATAATCCTTTCACACAGATGACAACTGGTCTTCCTTGGGTCTGTGCATCCAGCCCCTTTTTGGGGCTTGGTGTGCCTTCCTCACCCATGAATAGGCACAAGCATCCCATTCTCTTGGGTTGTTTGCTGTTCTATATCCTCCACTTTTAGTCCACTGGGAGAACGTGTATTTTCCTGGTTCCTCTGCTCTGAGGGGCAAAGGCCTCAGATGAGGCCAGGAGGTGGAAAGTAGGGCAGGAAATAGGTCAGTGTTGTTTGCCCAAAGACACTGCCCCTTAAAGCAGTAGGGAAGAGGGCAAGGGAAGAAACAGCAAGAAAGGTGTGAGGTCAGATGTGACAGGCTGCCTGTGGGGTCTGTATGAGGAAAGGCAGCCAGCTGGGAAGGGTGAGCAGGGTGAAGGAGCTTGCCAGCAGTCGGGGCCCACAGGCTGATGGTTGGGTCTGGCCAGGGCTGAGGCACCACTGGGCTGGTTGGCACTGGTTGCTGGCCCAGACAAAGAGCTGGCCAGAGCTCCCATGACTCTGAAATGCCAGCACAGCTTACAGATCTTCCTTAGGGTAAATGCTCAGGAGAAGGGTTGTGTCATGGAGCTGTGTGACCATGGACAAGCCATCCATCAGGCTGAAGGATGCAAGGGGAAACTCTTGGTAAGAGACCATGCTGGACAGTAAGCAGCCCTTTCAATTTTGGGGAGGGCTGTGCCCAAGAGGGTTGTGAAACATTTGGTTGCTTTGTTCAGACATCCTGAGAGTGAGGGAGAGGGGTCATAGGCTTGAGTAGAAATCTCTAACTAGTTGGGTGGGAGTGGCTGTAAACGACTTCTACATCCTGCTTCTGGACCTCCAAAGCCTATTCCCAAGTGCTTCCTGGGAATACCCCACCCCACCCCAGGCATGCTAAGTCTCAAACCAGGAGGACCACAGAGTCCTCTTTCAGAGATTCACAACAGACATCGGCCTATTAAAGAATCTGATAAGTCCTGCAGGAAAGAAACCTCCATTTAACCGAGAGTTCCCTACAGAAACCCTTTCCAGGTAAAAATTGGTCATTTCTCGAGCCCCGGACTGAAATGCCACATTAGGCTACAGGAAAAGCAGTGTTGTGGGGCTAGCACCTAGGGCTGACAAGGAAAATCCACCTCATTACTGACTTTCAGTATGACCTTCAGCCACCCAGGCTCTGGCGATGCTGCTATCACGGAATATTGGAATTACTGAATATTGAAAATATTGAAATTATTAAAGAAAGGAGTCGTAAAGATTTTGCTGCTTAAAGTCACTATAGTATTATTGACTATACACCAACAGAATACTTTCACGTTTCTGAATTTGATAAACATGACAGAGACATTAAAAATGCACATGACTGGGGCGCCTGGGTGGCTCAGTTGGTTAAGCCTCCGACTTTGGCTCCGGTCAGATCTCACATTCGTGGGTTCAAGCCCCGCATCAGGCTCTGTGCTGACAGCTAGCTAGCTCAGAGCCTGGAGCCTGCTTCCCATTCTGTGTCTCCTTCTCTCTCTGCTCCTCCCCCTCTCATGCTCTGTCTCTCTCGGTATCAAAAACATTAAAAAATTTTTTAAAATGCACGTGACCAGCCATAGCAGCCAGTGGACCCAGAGGTTTCCTTGCAGCTCCCAACTTATTCTCGAAGGCTCACCAGGATGGTGTTGGGTTCTTATGCATGCCACAGTACACAGAACCAGGGAGTGATTGCTGAAATCCTTACAAGAACCTGGAATCCTCTCCACTTAATCTGAGCTGGAATGCTATATTCTTGGGGGCATACATGCTATAACTTGGCTCCTCAGAGACCAGGATAAACATTCGTGGTTCACAGAGATTTCTAAAACCTACCTTCTCCCACCCGTCCCCACCCCAAAATGAGTCGGCACCTCTGGTGTCCCTCTGTCCCCTCGTGTGCTCTCCAATGCAGTCCAGAAGGCTTTGAGGGGTACAGTTGCACCCCAGGCAGCCAGCAACCTGGAAGATTCTGTGTCCCCCATGGTGGGCCTGAGGCCCAGGGGGAGGGTCTTTCCTCTCGTCTCTCTCTGGTCCCTTCCTTTGCTCCCCTCTGCCCTCTTCCTCCTCCTTTCAGGGAGAAACACAGCAAATTTGGGAATTTGTTTCCTGTCTGGTTTCTCCAGCTCTCATCCAGGTGCCAGCCCCTGTCTCTGCCAATGGCAGTTCCCTCCCAGAACTTTGATGCTGGCTATTAACTCAGTGCTTCCCCAGCATCCCCGTGCGTGTACCATTTTCACATAAGGGTCTCTATCTCAGCCCCCAGGGGTTGCCCTCCCACTCAGGGTGTGCGTGTGGATGGGGGTGGTATGTAGGGTGCCTGCAGGTTGCCTCCAGAACTGCAAGGAGGGAAAGCCAGAGACCCTGGGGTTCCTGTCCTGTGTCCAGCTCTGACAAAACTTCAGGGATCATCAGGCTGCCCAGCCATTTTATAGCGGAGGACTGAGACCACACTGGGGCAGTGTCTGCGTACTGGTGACCCACACAGCCACTTCTCTGCTCCTCAGCGGTTTCTGGAGAGGATTATTTCCTTTGCTCCTAGAGGTGACATGATTAGCAACCTGTAGCAGCACCAAGCTGGGGAGAGCTCTCCTCCCCTGGGCTGGATGACAGATGACAGCTTCTGAAACGGACACAAGGACAGCACTCGCTAGCTGCTCTTTCCTTTCTTCTGTGGGAGGCCTAGGAGGTTTCTGAGAGTTTGCTTTCCCCTCCTTCACTGAACAAAACCAATCCTCCATGGCAGAAACCCTGAAGCACCGAAACACCACCTTCTCATGGAAATTCACACCCTTACAGCTGAGTTTGTTTGTTGTGGGATTTGAATTTCCATCATGGAGAAAGAAGAGCCTTCTGTCCTACACCACACAGGGTGCAGCCCAGTTAGAGAGGGCCGCGCCCAGGCCCACAGCTGCTGGCCGCGGCTGGAGGGTTTGCCTAGGACCCCTTGCTCACTGAGGCTTATTAACAGGGCTTCATTCCTCAACATGCATTTTGCAAGATCCAGAAGCCAGGGCCCCTCTGTCCTTGCAACTACTGTCAGCCCCATTTCATTTGACAATCTTTATATGGAAAGTATCTTGTGGCTTTTATACTTTGTTAGACCGATGGCCTGGGCTGTCCACCGTCCAACTAAGGACATATTGTAAAACTCTTGGGGAAAACTGACAACACAATAGACAGCCTTAGTGATCTCTGACCCTCCTGCCATTTCTGGCCACTGCTGATTTTTCCTTCATGGGTCTGCCAGTCTGCCAGCGTGATAGCCCAGAGCAAGCCTCCAGCACCCAGCAGCCCAGACACCATAAACTTTGGCCATTAACCAAGCCTACTATCCCTAGAAGGCAGTACAGCAGACAGTCACCTCCTGGGGTCTTGACCCCTCTCCGCTACCCCTTTTCATAAAAGCTCCCTCCCCAAGAGTATTTCAGCTTCTACGGAAATACTGTTTTTCACATCATTCCCTGTGTCCTCAGAGCGTACAGGTTAAGTATCTAGCGAAGGTTCCTGTGACCCTGACCAGCATCACATGGTCTGATGGTGGGCTGCACGCTGCCATGTGTGGGCCTCACTGACACCCTTGATTCTCAGCATACCAGCAGCTAATCTGAGAGCGGATTAGGAAAGGGTCAAGAAGGAATCTTTAATCCAAATTCTGGCTCAGCTGTGTGGCCACAGGGAAGCCATTCAACCTCTCTTGGCCTGTTTCCCCATCAGTAAAATGAGTTGGCTTTGCATGTGCCTTACTTTCTATTTTATGCCATTAAAAAAATAAACCTTGTAATAGGTCACAGTTTTAATTTTTAGAACCCTGACTAAAAGGCAAACAAAATCCTGTCATCAGCTAGTAAGTTGTTGGTGGGAAATGTGGCATGGCTCTTGGTTGTTTTTCTCCATGAACCCATTGTGGTGTTTTAATAAAAACAAATGCACGCCATCATTCATTCAACAAGCACATTTAGTGCTGCTGTGTACTGGGCAGTGTTCTTGAGATGGGGATCTGGTGGTAACAAATCACAAAACCACACAGTCCTCACAGCAGAAATCCCAGCGGGGCTAACCAGACAGTGGGCCACCGCAAGGAGAGTAACAGAGCAGCAGAGGCGCCAGGACATCAAGGCAGGGTTGCGATTGGACTTTGGTCCCAGGGAAGGAGACATTGGGCCAAGACCTGAAGGAGCAGGTGGAGGGAGCCCCTCAGGTGCCCGTGAGATGAGCTTTGTGTGGCACAGGGAACAGCCAACCCAGAGGCCCGCCAGCAGGAGCGTGTCCTATGAGTGGGAGGAGAATCAAGGGGGACAGAAGCAGGGCAGAGGGAGGGGAGAATAGAGATAGGTGGGCAGGACCAGTTGGAAAGGGAGAAAGTACCGCAGGCCCTCAGCTCTGGAGGCCACTGTGCCAACCTTTACTGCAATTGTCTTTGACCTATTATGAAGTTTATTGATTCAAATGTAAAAGGGAGATTGTCCAGGAAGGCTGAGATTTGAGATTTGGAGGAGGAGGTTGAGCTAACTGTTACTGGATTCAACTGGATTTAGCATTCCACGGGCTTGTTTGAACAATACAATGCTTCAAATGCCTTGTTATTTTATTTTATATTTCATTTATTTTTAAGTTTATTTATTTATTTTGAAAGAGAGAGAGAGAGAGAGAGAATGAGAGCGCATGAGGGGCACAGGGGAGGGGCACAGAAAGAGGGAGAGAGAGAATCCCAAGCAGGAGCCCACTGCAAGCACAGAGCCCCAACACTGGGCTTGAGCTCACAACAGTGAGCTCATGACCTGAGCAGAGATCAAGAGTCAGATGCTTAACTGACTGAGCCACCCAGGCACCCAGCCTTGTAATTCTAAATGCTGCTGTAACATGTATTCCATGGGGAAGACAGTCCCTGTGTTCAAATGGCAAGCATGACAAGGGCTGGAAGAGAAGGAAATGCACACGGAAACACAGCCAATGCTGCAAACGCTGGGCACCTCCTGCTCCCTTAGACAGACTACGGGGTCCACATCAGGGCCCCTCTTCCGGCTCCCTGCTGCCTGTCCCCTCTCAGCCCTCATCCAGAGCAAGTGCCACAAGTCCTCAGTCCTCTCCTGCCCTTCCTGAGATAATTTATGGCTCCTGCACACACAGACTGAGAAGTATGTACATGGAGGGGGGTGAGGGAGGTGTGGTGGCAGACTTGTCTCTATTAAAATAGAATTACATAATTCTCGTCACTCTGCATCTTTAATGTCCCACTTACTCTTTCAGGGGAATTCCTAAAACTCAGCAGATTTAGAACTAACCCTATCTTGCCTTTCTGGGTACTTCATCCATAAATATATACACACAATGGGCCTTTTTTCCTCCCCTGCCCACTTAGCTACGTGCTGTGTAATCCGCCGCTGTTCTCTCTGTGTTCAAGCGAATGTGTACTGATGTGTGTGTACATAGGATATGTACGCACATTTAAGGTATTTGTCAGTGTTGGCTTCTAAAGATGGGGTCATAAGTAAGTGCTTCTCTGTGTTCTTGGACATGAATGATTTTAAGATTCCCAGAAATAGCCTAATCTCTTCATTTGAGAAAACCGAGGTCTGGAAAGGTTGACCTGCTGAACTTGGCTGGGCTCACCCTGTCCAGCAAGGCCCTGCCGCATCTGCCACCCCACCCAGCCCCCTACACTCCAGCCACAAGACAGATCTGCTCCTATCCATTTTTTCTGCTACCTGAGGGCCTTTGCCCTAGCCTCTCTTTCTCTCCTGGGCATTCCCTGACCCGATAGCCACAGGGCTCACGGGCATCCCTACTGGGGACCACCCCCATTTGAGTCTGCCTCACCCACCAGCCTCCTTTCCCCCTTTACTTCTGCGCACACTTAATATGATGGATATGTGTCATTGTTTATTCTCAGTCTGGAGAGACAACTCCAGGGAGCAGGGTTCTGTCCACCTTGTGTCCCAGCTTATCTCACGCTACAGAATGAGGGAGGCAGTTTCCCTGGTCATCCAGGGCCCTCCTCATGGAAATGAAGCCCTCTGCGTGCTTGGCCTTTGGTGGTACTCACTGGTGTTCTTTCTCGATTGCAGCCCAATCATCAGCTTTCCAAATCCCTCCTGGTTAAGGAGACTGAATAGCTCTGAAAACCAAATCCAGCAAAATGCATCTGCACTTGAACTCACTGGTGCACTGCGAGAATCTGGGAGCCGGTCAAAGTAAAGATGGCAGCAGTCTCCACCTGGAAAGGGATTCTGGAGACAGCAGCCGCCCCACACCCCCACGCCTTCTGAGGCAAAGTGCTTTATAATATTGGTAGTGGTGGTTCATAGCAAAAGGGGTCATCGGCTGTAGGTGTAGGGGCACGAATTTGGCTGGGTAGCCAGTGGCCACTCCATTACAGTACTAGTTTTAGGACTTACTGGATAGTAAGTCAAAGAATCATGCCTGGCTATTTACCAACTGGGACATGGCTGGACCCAGCTGCACAGATGCGCTGAAATCAGCTAGCCCAGCGCGCAAGGTGCCATCAGGAGTCAGAGGCTGGGCTGAAAAGCCCCTGCAAAGACCATGGAGCCCAGGGCTGCCTTGCAGAGGAGGGCATAGGGCTGAGCTCACTGCCCGAGGCCCTGCCTGCTCTGCCCACAGAGTAGCCACCTGCTTGAGTTCCTCCTCTGGGCTCGAGAAGTGCGAAGTGTGCCCTTCCGCTCCGCTCGGGAGCCAGCCTGTTGGGCCCTGCCCACAGAGCCCCTGGCACGCTTACCTGCGGCTGCCACACTGGTTGTAGTAACTCAAGGGAGTGAGCCGGGAGGTCAGGGGGGCCCAGAGAGGGCAGGGGAGGAAGAGCGTGTGTATAGCCAGGGGGCTCAGGTCCACTTGGACCTGCCTGTACCTCTCCTCCACCCTCTGCCCCCCATCTCCGCTCAGAGGCTGTGTGAGGCCCTGCAACCCAGGCACGAGAGAGGGAGGGAGCTGTCCAAGGGTAATCCCTGTAATGGCCCAGGACATGGTGTGGCAGCTGGCTTGGCTAATGCTCCTTTAATATCTGCTTTCATGTGATTAATGGCTGTGGATAAAACCTTGAACCCTGGAAACCAGGCCCAGCTGCTAAGCCTGGCCAAGAGCATCACTTTGGGCTCTGTTGATAGCAGGAAGTCATTTCAGCGATTTACATTTTAACACAACTGTTTGAGGCCAGCTGCCAATCCATCGTTTTAGAATATAAGGAAAATAATAAAAGAAACAGGGAACTGAACTCATGGAGAGCCCAGACAGGAGGGCCAGAGGGAGATGAGCTGAACCTGTTGTCCGTGGGTGGAAGCAGTCTTCTCACCGCCCCCACCACCTGTCCATTCTCATCTCCCCTGGGCTCAAGTTATCTCCCTGGCCCCTTCCTCGAGCCCTCCAGGCGACACTAATACTGATGCCAGGAGGACTCTGCAGAACTGTATAGTCTACACATCTTTTCTCTGCATTTGGTCTCATTTGCTTCTCAGCAGAGCCCTGTAAACAGCAGTGTCCATGCAGAAAGTTTAGATACCAGGCAGGGTGCTGGGCGGAGGTCCTAGAGGCTCCAGATGTGCCTGGAATTAACTCTTCAATTGCCAGGTCGTGGGGATGTGCCCAAGGTCCCAGGGTAGGGACAGGGACACCCAGTGGCTACTTCCTAATATCTGGAAAGATATCCTTGCTACCTGTGATGTGGAAGAGGAGGATGTTTTGGTGCCCAAATCATATGTAGGAAATCCAAGGCTCAGAAAGCTACAGAACCTGCAAATGTCCAGGGCCACTGGCTGAATTGCACATGTTTTCCTGCTGCCAGGTTGGCCCTCTAGAATCTAGGGCATTGCCCCATGGCAAGGTCTGTCCCACAGCAGGCTTTCTCTCCTTCTCCAACATTCTGTGACCTCTGGGCTCCCCACACAGGTGTCAGATGCCCTTGTTCAGCTGTCCTCACAGGAGGAGACGGCCCAGCCTCTCTCTCACAAGAACAGTAGGCTGCGTGAGGATGACAGAAGTCTCCCCTCCCTTCCCTGGACCACCTAGCCCATCTCTGCCCAGGCCCTGGCCCTGCTGCCTGCCCTCCTTGAGTGTACTCTGTGCACATCTCTAATCAACTGTACTAGGTTGAACCACTTAAAAACTGCCATTTGTGTAGGTCGAAAACAGTCAATATGTGTAGGAAGTTGGCAAACTAACGTCTAGTAGGGCAGGTTGGTTCTGGAGGTGGCCAGGTGGGGGCAGCAGAGAGCTGCCAGGTTCACAGGTGGGGCTGTGGACAGAGCCAGGTCCAGGAAATGGCAGGATCTTGCCAGATAACCCAAAGTGTAGAGAGCCACCCGACCCGGGATCCCTTAGCTGGACAGAGCTGAAGGGGGAGCAGAAATGTAGGCACTGTGACAGTTGCACCAATAGCTCTTGGGATAGGCTCTCCTGCCCAGTCCAGTATGACTACCCTCAAGGCCATGCCTCTGGTCAGGGGACCTGCCAAGCCCCCGGGCTCTCCCTGACAGCAGTCCACAGTCGAGAGATGACCTGACCAAAAGCAACAGCACACAAAGCTGGGAAGACTGATCTACACACCCTTCTCTGTGACTGAGACCCATGTCAGCTTGGTTTTGACCCGTGTATCGCTTGCAGCATTGCTTCCCACTCCTGCAAGCTGCTCAGGAGGCCACACACAAGCAGCATGGGGACCATCGGCTGGCATTGGAGGCAGACTCTCATGATTTGACGTTGCAGGGGGGGCGGAGGGGGGTACTCTTGTCAGGATTGCTTATGAGGTTTGCTTGCTTCCAGTGCAAAACTAAAATGCTGGCTGGCCCTTTGCTCAAACATTATTAAGAATTTTAAATCGTCACGGCATCTGTGTGGCTCAGTCAATTGAGTCTCTGACTCTTGATTTCTACTCAGGTCATGATCTCACAGTTCGTGGGATCCAGCCCATGTTGGGCTCTGTACTGACAGACTAGCCTGCTTGGGATTCTCTCTCTCCTTCTCTCTCTGCCTCGACTTGCTCATGTGCACACACTCTCTTTCAAAATAAATAAGTAAACCTAAAAAAATTTTTTTAACTCAGCAAAGCATAAGACCAAGCACAAAGCCCTTTGAGAGCAGGGCACATTTGTCAGCATGGATTTTATGCCTGTGAGGTATCCTGGCTTTCTTCTTGAGCCTAGATCCTGTCTGGAGTGTGGTACAGGAAGAGGGAGGTTGCCTTCTGCACATCCACCTGTGCCTATGATGCTCAGGTTCCATGGCCCGGGAAGCAGGGAAACCCTGGCACAGGCCAGTCATTGTCTGGCACTGCTCTGCCCCAGTTGTGAGCAGGAAGGGAGCTGAGGCACCTGGAATAAGAATGACACCAAACTCCTGAGGCTCCGAGGTGGTATAGAACACCTTCCTGGTGAAACGGGGGTGTGCTACAGGTACCCACCCATGCAGTCCTGCCAGGGCACAACATCCTTTCCAGTTCATCCCCAAGGAACAAGGCTCAGACAGAAGAATTCATATCAAAGACAAGCAATGCAGTTCCACAGGAGAAAGAGGAGAGTAGAATAGGAGAGAGGCCAGATTCTAAGGCAGCAGGCTGGGGCAGCACAGGACAATGAGCTGGTGACACTGTTAGCCGTTTCAGAGCCACAACTGTTGCACTGTTGAGTGTTGATTAATTTTGATGTGGATTGTTGAATACTGTAAACATCATTCCTGGATGGTAGCAGCCTTAGTCCCTCCAGTGATGGATTCCATCCCCAACGGACACATTCTGAAGTTCAAGGGGAAGAAGGAAGCCCTTCATCCTGTCAGCCTTGGTTGAAACAATGATCAGCAGAATGGGGAGGGAAGGCACAGGTCAGGGAGTCTACAGATCAAAGACTTGGCTGCTCAAGATCCTGTTTGTTTCAGTCCTGGCTCTCTCATTGACCAGCTGTGTGCTATGGGCCAAGTCACCACCTCCTTGGCCTGAGCTCCTCATTTGCAAGACAGAGAAAAGAATGCCACTTTTCCTTCCTCACAGGATAGAGATAGATGCTAGGCATAGACTACCCTAGCCAAGGGGCCCCAACCTCCAGCCCTCCAGGCATCACTGTAACACAGAACACATTGCTTCATTTCCCATATCCAGAAGAGCAGCATCTGCCCCCAGATGTCTGAGAATCCCTGGCAACGTTCAGATCCCATTCCACAGTCACTGCTAATTCCTGTAAATTTCCAATGCCTGCCTTTTCCCCCAGAAGCTCCTACATTTCTTCTTGTCACCATTCTATCTCAAGCATGGATCTGAACCCTTTGTGAGACATCCCCCAGCTCCAAACAATCACTAAGCGGAGGCAGTTATACAAGGTCAAGTTGTAGTAAAGGTTGGGAACAACTGTGAGACCCAAATGGAATGTACTATTGCCATTTCCCTGTCCTGGGCTTCCCCAGCTGGCTGCTATAGAGGTCTGACCTCTCTCCCACCTTCCTTTGCTCACACCCATTCACCTTCTTTCTCTTGTGGAAATGTATTGTTTGTCTTTGTTCCATATTCTCCTACATGAGCCCCCCTCTTCAGAATTCTACTTTCTACAGAAAATCAGGCAGCATGATGATTTTCTCCTAAACTGAGGACCATCTGAATCCCAGCTCATAGGCCTTTGGGATTCCTGAATTGCATTCAGATGCCAGTTGGTTGGTCACAGGAGGCCCAAAGTAGCAGAGACTCAGAAACATATCACAACTGACTGGTCATCTCAGGGGATTCTGTGAGATATGCTTGGGAAATGGCCCCTTTTCCATTAAGTCGGGAATTAGCTAGAAACCCCAGGAAGGGTTCCCAGGAGTGGGAAAACCCAGGGATTTAGCCTTGCTGCCTCACACATCTGTTAAGTGGGCAAATCACTTAACACCTTAACTCAAGATTAATGCATTTGTAAAGTGTTTTGAAAATCAAGCCATTTCTCCTCTGGTCAGCACCTGATAAAAACGTTCCAGCAATTCATCCTGCCCACACTGTCAGAATCAGCTCCCTCTTCCCAACACTTAGCCCCCTGCCCCCCCCTCACCTGGAACCTGGTCCTACCGTAAGGGACCATAGGTATCTGTAACCCTTCCAAGGGAAGGAGAGTTCTAAAGGGAAAATGCATAAAGAGAGGGAGAAGGGAACATCTACTGAAACCCAGAGTTCTAAGTGCACATGTGCTAATCACAGGAGATATCTCAAGAGAGAGCTACCCACTCCTACATGCATTTTGCAATAGCCTCCTATTATTGTTAAATGAAATCTACAAATGTCTCTTTAATCATTTTTTTAAGTCGTGTTGTTCAAACTTGTATCATGCTTGATTTTGTTTAAATCTCTCACTATGATTTCTTCTTGTGATTCTAATTTTGCTTTGTGAATTTTGAAGCTATGTTATTAGGTGTGTACATATTTAGAATTCTTATAACTCCCTAGTGAACTGAACCTTTGCTCATTATCTTGTTCTATATCTTGGTCATTCTTTTTGACTTAACATATGCTCTGCTTGAGATTAATTATGTAGTTTTCTAACCTTTTGGTTTCAAGCTTGCTATATCCTTATATTTTAGGTGAGTTCCCTGCAAATAGAATATAATAAAATTTTTAAATATATATTAATGGGGACACCTGGGTGGCTCAGTCGATTAAGCATCCGACTTCGGCTTAGGTCATGATCTCCTGGTTGGTGGGTTTGAGCCCCGCATTGGGCTCTGTGCTGACAGCTCAGAGCCTGGAGCCTGCTTTGGATTCTGTGTTTCCCTCTCACTCTGCGCCTCCTCCATTCATGCTCTGTTTCTCTCTGTCTCAATCATAAATAAACATTAAAAAATTAATTTAAAATATATTAATCTATATATAATGTGTGTACATATATATAAAGCATGAAAATTTTGCCTTTTCTCTTAGCATTTATTCAATTTATATATAATTTAGGTTCTGGCATTGTTATTTAAATTTACCATCTCATTATGTACTTTCTATTTCTCACCTGTTTTATGTCCCTTTTCTCTCTCATTTTCTGCCTTCTTTTAGATTGATAGATTATTTTTGTTGTTATCTTTTTCCTTCCTACTGGAATGGAAATTACATTCTTTTTCTACACTTTAATTTTTTGCCTGGGATTATAGCATGCAGTCTTGATGTGTCAAAGTGTGGTGTTAATTAGTACTTTTACCTCTTTCTTGTCAATGCAAAGACCTTGGAATTCTAACTTCTAATTAATACCCTCAACTTACTTGCTCTTAATGTCATATATTTTTTAAATTACTAACATGTATTTTTTAGAGCAGCTTTAGGTTTATAGAAAATTGAGCATGTAATACAGAGACTTCTCATATACTCCCTCTTTACCCTTATAATTTTCCCAATTATTAACATCTTACAATATATGGTAGAATTGTTATAATTGATGAACCAATATTTATACATTATTTTTGATTCATGATTAGTAATCAAAATCCATAGATTACATTAAGAGTCACTCTTTGTGTTGCACATTCTGTGAGTTTTGACAAATATGTATTGTCATGTATCCACCATCACAGTATCATACAAAATAGTTTCCTTGCTCTAAAAATCTCTTGTGCTCCATGTATATATCCCTCCGATGCCACTAAACCTCTGGAATCAACTGTTCTTTTTAATGTCTTCATACTTTTGCCTTCTCCAGAATGCCACATAGATACGGAATCCAACAGTGTATAGCCTTTTCAGACTGGCCTCTTTCACTTAGCAGTATATACTTAAGGTTCCTCCATGTCTTTTTGTGGAGTGATAGTTCATTTTTAGTGCTGAATAATATTCATTGTTTGGCTTACCACAGCTTGTTTTTATTCATTTATCTATTGAAAGACAGATTGTTTGCTTCAAGTTTCATCAATTATGAATAAAGTTGCTAAAAATATTTGTGTGCAGATTTTTGTGTAAATGTAAGTTTGAATTCATTTGGATGCATATCTAGGAGCTCGATTGCTGGATCACATAAAACTATGTTTAGCTCTGTAAGAAAGGCCAAACTGTATTCCAAAGTGACATTCTGACCAACAGTAATTAAATGTTGTCCCACATCCTTCCTAACATTTGATATTGTCATTTTTAAGGGTTTTTATTAAGAACGGGTGCTGTATTTTGTCAAATGCTTTTTCTGCATCTATCGACAGGATCATACGGTTTTTATCCTTTCTTTTGTTAATGTGATGTATATCACATTGATGGATTTGCGAATATTGAACAAGCCCTGTAACCCAGGAATGAATCCCACTTGATCATGATGGATAATTTTTTAAATATGCTGTTGAATTCGATTTGCCAGTATCTTGTTGAGTATTTTTGCATCCGTATTCATTAAGGATATTGGTCTGTAGTTCTCTTTTTTTGCTGGGTCTCTGCCTGGTTTGGGTATCAAGGTGATGCTGGCTTCATAGAATGAGTTTGGA
>NC_043708.1:119620671-119641233 GCF_006229205.1 Suricata suricatta
ATGTGCTCCTATGCATCAGCACTTCTGTATCCCTGGGGTAAATCCCTAGCAGTGCTATTGCTGGGTCATAAGGGAGTTCTATGGATAGTTTTTTGAGGACTCTCCATACTGTTTTCCAGAGCGGCTGCACCAGTTTACATTCCCACCAACAGTGTAGGAGGGTGCCCGTCTCTCCACACCCTCGCCAGCATCTATAGTCTCTTGATTTGTTCATTTTAGCCACTCAGACTGGCGTGAGGTGGTATCTCACTGGCGTGAGTGTGGTTTTGATTTGTGTTTCCCTGATGATGAGTGATGTTGAGCATCATTTCATGTGCCTGTAGGCCATCTGGATGTCCTCTTTGGAGAAGTGTCTGTTCATGTCTTCTGCCCATTTCTTCACTGGGTTATTTGTTTTGTGGGTGTGAAGTTTGTTGAGTTCCTGGTAGATTTTAGATACTAGCCCTTTATCTGATATGTCGTTTGCAACTATCTTTTCCCATTCTGTCAGTTGCCTATTAGTTTTCTTGATTGTTTCCTTTGCAGTGCAGAAGCTTTTTATCAATCCTTCATCAACTCTTACAGAAAATAGAAGAGGGTGAATATTTCCCAAATCATTTTATGAGGCCAGGGTTACCCTGATCTGAAACCCGCACAAGGGCATCCCAAGGAAAGAAAACTACAGACCAAAAGCATTTTGAGACAGCATTTCTTAATAAGATCGGCAAACATCCAAAGTTTAACAATATATTCTGTAGGCGAGGCTATGGGAAAACCAGAACTCTCATAAAATCTTGGTGGTAACCTGTATGGAGAGGGATTTGGCAATATTTGCATAATTACATGTGCATTTACAGTTAATTTCAGCAATCTCTCTTCTAGGAATCTAGACTAAAGATTACTGGCAAAATGCAAAAGAATATGTCACCCGGTTTTTTGTTGCTATGAGACCTTTAAAGACTGAAAACCACCATGTGTCCATCCAGTTAAATCAACTTACATGCATTCACTCAAGGATTTGGGTTACACAGCTACAAAAAGAAATGAGGAGTGGCTAAGTAATTCCCAGAAAAAGTGGAGACACAAAGTGCTCTTCCATTTATTTGAATAAGAGGAGGAGGGATATATATGGAATTAATATTGTGCACTAATAATTAATAGTAGAAAGATTTAAAAATTTTTTCAGTTTACCTGTAGTGAGGGAAAGATGAGGGGGAGAGGCAGATACAGTAGCCAGATAGTTCTGGATAAATCTCATTTGCAGTTTTTGTTTTTCAATAATATAAATGTTTTATATAATAATAAAACAAAATTAATTGCAACACCAATTCATAAAAATCCAAAGGAAAATTAAAGAAATGGATCCAATCATGAATCAAGTTTGCAAAATAACCACCCAGAGAAGAATCATTTTAAGAGGTTTAAAAACTCCAATAGAATATACCTATGGTCAAAAAGAACAACAAAACAATGTTTTAAGCTATGTTTAGTAACTGTGTCATTAACAGTAATATTGGCATTGTAGCTCTGAAACTACATCAGGATAAAACAAATGTCATTAGGAATAAGATTCAGCATAAGTGAAAAGAGACACAAGTGTAGGCAAATTAGTAATTAGTATTAGGGTAAAGTAAGTAAATTAGCTGTGTCTCTAAATTGGAATTCAAACTATCAGTATGAACTCATGATGCATACCTTATATATTAAATATAATTATTATATACTGTATACAACATGTATATTATATGTATGTGCACATACAAATATCACCATTCTGCCAACTGCAAGGGCTAGAAACAATTCAATTCAGAAGCAGATACTGATTTCTAAGTATCATTTTCCACTGAAATGGCATTTCGAAATATTCTTTGGAGAAATGGCCATATCCAGGTCTAGGGTAAGAAATGCACAAGGTAAACCTGAAACACCCTTGCATTCCAGATAGCAAGGACCCTCTTGGAGACTCCTGGTGTTGTGCCAGAAGGATTCAAGAGCCAGTGTGAAACAGGGACCATTTAAGCAACAGTAAGGAAAGTTACTGCTGTGAATTAAAATGCATCAAATATGTTTCCATCCATGAATTTATACTGACACTCTGAGAAAAGGAACACATTAGTCACCTTGGGATGAGGCCAGGGAACCAATTCATTACTCTGGAAACTGAAACCTTTTGTCTTTCCAATTTGGTCAGAGGAAGTTTCTCTTCCTATGTGAATTCCAGTGAATACATGAAGAAGGAATGGTAGAATTGAAGATCATCATTTTGAAAGTTCTAGTGATATTAAAGGCTCTCCGTGATCATCATCAGGATCCCCTAACCTCACAAAAACCAGACAAGCAGAAAAACAGGTACCTCCTGATGGATGGACACGTGGCACCAGTGAGTCGTGTCAAAAAATCTTTTCTGAATCTGAATAGGTCTTGAGATCTCACTACTGGTCAGGAAATGCAGGGCACAGAGCAGCCGAGAAACATCACGGGCTTGTCTCAGAGTGTCCTTTGAGGGGAACCCAAACCAAGACCCCAGAGACAAAGTGTGAGTGCAGGCTCCACGCCAGGCTCCCCCCACCTGGTTGCCCCTGCCTTCTCATGGGTCTGTACAGGTGACCACACGGGTCACTGTCCCAGATACTCTCCCCAACTGTGCTCATAGGCAAGCTGCTTGTTCCCAAGGAGTCTCAGTGCCTGTACGCCTTACCCAGGATAAGAAAGGTACCACCTCCAAGGCTGAGTGACTGATCGAGTAGGTCACTACACAAATGGACCTGGCACCAGTTAACTGCCCTGTGTGTCTTCCTTGTCACTAGTATCAGTGCGCTTGTCATTGGTTCAGACTGCTCACTAGACACGTAACAATCCTCACACGCTAACTCCGTGTCTATAGTTCTCGTGCATCGTTTCCTAGTGCTGGGTGCTTCCATGCCGTGGGTCCTAGATGCCATGCCCAGAGGAGGAGGCCTCCTGGAAAGAGAACTGTGCTCAGGATCCCCTCTTCTTCCCCCAGTTCCGGATCAGCCCCAGCCAACGAGAACATAATGTGAGCCACATACAGCATTTTAAATTTTGTGGTAGTCACTTTGGGGTTCCTAGAAGGCTCAGTCGGCTAAGCGTCTGACTCTTGGTTTAGGTTCAGGTCATGATCTCAGGGTTTGTGAGTTCAAGCCCCTCTTTGGGCTCTGTACTGACACACGGAGCCTACTTAGGATTCCCTCCCACCCTCTCTTTCTGCCCCTCCCCTGTTCTCTCTCTCTCTCAAAGTAAATAAAAACATTCAAAAAAATTTTTAAATAAGTAAAATTAGTTTCTAGCAGTCACTTAAAAATACATAGAAGTGGGTGAAAAAAATTAATACTACATTTTATTCAACCCACAACATCCAAACTATCATTTCAATATGCAATTAATATGAAATCATTATCACCGGTCTCGGCCATCTTATGTGTTGCATGCACCAAGCACACTGCATTTCAGACTGGATGAATTTCAATGGGCAGCCACACGTGGCTCAGGCCACCACGTGGCACATGGCAGTTCCAGGTTGCTTGCCTCACTGTACCAGCTCTGGGGAGAAGGCGTGCTCAGTTTTTAAAGGCTCAGAATCTCATTCTCTCCATGTTATCTGACCCCAGAAAGAGCCTATTTGACTGGCGACAATGGTGCCCGTTGGCTGGAAAGGCATTGACTGGTCAACGGGGGACACTGCTCATGGGCACTGAACACCAAGTTTCTCTACTTTGTAGCCACGATGGGACATGAGCACGCTGCTAGGGAAGGTGAGACACTCACCTGCCATAGGGGGCCCCCAGCTCCTCCCAGTCTGATTCTGGACGCCTCACCTGCCTCCATTATTCTGTCTCAAACTGTGCCATTCGACATATTGCCATTGCAGAGCCCCTCCGGCCCCTGGAGGAACTCCGGCTAAAATCCGTGAGTCTCTCTAGAGACAACCATGAGTTTACAAGGAAAACAACCCTGCCACTGGGCCCAAGCTGGGCCCGCGCTGTCCTCTGCCCCCAGACCGTGTGCACCAGCAAACCACGGGCAAAGTCACACTTCACCCCTACTCTCATGGGACACAGTTGTCCACCTCTGATGGGCACAGACCCGACCCCCTCCACAGAAAATGGCCCAGTCCACCTGCATAGTCCAGCATCCCCTCTGGAGGTCAGAGGCGCCCTGAGCCCCTGGGTGTCCTCCAGGTATGAGAATGGGCTCCTGTAGCTTAGGGGTGGGGACCTGGTCCCAGGCTCAGGCTGCACCCCCACCGGGGCTCTGTGGGGTGAACTAATGTTCCTGCTCCACCTCACATGCTCACTTGGAGGCCTCAGTTTCCTCCTCTATGAAATGGAAACTGCCCTAACTACTCCTGCATCCAGGCTGTCTGCAGTTCTGTGCACTCTTCTGGGAGATGAGAAAGGCACCCCTGGAAGACCCACAGTGTGTAGGGAAACCCAATCCCCCGCCTAGGATGTCCTACGGAAGAGAATTTCAGGGTTTGGGTTATCCCTTTCCTGCTAGGCTGAGAAAGCTCACTAAAAGCCGGAACAACGACGCACACTCTGACAACACACACCCCTCATGGTGGTTTTAGGGTGACTGCGGATATGGGTCATGCAGGCTGCTGGTAGGATGGGGACAGTGGGAGTTAGGAACACCCGGATGGGGACGAGAGTCATGCGGGACTCACACTGCATGCATTCTGGAGTTCACCTCGACCTCTGGCTCAACCTCAGATGATTTGAGAAAGGATTACGGATGATTAGTGCCATGTGCTGCCTTCTCCCAGCTCCCTGGGGCCCAGGCACTGCCCGCCTGATGAGGGGCTTCTGAAAGAACGATTATGTCCAATTGTCTCAATTATGCAAACCATGCTGACATTTCTAGCAGGGGAAGGACTGGCGGTGGGGGGGAGGGTCACTTCAAAGGGAAAATTCTGGCTCCCCCCACCTCTCTCAGATCCCAAGGCTGTTTTCATGGGCTCCCACACTGAGCAGCCTGGCAACATGGGGCCCTGGTTTCCTTTTCTGGCCTGGGAGCAAGGTCATGGGGCCGTTGCCTCACCAGGATCATGAGGGGCCTGGAACGGGCGCTCACATGCTCCTCATGTGGACTTCTCCTCTTAAAGGGTGGCCGTCCTCAGCCAGCTTCCTGCCTGGCCAGAGGAGGAAGCCGGAGGCCAGACTGGGCCCTGCCCACTCTGCAAGGTAGCAGGTAAGCTCAGGTGGAGCCAAGCGTGGGTGCGGGGAAGCTGGGCGGGGGGGCTCTACTTCTTGGGGCCTGTTGCCCCTCTGCTGCTGGGGCTGGCTGGATAGGGGTGTATCCGTTCTCTGCTGACAAGGCCTCCGGATGCTTCCCTGGGGGAACGAGCCCTGTGTCAGCCAGCCCACACCCGGCTCCCGCGTGATGAGGCTCCCTCAGAGCTGGCTTCTAAACATGGGTGCCAGGGGTGTGCAGAGAAGCCCCAGCTCCTGAGCTCAGCCTCCTCGCCAGTTACTTTTACTTCTCAGCGTCTTACCTCTGTCCCTGTACTTCCTGGAGAGCGTGCCTCTTCCCGGGAGCCCTGCCATTGCTAAAGTTCTTCCGGGGTGGGGGGCAGGGGTTATACCTATTATATTTTATTTGTTCTATAGTTTATTCATCAACTGACATTTCAACCATTAGTTAAAACTTTGGCTGGAGTGGGGGGTGGGCAGCTCAGGGAAAAGACAGGTGGGCAGCTCAGGGAAAAGACACAGGGCTGTGGAGGGAGGTGCGGATTCCCTCTCACCGCCAGTGGGAAGTGAGAATTGGTTTCTGGAAGGCAGTTCAGTATGTACTCAAGTACAATTCCGTGTCTAGGGATCCATTCGGAGGAAAGAATCCTGAAGGTAGGCCAAGATTTACGCAGCATTGTTTGCTATAGTGAGACACAGGAACAACCCAAATGTCCAAAACAGAGGATTGGGCACGTAAATCATGGTCTATCCACAGGATGAAATATAATGCAGCCACTTGCAAAAGGACAGAGAAGAACGTATAATGTCAAGGTGCAGAATGAACATGCTTTTCATTACATACACGTGCACACACATCTAATTTGTTCCCAGCAGGAGAAAAAGCTAGGAATACACTGAAAGTCTGCCTGTTGTTATTTTAGGATGAAAGCCATAGGGGTGATGTTTATTTATTTCTTGGTTGATTTGTATATTTCCTCTTCTTCTTTTACTTTAATCATTTTCTATAACAAATACATATTGTTTTGTTACCAGAAGTTATACCTTTTTTTTTAAAACCTTAGCAAAAAGGAGCAGAAATAAGGAGAAGCAGAGGGGAGCAGGGGTGGAGAAGAATGGAAATGTTTACAGGAGTCATTCCTGGGTTCACCAGGAATAGGAACTGAAAATGAAGGAGGGCAGAGAGGTAGGGAGGAAAAATAAATGACAAATTTGCTCTGTCTGAATTAAATATTTAGGGAGGCATTAAAAAGGACACCAGCCTCTCTGGGAGCAGGCTTCATATGGGTTTGAATTTCAGGAAGGATTGTCTTGGCAATCTTCACCAAATATCATTCTACACACTACCTAACAGCAGTTTTAATTCATGGTATTTGTGATGGTATTTATAGCATAAATTGGCCACTGTCTGCAGTGTATTTCAGGCTCCAGAAAATGTAATTGGAAATGTCAACTAATGTTGAATGCGTTTGCTGTAATTGTTTGTGTTTTATTGGTTATTTTCTAGGAGAAGTCTGGAATTTTGTTTGGTTTGGCTCTTTGCAACCCCACTTATTTGCTTTGCAAAGTTGATAAGTACAAGAAATAGAATGATTTTTAGGCATTTTAAGTGGCTAGTCATCTTTGTACCCAACTAAGTGAAAACAAAACACACTTTCCATTAACTTAAAATCCTCTTACTTGGAGCATTTGATAGTTTTAGAAATCTCTCTTTTGCTTTGATTGAAAATGTTTTCAAGATGTCCTTTAATGTGTGTGTGCGTGTGTGTGTGTGTGTGTGTGTGTGTGTGCGCGCACACAAATTCTGGATCTGGGAAAATAGAGACCTCATCCAGGGGAATAATGGAACCCAATCCCTGATTCTCTTCCATGACCTAGAGGTTAATGAGGTTCAACATCTTAACACCTCCATTAAAAAGGTAGCAGCCAGAGACACAGTGATATGTAAAGGGACCTGGGCAGTCAGTGGCTGCAATGCCCCTAATTTTCTACTTCTATCAGACTCTACAATCAGTGAATGAATTACAGTATCCACTGGGAGCAACCAGGGTCCAGGAAATGGTGGGTTTATTGCTCCAGATACACATCACATACAGGAGCAATTTTCCCAGGCTTCCACAGAAAACACTTACCACAATTTATCTAGCTATTTTCCAGAAACTATGGCTTCAATTGCTTTCCATGTCAGGGGTAAGAATGCATTTCCAATGCTTAGATGGCTTATAGAAAACAAGCTAATGACAGCTCACAGCTCTCCCCTCCCCGGCTGCCAGGGTCTTCTTGTTGTTGTGTGCCTCCCCACTACCCCCCACATACACTGCTTTTGGCTCTCACCCCACCTGGTCTGCTCTCCCCATGAACATGGCAGGGAGACAGGATGTCTTGTGTTCGTTTTTTAAGGGTTGATCATGCGTGATATGTCCCAACGTAAAATTAATGCTGACTTGGCAGGTGGCCTCTCTCCATGGGCCACGGGCCCTCCCTGGAGACAGGGTACTGGAGAGGGCAAATTCGTCAGGCATGGTGAGGTGGAAAGCATGCTAGCCAGGAGTCACGCAAGAGCATCCTTTTTCTGTTCATCGTTGGAGAGGTAATGCACAAAGATAGAAAGTTGTACAACCATGCAGATAGTCAAGTGAAGGTCCTAACACCCCCACCCCCACTGCTGAGCACACTTGATGGTTTGATGTATATTGTTTTAAACTAGTGCCACCCAGTCGACTGCGACACAGACATAACTTTAAACTGTAGAGTAGCCATGTTAAGGGAAAAAAATGAAAACCATGTTAAAATAAGTGAAACTAATTTTAGAACTTATCTAACTCAATATATCCCAACTCTTATCATTTCAACACGTACTTAAAAAAAACTTATTAATGACATGTCTTTTTTTTTTTTGCACTTCAAAATTTGGCCAAATACTACCCCATCCCCGCTTTTCTTGAGGTCTAATGTCAGACATAAAAAATGGTAGTTTGCTGTCTTATACTTGAACTCACAGCATATCTCAGTTAAGATGGGCCAAATTTCAGGTGCACAGCCAGTGGCTACTATGTTGGGCAACACAGCTGTAGACCTTGGCATAGCGAGGTTTGTTCTTCTACAGCTGGATCATACTAAAAAGATCTTACTGCAACTTTTTTTCCCAATTAATAATAGAGATATTTGCACTTTAGAACTTGAAGTTCTACTTTAGAGTATTTGATAGTTGCACAGTCCATGATTGGATGTATCATCATTGGTTTAATGATTTCTCAAAGGAGATGGAAAAAAAATTGGAGGTTTCTAATTTTTCACTCGCTTCAAAATATACTGGAACAAACATATATATTGCCTGTGTATGTGTAAAAGTATTTCCAGATAATAAACCCCTAGAAGTGGATGTGCTGGGTCAAAGCATATGTTCACTTGACCCTGTGACAGATACTGATCAGATCCCCTCCAAAAACATGCTGCCAGGAGTCTGTGAAAGGGAAGCAGATCCTTAGCCAAGCAGGCCACCAGCTAGCCTTGGGGTTTGGACCTTGGTTCCCTTCGATGTCAAACTGAGAAGTTGGGCTAACCTTTCCTTGTTTCTGAAATGCCTGTTTCTACAGCTCAAATGCTGGCGGTTCCGGCCCATCTCTGATGGGTAGGGTGGTACGTGGGTGAGCGCTCCCTGGTCCACCATTGACAGGGCAGGACCAGAGAGACTGATGAGCAAACAAAGCTCCTCATGCACCTTGTCTGAGGTCAGCAGAAAACTCTTAACGAAGACTCAAGCTTCTGTTTTTTTGTACAATCACTATTATACTACCTTTCATTAATATGCTGTTGTCTACTAAGTGCTGTCACAGCAAAGAAACAGGGGAGCAATGACCAGCCCCAGCAGCGGGCTCCTGAGCTGGCTGCCTCAGGCATCATGTTGAGCTACATCAACTTCATTCCCACTGGTGTGCCGCCCAGTGTCCCTCCCCACCCTGGTGGCCCCAGCAACATCACAGTCCCTGAGGGACACAGTCCTTGTTTGCACACACTGTCCTGGGAGTCCTGAGAGAGGAAGCCCACCTAGAGAGTAGCAAAGGACCACCGAAAAGGATAGGGTGCCCCCATGGGAGTCAGGTGGGTACTGGGAGGTCAGCCTTGGTCTTCTAATCCTCTCTCTTGTGAGCACTGGGCTGCACCTTCCCAACCAGGGAAGACCAGACTATGCTCTCGGGTAATGTCACAAAGGCCCTATACACAGTGACTTTCCAACTAGCTTGCCCTCCTGAGCAAGCCAGCCAGGACGGGGAGCAGCAGAGGGCACCCCTGAGACACTTGTGGCAATCCTCTGGTTCCCAATCAGGGAGGAGCTGGGTTTGAGAGGAAGGGAAGGTTCATCCATCCAACTCCATCCATCCCCAGCTATGTGGGATCCAGTCTTCCAACCAGGGGTATGGGGTGTCTTTGCATTTATCCAGACCTTTCTACCTTCGGCAATGTCTTACAGTTTTCAGTGTACAAGTCTTTCATTCCTTGGTTAAACATTTTCCCGGATATTTTATCCTTTTTGATGTAATTATCAATGAGATTGTTTTCTTAATTTCTTTTTTGGATTCTTCACTGCTGGTGTTTGGAAACACAATTGATTTTGGAGTAATGAATGTGTACCCTGAAACTTCACAAAACTTACTTATTAGCGGTAGCAGGTTTTTGTAGCTTCTTTCAGAGCTTTGCTTTGTTTTATTTTGGACTTCATCTATATTCCTAAACAACATATTGTTTAGCTTTGTCTGCTTTTGAGCTTTATATAAGCAGACTCACACTGTGTGTCCCCGTGGGGACTTGTTTCTTTGGCTCGGTGTCATGTTTTGAGAACCATTCATATGGTGTGTTTTGTCTGTTTCTGTTGCCATACAGTATTCCCTTGTGTGAATACGTGGGGATGGACTTACAGGTCCCACTACAGCTGGGCAGCTGGGTTGCTGTCCTGTGAGGCTCCCATGAATGGTGCCATGGGAACATGCCTGTGGGGTCTCCTGGTACACACGTGCATGAGCAGGTTTGGGGGTAAACCTCAATATAGAACTAAGAGCTTCAAGCTTGGGGCTGCTCTGCTTCCCCAGACAATGCCAAAAGGCCTTCTATCCTCCTTAAAAGGAGGAGCTCTGAAGCATTTGTGCATTTTGGAGAAAGCATTTGGAATCAGCCAGAGGAGACAAATGTGTGATGAAGGACTGTCCACAGGAGTCAAGAACAGCTGCCTGGCACGAGGCCAGCCAGGACTGGTGGCTTCCCCATGACTCGGTCTCCTCTCTTGGTGCCCGTTCACCTCCCAGAGTCCCTACCAAAGCCCTAACTCCTCTATTGCCTCAGTTTCCTCATCTTTAAAACCACAGTGAGGGGAGTACATGCTCTCTGTAGGCCTCTTCCCCCCAACAACCACTGCATCTCAGTTCTGTGCGGCAGTCACTGTGACCACAGTGAGAGATGGGATCAGGTGCTCTGCCTTGTCCCTGCCGTTCCCTCTTCCAAGAGTGCCTTTCCCCTTTGCTCCTGAACCCGGCTAAATTCTCCTCAGACTTCAAAGATGAGCCAAATGCTCCCTCCCTGTTTCCCCATCTTGTGAGCTCCTCCCCAGGGAGAAGTACTTGTCCCCCCACACTATACAGTGCCCGTGTGCCCACCTGGCAGCTCCTGAGGCCCGAGTGTGCTCAGTATACTGGAACCAGCAGAGCCTACCTCATAAGGGGGCTTCATAAGCTACTAGTGTGAAATACACAAACTCTGGCTTTCTCTCATATCACACAAGGCAGTCTTGTGTGAGCTACACAGGTCCCACTGAACTTTTGAAGACACATTTCCTCTGACATAACCCTCCCAAGTTTTAAATGCTCAGCTATGTGTGGGAACACTTATCTATAAATACCTGAGCAGCCCAGACACTGACTATGAGTCACAGGACACTACAGACCACAGTAGTCAAGAAAGACCTGGAGGAACACAGCAAATGAGAACCCCATTTGGGATGCTCAGCTCTCCCCCTTCTCCATACCCAGACCCCCACCCATCTCTACACAGCTGTTCCCACCCCAGTCCTCACCTCCCAGAATGGCCCCTGCAGGAGTGCTCATCATTGCCGGACCCCTCGTCCCTTTCTCGAATTGTAACAGGACTCAAGGGGTTCACCAGTTGGGGTGAAGCAAATTGGACACATCCCAAGAAACCATTGAAAGCAAAGAACTGTTTATTATTTGCTGCAAGTGAGAAGACAGGGAGATGGCACTCAAAGCACTGTCTCCCTGTGGAGTTAGAAGGAAGCTTTTATTCAGTGTGTTGGGGTCAAGGGAGGGAGCTTGTGTATACATTAAAGAATGTATACATATCCTATTACTTAAGCACTTTGCTTCAATTCTGCACACATAATCTGTCAACGTGCTAGTGCATACCTTGTTTGTTTGAAAAATGGTGGAAAACTCCATCTTCAGGAGATCTTAGTATTATAATGAGCTAAAGGTAACTTCAGGACAACCTAGGACTGGGGGTGGGGGGTGCTTCTGTGCAGGTCCTCAGCTCCAATCTGGCTCAAACTGGCTCATGTAAGGAGCTGTCAGGCGAGACCCATCTAGCGAGGGACTCTCAGGTGAAACACCTGGCTGGGTGTCACTTTGGCTGGAACCGTTGGTTCTGCAAAACAAAACACATGCCTTCTTTGCTTATTCCCCTTCCCCACCTCCCTTCTGCTAATAATGCCCAGGCCTCTCTTATTTGAGTACCTCCCCTTTGCATCCTAGCTAACAAAATCTGTCTTATCCTGGCTCTCGGTCTCTGGGAGCTGACTATTGCAAACTAGCCAATCTGCTGTACAGGCACTACTGAAATATGAGAGGTGCTTGCCAATTAATGCATGCACACTAGTCCCCAGGAACCGCAGAACACTGACTTAGCATGGATGATAATATTGTCAGCACAGAGCTGCTGTGAGGACAGGGAGGGGGAATACTGGTAAAAGAAAATCTTAGAAAAACACAAACCGAGATTTGTGTCTGACATTCTTAAGGGCTGATGAGTGAGCCATGGGTTTGGAAGGGAATGATCTCTGTCTCATCAGTGTCCCTGATCTTGGGGATAGCTGGCCAGGCCTGGGCTTGACTCTTAGCCCCACCATCGCATGGATTTCCTGCTTTCTCTGCCATTGACAGGGGAATTAATATCTACCAACTCTACTTGACAGACCGTAAGGATTTAGACAGAAGCTGAAACCGTACCCTTGTTACACTTCATTCAGTTCATGCTTACTTAAGACACTCAAAAACTATTTACTGAATACCAATCTCTGCCAGACAATGGGCTTGAGGTTTTTCACACTAAACTGTGTTTAATCCTTACAACAATCCCACCTGACAGGCAAGATAATCGAGGCTCAGGAAAGTTAAATAAATTGGCCAAGGTCATAAAGATAAACAGTGAGTCCAAGGGCGCCTGGGCGGCTCAGGTGGTTAAGCATCCCACTCTTGATTTCTGTTCAGGTCATGATCTCATGGTTCATGGGTTTGAGCCCTGTATCAGGCTCTGTGCTGATAGTAGAGAGCCTGCTTGGGATTCTCTCTCTTTCCCTCTTTCTCTGCTCCTCCTGCACACACACACACACACACACACACTCTCTCTCTCTCTCTCTCTCTCTCTCTCTCTCTCTCTCTCAAAATAAATAAATAACTTAAAAAAAAGAAAAGAAACAGTGAATCTGAGAGCTGACCTAAGTCTGGCAAATCCAGAGTCCTTTCCTCTCCACCACACCTTTTATTTTATTTTTACTTTAGGGACCACCTTCAAAGCTTTAACCCAAAGAAAGGATTTTAATAGGAAAGCTTACAGGCACTAGCACAAGCCTACTAGCAAGATTTCAGCATGTGAGTCCATGTGAAATATACCCGGGTCCTTGGCTTCCCGCAGGATAGAAATTAACCACAAGCCTAGAGGAGGAGAGAGGAGAGTTTACTGAAGACAGACAGCAAATGCAGTGTCTGGAAGACTCAGAAAGGAAAGGAGAGTGGGTCTTGTCTTTGCTTGGGATCTGGGGTGTTTATTGAGGGTGGTAATCTGGTGTATGTGTCCTTTCAGGCCTCCAGGGATGGACAAAGCAAGGGCAAGTGCTCAAGAGCCACGGGTCTTGGCGTCAAAGTGTCTAGAGTCAGTTGTCTTGGAAAAAGTATAGGACAGCCTCGCCAGTTACTCCTTAGATGTTATCTGTTGTGCTGGAAGTCTCCAAAGAAACCATTAACTCCTTGCCTTTTCTGCGGAGGACATACACTAAGTCATGTGTAGGAGGTGCAGGTCCTGACATGAATAGAAGCAGCAGAAGGCAGGCCTTCCCAGGATCCCCTCAATTTCCCTATTTCACAAGAGCTCAATAAGATTCCCATAAATATCACTGAACTGTCATTATTTAAACGTTCTTCACAAGACTATGTGTTTTGGGATAAACAGGAGGGAATGTCTGAAGGGCATGCAGCATCTGTTAGCAGGGTCACTGCTGGAGGCTGGGGGTTGGAGGGAAGGAGGGAGAATCACTTCAATTTAGACACTTCCTTTTTTTAATGCTTATTTATTTTTGAGAGAGAGAGACAGAGACAGAGACAGTGCACAAACAGGGGAAGGGCAAAGAGAGAGCAGACTCCAGGCTCTGAGGTGTCGGCACAGAGCCCAACGTGGGGCTCAAATTCACAAACTGTGAGATCATGACCTGAGCCAAAGTCAGATGCTTAACAGACTGAGCCACCCAGGTGCCCCTCATTTTAGATGCTTCTAAATCTTTGTCATTGTTCCACCGAGCACATATTAGGTTAGGGATGCTTGTGGGGGTTTTTTTGGTTTTTTTTGTTTGTTTGTTTGTTTTAAATTCCAAGCAAAGAAAAAACTCCCACATCATCCCCCCCACCCCACCAGGCCATCCCCACCCCCACCCTGTGCTCCAGGCATGAAGCTTTTAAGGCCATCTCTAAAAGGAAAAGAATAGGAAACTGTGAGCTCCAAACCAAGATTCAGGTCTTGGAGAGGTGGGTGTGGAGCCCCATAGCTGAAGCTTCTCTTGTGGTGGATCATTGCCCAAGCCAGTGGCCCCCGTGACGCTTCATGTTACGGGGTGACTCCCAGGCCTACCCCCACCCATATCAACTGTGCCCCCTAGAATGTGTCTTCTCATTATGATGCCAGGTCCACTTGTAACCAGGGCCCAGAGGCACAAGAGCACCTGCCTCTGGGGCTCCCAAACAGACCAGATTTGGCCATTCCCCACTGGCAAAATCCAAAGGCAGAGAGGCGGGTGGTGGGTGAAACAAGAAAGGAATTTATCTCAGTGAGGCCAACCCCAGGAAGACAGCAGACTTGAGTCTCAAAGACTGTCTCCTAAGTGCCAAAAATACTTCTAGGTATTAGAGAACGTGGACCTATAAGGAGAATGTGGGACAAAGGTCAGTGGGTATGTGCAAGTGGGCAGTGAAGGTCAAGTCATCATTGTCTTGGGGTCAAGCACGCGGGGGCTCGCTGGCATCAGGACAGAACTTATTGAGCTTCCCATCCCAGGAGGATTTGCCCGCCAGGTCTTCTGCCTGAGTTAAGAGATAGGCTGGAAAGAACTTAATCAGTTAGACAGTACAGGCTAAGGTCAAAATGGAGGTAGGTGGAGTCCTCTGTCACACTCCTCACGGGCCTCCCCACTGTTCTCCAGCGGCTGTGTGGGCCGCCGAGGGCCAACCTGCCATGGTTACCAGGGACCTGTTGTGGGCACCATGCTGAGCCATATTGGAGTCTGTGGGAGAAGGAACAATGAGTGCCCTATATACACTTACCAAAATATCCCTCATGTTTAAACCATGTAGGAGAAGTAAGAGCTCTACAGTCAAAAAACATGACTGTTTAAGAAGCCTCACACTGCCCAACGCTCTGGCACGTCACGCAGTAAACCCTTGTTCACTGCCCAGTGGACACAGGCTGGCCGCACAGCCCAAGAGCTGTGAGCTGATCAGAAACAACCTTTGAGCAATGAGGCAAGGTCATACAATGAGCGACAACCTGTCTTTAAAATGCCGATATTGTGGTCACAACGGATTCTTGGCATTGATTTTATCTTTTTTTAATTGTGTATGAAATGGGGGCACCTGAGTGGCTCAAGCGGGTGACTGTCCAACTTTTGACTTCAGGTCAGGTCATGATCTCATAGTTCGAGGGTTTGAGCCCTGTGCTGACAGTCTGGAGCCTACTTGTGATTCTCTCTCTCTCTCAAAATAAACTTTTAAAAACCTAATCAAAAAATAAAATTTTGTGTGAAATATTATTTATCTTAGATACTGAATTTTTGGCACCTGGAGCTGCCCATCACCCAAGAAAGGCACAGCAGGCCCAGTAGTGCTTTGCCTGCTCAGCCACTCCTGAGCATTGATTCCTTCCCTGGTATCTAGGTGCCAGCACTGACAATGGAGGCATCTCCTCTGGCCTGTCTCCCCTACACCATGAACTTGCAGTTCCCTGAGAGGTCTGGTTTGTCAGGACCCAAACAGAACAGCGGGAAGCTGAGGGCCGCATGGGCAGTGGACTCAAACTCTTGTTAAAATACAGATTCTCACACCCTAATTCTGATTCCAGGGCCTGAGTGAAGCCTAGATATCTTCATTTTTTAAATTTATATTTAACTGTGGTAGGATACACACAACGTAAACTTTGGCATCTTAACCATTTTTAAGAGTATGGTCCACTGGCATTGAGCACATTGACACTGCTGTCCACCCATCAGCACCACTACTCCAGAACGTTTCCATTCTCCCAAACTGGAGCTCTACCCACCGAACAGTAACTCCCCACTTCCCCTCCTCAATGCCTGGGATCCACCACTCTTACTGCCTGTCTCTAGGAATTTGATTACTTTAGGTACCTCATGTAAGTATTTGTCCTTTGTGACTGGCGTATTTCACTCAGCATCCTGTCCTCAAGGTTCATCCACGTTGTAGCAGGTGTCAGGATTTCCTTTTTTTTGAAGACTGAGAATATGGGGTGCCTGGGTGGCTCAGTCGGTTAAGCATCCAGCTTTGGCTCAGGTCATGGTCTCACAGTTTGTGAGTTTGAGCCCCGTGTTGGGCTCTGTGCTGACAGCTTGCTCAGAGCCTGGAGTCTGCTTCAGATTCTGTGTCTCCCTCTCTCTCTGACCCTCCCCTGCTCGCACTGTCTCTCTCTGTCTCTCAAAAATAAATTAAAAACATTAAAAATTAAAAAAAAAGAAGACTGAGAATATCCTGTCGTATAGATAAACCACATTTTGTTGGGTTGTTTCATCTTTTGGCTATTTTGAATAACGCTGCTGTGAACACAGGTGTACAAATATCTCCCTGAAACTCTGTTTTCAATTCTTTGGTGCATATGCTCCGAAATGTAAATACTGGATCATATGATAATTCTAAGTTTAATTCTTGAGGAACTATTATACTGTTTTCCATAGCATCTGCTTCATTTTAAAAGGTTTATTTATTTGTTTTGAGTGAGAGAGAGTGGCGGGGGGGGGGGAGGCAGAGAGAGAGGAGGAGAGAAAGAGAATTCCAAGCAGGCTCCATGCTGTCAGTGTAGAGCCCAATGTGGGGCTCGAACTCATGAACCGTGAGATCATGACCTGAATTGTAATTAAGAGGTGGATGCTTAACTGACTGGGCCACCCAAGCATCACTGCTCCATTTGAAAACTCCACCAATCGTGCACAAGTGTTCCGATATCTCCACGTCCTCACCAACACTCGTTATTTTCTGTCGTGCGTGTGTGCTGTAATCGTCACCATCCTAATGGTGTGAGGTGATATCACCATCTTTGAATAACACAGGCACAGATCCTGTGGACCCCTTTCTAGAAGCAAGTTTCTGGGACAGCTTCTATCGAGGAGCAGTGTAGATAGGGAGGAGACCTGGCTCCACTCAGGACCCAGTGGCCCATTCTAGAACAGGGGTAGCAGCCCTCACCCGAACACCCACCAGGAATAGGTCTCTGGCACCAGGAGGATAAGAGGCATGTAGAGTGGTGCAGGTCCTCACACCCAGAAACGGTGACCTCCCCCATCTACAGAGCAAGACCCCTCCTTCAAAACATGGTCCTAAAAAGCCACCCCCTACACTCCATCCTCTGATGAGGAAGAGAGGCCACGCACATCTGTGAAGCACAGCTCGTGTTTAGAAGTGCCTGTCTGGCTTACCTTTATGTGATCCTGTAAATGGGGAGCAGAGACATCTAACATCCATATGGGCATGTTGACTTGCAGGAGCTCTCCCCTCAAACAGCTCTGCCTGGGGCGGGGGCTAGAAGCTGACCCTGGCTTCCTTCCCTTCTCTCCCTTCCTTCCCTCCCACACCCCCAGCCAACCCACCATCTTACCTGAGGTCCTGATAGTTCACCCCTTTTTTCCAGGCTCAGTGGAGAGCCTTCAGCTAGAGTACAAACCACCATGTTCCTTGTGCATTGGTCCTCATTGGTGACCAGCACAGCACTCTGGAAGGTGGGAGACTTCGATACCCCAACACATGGCCTGCTTTTATTTCCTCTCCTCCTTCAAATGGTCCAAGAGAAGTGGATGTGGGAGTGGGTCCCATAGCCCTTCATTCCAGGATATCGAAATATCAGTATGGGTCTGGGTCTTTTGCTGCATCTGTAGGACCTGAAGGTGTCTTCTGTCAACGCTAAAAATGAGGAGCACGTATCAAAGTCTCAGTACCCTATCCCAGCTGCTGCCTGTGTGGCCGGTCCACCTGCGTAACTAAGTATCAGGGCTGCCCTGATGGGCTTGGCTTTTCTTCTGTTTTGCTTTGGTTTTTCCTCCTAATTGACTACTTGCACTTGCTCTGGGCTAATAACCACCTTGAATTCCACCCAAGGTCAGCAACCCCCTCACTTCAGATGAGGTCAGCTTGGCAGGTAGCACGTGTGAGAAGTGTATCGGCCTCTGGGCAGCACCACTTTGAATTAAAACCTTGTCTTATGTAGTTCGGCTGCATCAAAAATGACTATTCCAAAAGCAAATGGGTGTCTGCTTACAATTTTGATGAAATCCATACACTGAATTCTGGCAAGACGTTTGTTTTTGCCATTCAGGCTACTATCACAGAATGTCATAGACTGGGTGGCTCATAAACTTATTTTTCACAGGTCTGCAGGCTGGAAAGTCCAAGATCAGGCACCTGCAGATTTGATGTCTGGCAAATGCTTCCTGGTTCACAGATAGCTGTCCTTTCACTGCATCCTCACATGGCGAAGGGGCCAGGGAGCTCTCTGGCATCTAGTCTGTAAGGGCACTAATCCCACTCATTAGGGCTCCAACCTCCCGACCTAATCACCTCACAGAGACCTCACCTCCTAATGCCCTCACACTGAGTAGGGGTTAGGATTTCAGCATATGAATTTTGGGGGAACACAAGCATTCAGTCCATTGCAACTTTTTCTACAACTGTAGAAAAATACATTACCTTTTTAAATTCTGAATTCAACTACTAGTTACATTCGAGATTTGTCCTGGGACTCCATTATTTGCAATCACAGCTTAAAATGTGCATAAATCCATATTTGGATGATGGAATGGGAATCCGCTGTGTTATTGGAAGATTACAAAATTAGTGATGCTGCTGAAGCACCAAAGGTATTACCAGGAGGCTGGCCCCTCGGAGCCGGCTGCAGTGGGCTCAGAGACTCCGACCACTGGCCAGGCACCATGGGCACATTCTCATTTTCTTTTTTTTCTTTCTTTTTTTAACGTTTTCTCATTTTTGAGACAGAGAGACAGAGAGCGAGTGGGAAAGGAGTAGAAAAAGAGGGAGACAGAATCCGAAGCAGGCTCCAGGTTCTAAGCTGCCAGCTGTTCGAGCCCGATGTGGGGCTTGAACTCACCAACTGTGAGTTCGTGACCTGAGCCGAAATCGAATGAATGCTTTGCCGATGGAGCCACCCAGGTGCCCCTCATTTTCTTTTTAAAATCGGTTATGATTTTCCTTAGAAAATTAAAAGCATGAAATGAACAATGAAGCAATTAAAGGAAAAAATTCTGCTTCCCCTACCACAAACACAAGCTGACAAGTTAATATATTTCCTTCTTTTTTCCCGGCTTTACCCAGTATTCCCTCTAAGAAGAGAAATGTCTTTAGAGCAGTGCTCTTTCCAATAGCAAGGTAGCGGCAACAACCCAGATGTCCATAAACCGATGAATTCCTGCAATGGAATATTACTGACCCATAAAAAGGAATGAAGCCCAGACACCTGCTACAACACAGATGAACCTTGAAAACATTCTGCTAAATGAAAGAAGCCAGCCATAAAAGGCTATGTATTCTATGATTCCATTTATGTAAAATGCCCAGAAGAGTCAAATCCACACAGACAAAAAGCAGATTAGTGGTGGTGAGGAACTGCAGGGCTGTGGGAGCTGGGGAACAACTGCTAATAAATAAAGGACTTTTCTTTAGGGATGACAAACACTCTGGAGTTAGACCATGGTGCAGTTTCACAATCTTGGGGATATACTAAAAAACCACTGCACGTTTTATTTACTTGTTTGTTCATTGAAGTTTATTTATTTATCTTGAGAGAGACAGAGAGAGCTCACAAGTGGCGAAGGGGCAGAGTGAGAGGGGAATCCGAAGCAGGCTCTGTCCTGATAGCAGAGAGCCCAATGTGGGGCTCGAACTCATGAACCATGAGCCAAAGTCAGATGCTTAATTGACTGAGCCAAGCATGGATGTTTTAAAAGGTGAATTTTAAGGTATGTGAATTATAGTAAAAAATTAAGTAAAAAAAGTAAAAAGGGGAACACCTGGCTGGCTCAGCTGGTTGAGCTCAGATCATGATCTCAAGGTTCATGAGTTTGAGCCTGATGTCAGGCTCTGTGCTGACAGCTCAGAGCCTGGAGCCTGCTTCAGATTTTGGGTATCCCTCTCTCTTTCTGTCCCTCCCCCACTTGTGCTTTCTCTCTCTCAAAAATAACAGTAAAAAAATATTGTTTTGGCAGCAAAGAATTATTTTATTTTTTTTGTAACTTTATTTTTTATTTTTTTAGAATATAACACTATTTTTTAACATATGCAATTATTTTCCATCATTTACAATACAGTAGTTACAATGACACTCCATATGGATAAGCAAAGTAAAAAATCAGAACCCCAACTTCTATTTCTTTTTTTTTTTGAAATTTTATTTTATTTTTTTTACTTTATAAAGTTTCATATTTTTTAACATATGCAGTTATTTTCCATCATTTACAATACAGTAGTTACAATGACACTCCAAACAGAAAAGCAAAGTAAAAAATCAAAACACCAACTTCTATTTCATGTAATTAGACTTATACAGAAATTAAAAGGTTAAGTAAAAACTAGTTAATCTCCTAATTTCACAG
>NC_043708.1:119641333-119707786 GCF_006229205.1 Suricata suricatta
AAGGAAAAGGTCACTTCCTGTAGCTTAAAGACCCAGCTCTGCTCCTGGGCTCCAGTCTGGAGGACCCTGTTACACTGTCCCAGGAAGGACCCCTGGACAGAAAAGCATTGGGGATCTGGGGAAGAGGGAACCCTGGCCCAGGAGAGGTGGGGCTCTGATGACCCCAGCGTTTACTCCAGGCCAGCCCTGTCACCTCCAGGGGACAGCGATAATAAAGCCCAGGAAACCAGATCTTGAAGCTCTTCCAAGCACTATCACTCGAGTCTCATGTTATCATCCCCATTCTACAGATGTAAAAACTGAGGCTCAGCACCTGAGGGGCAGCCTCAGCGTGGGCCCTACCTGGGGCTCCTACTGGTTCTCTCTGTTGTAAGGGGCCATGAGGCGAGGTCTGTGCAGCCCAAGAGTCTCCCTGAAGGGCCAGAGCAGAAGTAATAGCCAAACTACTCAGAAATGGCCTGTTGGACGGGGCCCAAGCCCTCCTTTATGGTGGGATGAGTGTGTGGCAGGTGAAGTAGGAAAAATTGTGGAGTTTTAATCCTTGTTCACATGAAGATGGGTGGCCTGTGCCAGTGAGCTGACAGGGAGATGGTCTGATTCTCTGGGATGGAGAGTTCCCAGGCATGCAGGTGCTGCCCCAGTTGAGGCCCACAGGTGCTCCCGGCACCCAGCAAGGGCAGGTCAGGCCCTGTGTGGATACCCACCAGCCACCGCAACCATGTGGGGTCGTCCGCCAGCGTTCCCACACACCAGGGCATTCCAGAGAAGCCAGAAGTCCAGATTTTCGCATACAATCCTCCTCTGGGTTAATAATGGCAGAGAATTCTTCTTTTTATACAAGGGTCAAATCAAGTCCACAAGTGGGTCACACGCAGCCTTGGGATGAGCGTTTTGAGGCGTTGGCTCTAAATACACACAGGAGATAGGCAGTTTCCTTTGGCTAAATGGGTCCACAAATCAGTCATTTCACTGTGGGGTTTGCTGTTAATTTTGGCCCAAGAAACGGGGCCATTGAGTAAACAGAGACTTGCCTAACAGTAAACCTGCTCTTATGTTTGGAAACCACTTCCCAGGATCGGTCACAGCTGCCCAGGCCAAAAGCCACTCCCTGTGGTCCTGGCCCGGCCTCCTGCCTCCCTCTGTTGCCCTGCCCCTCCCTTTCCTCCCTCTCCTCCCCCAAATTGTCCAGGCCCCCCTCCCCCAACCCTCACCGCCTTACCCTCCCCACTGCCAGTCCCCATCCCCCCACCCCAGCCCCACGAAGACTCCTCCTTCCTCCTAGCCACCTCCTAGAGGGTCATCCCCATTGTGTGGACCACACTCTGGTCTTCCTACTGGTGCCCTGCCTCCCCATTGCTCCCCTATAATCCAGCCCATGAGTTCATGCTACCCGTCTGCCCACCAGTTCCTGTGGTCTAAAGTCCCTGCATGCGCTCCTGTTCCAAAGTCCTCCATATGCCCGGTCCATGCTCCTCAGCAACTCACCCACAGCTCTGTCTGGCACACAGCCTTTGCACATGCTGTTCCATCAACATAGAATTCCCTTCTGGTCTTTCACTTCTCAGTTTAAATGTGTCGCCTCTACCAAGCCTCCCACCACACCCCATGTGCACACCACATGCTCTATCACACCCTCTTCTTTATTCCCTTCATGTTCTGACCACAATCAGCAATGCTCTGGTTTATCTGCTGCCTTGCTTGTTCTCTGTTCTTTGTTACTTGACCACAATGGAAGCCCCCTGAAGGTAGGGACATGACTAGCTGGCTCATTTCCACCCCCAGCCCAGAGCCCTGAACGCAGCCAGCCGCCCACCGGCCACATGGTGGCACTCACAAGACACCTGGAACATGAAAATGTGGCAGCATAGTAGTTTCTGCCTTCACTTCGCTATCATGAGAAACCCCTACTAAACACTCATCTCCCAGTGGAGAGGCCCATCCCCATCTCACTGAGGTGGGAACCCCCCCATTTCCTCATCCACCTGCTGCTCAGCACCACCTCGTGCCCTCAACCACCCTGCTCTGAGCAGGGCCACCTCACTCTCCACATGCATCCTCACTCCCTCTGCTGTGCACATGCTGTTCCACCCATCCCACCATTCCCTGGCCCCAGATGTCTTCAACCCACCTGTTCAAACCTTGCCCATACTATGAAGCTTCCTCCTGTTACTTACCCACTCTGAACTCCGGGCACCAGGTAAAGTCTGGACAACGTACCGCCTCTGTATCCATCATGCATCTTAATATCCTGTGATAAAAATAACGGCCAGGATTTCCATCTAAATCTAGTACTTCCCAGATCCCAGCTGAGGCTGAAACTATGCAAAGCAGTTTCCATTTCAGAGATGAAATGGCCAGGCTGCACGTGACCCACATATGGACTTGGGCAGCTCAGGGGACTCGGGGGACACGATGGTAGCACCACCTCTGTGTCTCCTCACTGGGCCTCACAGACAGACTTTCCAGTGAGTGGGCGCTACTGCAGGTGGGATTTTAATCCCCAGTGCTAGCATTCCTCTTATCTGGCCCTAAAGCATTAAAATAACTATTTGAGGGGCATCTTGGTGGCTCAGTCAGTTAAGTGTCTGACTTCAGCTCAGGTCATGATCTCGCAGTTCTTGGGTTCAAGCCCCGCATCAGGGTCTGTGCTGACAGCTCAGAGCCTGGAGCCTGCTTCGGATTCTGTCTCCCTCTCCCTACATCCCTCCACTGTTTGCACTCTGTCTCTCTCTCAAAAACTAAATATTAAAAAAAAATAGTAACCATTTGTGATGGGCAGGAATATTTGGATGAGTGGGCAATATCTATCACCCAACAGGGGGATCTAAAGGGCTTATAAATGAACCGCAGGAGGCTCTCCCTTCTTTCACTTCACAAGGACGCTCTTTGTAAGATTCCATGACTCTCTGACGTTACCTTGGCAGTACTCAGCCCTGGTAGCAGAGGCTGGGGGAGGAGGAATGTTTGACTCGGAGGACCTCCAACCCATTGCCTTTCATCTGCATCAGTGGCTTGCAGCCATTCAGGAGGCTGAGCCCCTCCCCACAGTGAGCAGAATCTCCTCAGGTGACCTGGGTTACCTCCCTTGTGCTCTGTGTGCACCTGGATGCGGGTATGTGGGCCCAGATGGCCAGACTGTGGTAGGCCGGGTTGACAAGAGCTGGGCAGCCTTGGCAATGCTCCACCAGAGGGATTTATTGATTTATTTAGTCACTACAGGGTAATGAGCACCTCCTCTCTGCCAGGCACTCCTGGAGGCACTGGGGATAGAGCAGAGAACCAAACAGGGCTTAGGCTTCCATGGCTTTTGTAGGAGGAGCAGGGGAAGGGAAGAGAGGGAGGAGGTTAGGGGAAGGAATGCATGAAGGACAGAGAGAGGGATGGGGGTGTGATGGGGAGCCAGAGAGCCTCCCTGAAGTGCGGACATTTGAGCAGAGACCTAAACACTGAGAGGTTGCAGGCAAAGGGTGGCTCTTGTACCTTTTGTTTATCATCAGAAGTAGAATATTTCTGGAGACTCAGCGGTAACTTGGAATTTTGAACTGAGGATATTCTTCAGCGCTAAACTTTTAAAACATCAGTAGTTGATACTTAAAGCCAACCACTTTTTTCCCCCAGGGAAAGTATGTTAGCCACATGCTAGCATATTCATTAGGGGAGAAAAAAGATTTTTGGTGAAGCAGAGGGAAATGGGGCCATGTTGTGGGTGCCAGCTGCTGCTCTTGCCCAGGGCTCCAAGCTAGGGCTGAGGTTTGGCACTCTGAAAGGGCCCCCTTCCAAGTCCCTGGGGTAAGGTGAGGGCCAATATTCCCTCAGGGTCACAGATGCCCTGCACCTGCATGTAAAGGAGATGGGGTGGGGGGCACTGAGTGAACGGAGGCATTTAAATGCTGCCTGAGACAGAACAAACATTAATAAAAACAAGAGCCACAGTGCTACTTTCCAAGTTCTTCATCCACCTCAACACATTAAATTCTGTAGGGCAGATGGTATTTGCCCCTTTTGATGACGTGGGACCTGAGCCTAGTTGTTCAGGAGCTGGACATTGGTTTTCTGATTGCCTACACTGCATTGCCCCAGGATTTCTTAGGAAGTGCCCATTGGCTGGTTTGTTGTGCTAGTGGGGGCTGGGAGGAAGAGCCTATGGGACAGGCAGGGGGTGGGGGTGGGAGCCAGCTAGCAGGAGAGTGGCTCCAGGGCCTAGAGATGGATCAGGGGGAGGGGCTGAGAGGCAGAGTCTATGAGACAGGCAGAGGAGGCGGAGCCAAGCAGGAGCAGGGGGCAGGGCTTAGAAATGGAGTAGAGGGAGGAGCTGAGAGGTACAGGGGTCCTGAGGGCAGGGCCCAGAGATGGAAGAGCGTGTCCTGGTCTTATCTTTCCACACCAACTGGAACTATTCCCCAGTTGTTCCTTGTCTTTCATGGCCTTGACATTTTTGCAGAGTATGGGTTGGCTATTTTGTAGGATGCCCTCTGTTTGGGTTGTCTGAAGTCGCCTCCTGATTGGATTCAGGTTATGCATTTTTGGCACTTTTTTCCCTCGTGTACGTTATTTATTGGGAGGGTCATGGTGAATCTTTGTTCCATTACTGATGATGCTCACTTGGCTTTAGGCAGTGTTCCCCAGATTTCTCCACTGTCAAGCCAGTAATTTCCTCTTTGTGATTAGTAAATATCTGTGGGAAATACCACGAGATTATGTAAGTGTACTGTTACTCTTCAAACTTTTACCCACCACTTTTAGCCTTCATAAAACATGCATAATAGTTGCCACATGGAGATTTTCTACTTCCATCATTCCTTCTGTATTTATTAAGTGACTTACTCCTGGAGGAAAGAGTGTTCCCATCACCCCTATGTATTGAATTATGTATGGATTTATACCAGTGCAGGTCCATGGGTTCTTACTTCAGTCAAAAGATTATACTTCTTTATTGTAAGTATTTATTCTCATGCTCAAATTATTCCAGATAAAGCCAGTGACAGCCCTTTCAAAGTGACTTTAGTGTTCCTTTGACAAGTTCCTGCATCAAAAGTAAAAACTTCTTGGCTCAACAAGATGTTCCAGGTCCTTCTTGTACTCTTCCTGCTCCAGTCCTGGATTCAGTCATTTCTCCAAAAAGCCCCAGTTCACTTTAGTGGAAAACAATATTTAGAAACCAATAATTGAACACTAAGTATGCTCATTGCTGGTACGCCCTTTCCGTGGATAGAGCCAGGAAATACATGTGTGTACGCATATAGACATACATGTGTGTGTGGTAGGGATATGACCCCAATGACCCTAGCTTCCTGATTCATGCCTTTATAGTTGTTGTGTTGGTCCCAGCCTATTGCTAGTGATGCTCGTGGCTAGGAATGCTGAGGCATTCACCAAGTCCTGTGTTGTTCACAGCAAACCCCCACAGATATTCCCCTGTGGAACTAATGTTGTGGCTGGACCATCCCTTGTCATTCTTATTATGACCAAAAGAAAACTAGCAGGAAACTAAGGACCGAGATTTATTACTCACAAGCCTGGAGCATTCATGGCATGCCCAAGAGCCGCATAGTGAGGACATGGGTAAAGAGTGAGGTAGCAGATCTAGAACTCTGCTTTTCTTAGAGTCCAAGGGTGGGGTGTCTGGGGTTTCCAGGGTTCACTCTCTATGGTGAATTTCAGGCATGAAAACAGGAATTAGGGCACAGGAAAGGCAATGGTCAGTTCTGTAGCTCAACCAGCACTTTCTTAAAGAGGGACCCTGGTGAGGGGGGGAGTCTAGTTCTTTAGTTGGTTGTTTTGCTGGTAGCTGGTCTCATACACCTGGCAATATATTTATTTGAGATGGATGTCTTTGACATGAATGCCTCAGCAATCAAAAGCTGAATGTCAGGCACTCACATGATGAAAGAAAAAGCCTAATGTCCACTTACACTACAGTAACCCTGTCCTGGGCAGCAGGACTCGGTGACTCTCTTCTAATTCATAGAATACAGCTACAAAGATATCACTTCAGATATGCGGTTATAAAAAAAACTGTGGCTTCTGTCTTGTGTGACTCTTGTGCTCCTCACTCTGATGGAGGTCGCCACCATGTTGTGAGGCGCCTTGCCTCACATGGCAAGAAACTGACTGGGCCCAAAACCCTTGAGAGGAAGCAAATCTTGGCAACAGCCCCATGAGGGAGCTGGGAATGGTCCTCCCCGGTGGGTTTCCTTCAGATGAGACCACGGACCCCGCCCACACCTTGGTCGAATCCCTGGGAGAGACAGAGTCAGAAGCTCCCAGATAACCCACATTCAATTACTGGCCCTCAGAAACCGAGGCAATAAATGTTAGTGTTTTACCCCACTGAGTATGGGGACAATTTGTTATGTTAGGCGATAGATAACTAATACAATACGTTATATATATTCGTTGTGCGTGCGTGCGTGCGTCTGTGTGTGTGTGTGTGTGTGTGTGTGTGTGTGTGTGTGGAGAGAGAGAGGGAGGACCACACCGCCTTTATGTGGTCTCATATCTATCTCTCTACATGTTACAAACCGTGGGTTCACACTGATCATTTCGATTTCAGTCCACTGCTGCGGGGATTTGTTCTTACCTTCCTTACCCTCCATGCCTGTAACTCTTCTCTAAGAGTGAGAAACCCAGCCCCCATTATCCACAATATATTGATTTCTTTGTTCCATCCTAGAATACACAGAAAGTAATTTCAGATTCGTTATCCTATGTCTCTGTGAAAAACTAGCCTGCTCATGGGAGTTCAATGTTCATTAGCGCTCTTATTGTCTTTAATTGAAGGCATATAGTCCAAACACTGTGAACTCTGTTTTAAAGGGAGGAGGGAGGTAAGCTCTCCCAGCTTCTCTGGGAAGTGAGGAGTGACATACCAAAGGAGAAGCATATTTTCTTTCCAGACAGCAAATGCTCTGCCTGGCTACTTTGCACTGGATTGTTGTCCTACCACTCCACGTGAGAGGGGCCAGGCCCGGGCTTCAGGCCCTTGCCACTCTGAGGTTTCTCCTCTGGGCAGATGCAATCACTTTCTTCTTGCTAGTGATGTGGTTTTCAAGCAGTCATTAAATTACTTGGAGACAAAGGTGTACTGTGTTGCTTTCTGAAGGCCCCCAGGGAAGGTTTTGAATTATACTCATTCTTGTTATTCAAAACGCTTAACCGACTGAGCCACCCAGGTGCCCCGCCTGTAATTCAAAAAGAAGCCAAGTGACCAGCTGACTGTAATATGTTCCCAGAAAGGCTCGGGGACCCATAGGTCCTTCCAGAAGGATGAAAACCCTGATCAGACTGTCTCAGCATGACTAAGACCTGGGCCAGGACTATCTGTGGAGCAACAAGAATGGCATTGGGTCCTTGACATGACCTCACTGAGAAGGGCATCTGGGACATGTGGTCACTGCCACCGCCCTCTGAGGAGGCAGCGTCCGTGGACACACGGGAACCCCTAAATCAGAGTTGCCGTCCAGGAGGGTGAGGGCTACGAGACCCTCAGGTCACAGGTCACAGACCACAATGTGATGCTCACTCTAGAGACTGTGGGAGAGTGGCCACCAACATGAGGCTCTGCCCTCCGCAGTTTCTCCAAGATCTGATTCAGGCTTCTCCAGGTTCACATGCTAGGCTGCTCCGTTTCCCTGTGCCTGCTGACCCACCCTCAGAGATACATACATGTTATATATGCACCACGTTTTACACGGAACACACGCCACATGCGTAGCACACACCACACATACTACACATGCCACACATACAATCATACCCACGTACATACACGTGATCACACATGTGCACACATCACACCACACACACTGTACACACGCACAAATACATCACACAAGCACGCACATCACACATACACGAATATCACAACGTGCATTGAGCCAGGCCTCAAGGATGTTGGCTTCCTTGTAAGGTGGACAGGTTTCCTTCCTGCCTTGCTCAGCTCCACAAAGCCACCCCGTGCTGCCAACTCCTTCAGCTCATGTGCAGGCATCACATCCTCTGACACTTCCACGGGGTGGTCATCCAGCTTGCCCTGGAAGTCCCCAAGCACGCCAAGCACTCAGCACAGCATTCTGCACAGAAAACATCTTCAACAAATGGACATAGGTGAATGAGAGGTCAGCAAATGAAAAATGACAGCACCTATTTATTAGAGTAGCAGAGGGGGTTTTCCATTTTTAAAAACTTGTTTTATTTTACATTTTCATTTCAGACAAACTTTTTATATTTTTAAATAGGTAATACCTTTACATAACTCAATTTTAAAGGGAAGAAAAACCCAAAATTTTGATTTTTTTTAATGTTTATTTATTTTTGAGAGACAGAGACAGAGTACCAGTCGGGGAAGACAGAGAGAGGAGACACAGAATCCAAAGCAGACTCCAGACTCTGAACTGTTAGCACAGAGCCCAATGTGGAGCTTGAACTCACGAACCATGAGATCATGACCTGAGCTGAAATCAGATACTTAACTGACGAGTTACTGAGGTTCCCTGAAAACCCAAAATCTTAAAGAAAAAAAATAAGTCCTGCACATGGCATTTATTGCATCCTTATTCATGTTTGCCAAAAGTTGGAAGCCACCAACTTCAGTGGGTGAATGGATAAATAAACTGTGGCTCATCCAGACAATGAAATATTACTCAGCCCTAAAAAGAAATGAACTATCAGGTCATGGAAAGGCACAGAGGAATCTTGAGTGCATATTAGTAAAGGAAAGAGACCAGCCTGAAAAGGCTAAATACATATGATTCCAACTATAGGAGATTCTGGAAAAGGCAAAACTATGGAGACAGTAAAAAGATGAGTGGTTACCTGGGGATGGGGAAAGATAGGGATAAATAGGCAGAGCACAAAGGATTTTAGGACAATGAAACTATTCTGCATGATACTAGAGTGGTAGATGCAAGTCATTATGCCTTTGTCAAATCCCTAAAATATTCAACACTAAGAGTGAACCCTAAGTAAACTAGGGACGTCTGGTGATTATTAAGAGTCAATATACATTCAACTTTGGTAAGAAAAGCTACCAACATTATCAGACAATGCTGATAATAATGGAGGCTGGCCATGTGTATATGGGAACTCTACCTCCCTTTCAATTTTGCTATAAACTAAAATTGCTCTTAAAAAATAAAGTCTTACTTGGGGTGCCTGGGTGGCTCAGTCAGTTGGATGTCTGACTTCAGCTCAGGTCACGATCTCATGGCTTGTGAGTTTGAGCTCCATGTCATGCTCAGAACCTGGAGCCTGCATCAGATTCTGTGTCTTCTTCTCTCTCTGCCCCTCCTCCACTTGCACACTGTCTCTTTGTCAAAAATAGATAAGCATCAAAAAGTTGTTATAAATAAAATGTTTTTCAAGAACTTGAAAGAGCACGCAGCCTCCGGGTGTGTCCTCTTCACCCATCACCCATGTTCCCCAGGCCTCTAGATCCTCTCTCTTGGGGGGACCATGTTAACTGTTCTTTATGAGCCCTTCCCAGTAGATTGGGTCTATTTTGAAGCAAGTGTATTTTCATATTAATATTTCTTCCCTGTAACAGAATGACAATACCCTAGAGACTTTTTCATGTCTACTTTTTCACTTACTATAGCTTGGTGATCTTTCCCAATTGATATAGAGAGAAAGTCTCATTTTTCTGAGAGTCACAGAGAATTCATTCTATTGATGATTGTTCCATAACACAGGTAACAGTCCCCTACCAATAGACAGTAGGTGATATCCAGTCTTTTGATATCATGAACAGTGAATGCAATAAATAAATGAATATTGTCATTTTGCATGTGTTCAGGGATATTGATGCAGTAAAATACTAAATTGTCAAAAGTTATATGCTTTGTAATTTTGATATTATTGCCAAAATGCCCTTGATAGAGGTTGTACTGACTTCTAGCTCCAGCCACCGTTTTATGAGTACCCATTTCCTCAAAACCTTCAATATTATGAATTATAAAAATAATACTCAGTGAATCTGAGCACCAGTTAGAGATTCCCCTTTAAAATTACTATGATGTGTGGGTGCCTAGAAGTCCAGAGAAGACGAGGTTCTTGACAGTAGACAAAGTCCTAATCAGAGACTTTGAGACTTTGTTGGCTTTTCCAGTAACTCACATTTACACCAGGGCTTGTTTGGGCACCAGCTTACTCCAGGGCGGCATAAAGCTCCCTTTGCAGATTTTGATCTGCATGCAAAGGCTGGGTTTTCTAGCTCTATGGAAACCATGAATACCTACTTCCAAGTCATTTCTCTGAAAAAGATCCTTTAAGAGTTGCATCTGCCATTATTGAAGGTGTCTATTTAGATGTTTTGGGCAGACTTCTTGTTAATGATGTTTTTTAAAAAAAAATTTTAATGTTTATTTTTGAGAGAGAGAGAGACAAACAGACAGAATGGGAACAGGGGAGGGGCAGAGAGAGAGGGAGACATAGAATCTGGAGCAAGCTCCAGGCTGTCAGCACAGAACCAGATGCAGGGCTCAAACTCACACACTGTGAGATCATGACCTGAAGTCGGACAGCTAACCAACCAAGCCACCCAGGGACCCCAGTGATTTTTTTTTAAGCAAAAGAATGAACTCTGATGATAGTGTTGCAATATATTGGTCTAATTTTCATTTCTTTCTCTTCCAGGGACAGAAATCTTGGATAGAAAAAACATTTTGCAAACGAGAATGTGTCTTTGTAATTCCCAGCACTAAAGACCCTAACAGGTAAATTGGAAGTCACGACTAAGACATTATCCAAACCAGCACTTTGTCCACCATTGGCCAACAACTATTCTTGTATTTTTGGGAGGAAGAAGAGGAGGCAAGAAGAATGGCAAGAATTCATTCCCTATGGGAGGCATGGAGCTAAGGAGCTTCTCTGTCAGGATGCAGGAAAGATTGTTGTCTGAAACTCATTCTAATCCAATGTGAACATTCATAACCAGATGGGCCCACAGGGCTCTTTCTAGTCTTAGGGAGATCAAGATTTCCAGGGTAGCTTCATGGCTTCTGGTTAGAGTTTCATAATGCTATTTAAATAAATAGGTACCACTACCACGGTTAAGATCTGAATGGTTAAGTGAACTAGATGTAACTCTATGAAAAGGTGTACTTTGTACACAAAATGTTAATTTCATTCACCTACATAAAAAGGAATCTGTTGGGGTGCCTGAGTGGCTCAGTCGGTTGAGCATCTGACTCTTGATTTCAGCTCAGGTCATGATCCCAGGGTCATGGGATGGGGTCCTGAGATGGACTCCATGCTGAGCTGAGCATGGAGCTTGCTTAAGATCCTCTTTCTCTCCCTCTCTGCCCCTCCTCTGTTCCTGTGCTCACTTTCTCCCTCTCTCTCTCTCTCTCTCTCTCTCTCTCTCTCTCTCTCAAATTAAAAAAAAATAGGGGCACCTGGGTGGCTCAGTTGGTTGAGATTCTGACTTCAGCTCAGGTCATGATCTCATGGTTGGTGAATTCAAGCTCTGTGTCAGGCTCTGTGCTGAAAGCTCAGAGCCTGGAGCCTGCTTCAGATTCTGTCTCCTTCTCTCTGCCTCTCCCTCACTTGTGCTCTGTCTTTCTCCCTTTCAAAAATAAACATTAAAATATTATTTTTAAAAATTAAAATAAAAAATTTAAGGTAAATGAATCTGTTATAAACTAAACAGAAGGTCTTCTAAAGCCATGAAAGTGATCAGAAATGAATTTAGCTAAACTTTCCCATCTCTGAGGACAACAGCTATGAGCTGAGTTTGGAGAGCCACTGTGAGGATTCACTCAGTATGAAATCCATGCAGATAGGATCACTGACACAGAGTACACAGACTCTCAGACATTGCCTAGGGCATATATGACACATGCAACCTCAGCCCCACCGCGTCTGCATGTTCGCTCCCTCCACCATCCCCCTGTGGATTCCTCTCCCTGCTTAAATGCCAGGGATTATCCCCCAAGACAAGAAATATGCATTAGGGGATAATGTCAAAGATGCCAAAGTCATCCTTTTGTTGCACCTAAATGTCCCTCCTTATTTCAGTGTCTCCTAGACCCTCCTTGATAGAAACTACCTATACCAGCCCTCCTTAGGATCTGCTGCACTATAGTCCCCTCACACAGCCAAGTGGCTAGGCAGGAGAAGGAGCAGAAAGAGCTTCAGGGACTACACCTGAGATTATTCTGTTAGTTGCATGAATTTTCTAGCATGGCATTAAAAAAAAAATCCTGGAATGAAAAAGTAACCATTTAAAGCCCCTAGAAATGATCCCAAGGGCCAGTAAGAAATAAAGAAATGTCTATTCAAAAACACCTACAAAAATTCAGTAGAAAGCCTCAAGTCTGTGCTATTTGAAGCAAGAGAGCTCTGTCCCTTCACCCTCCTGGCTCAGTAAAATCAAACTACAACTTAAGGAAGCAGAAGAATATAATAAATAAAATGGAAGCTAATAAAATTTAAAATTTTGAAACAATAGAGAAAAATCAATGAAACTTCTTAGAAAAGATCAACAAAATTGACAAACCTTTAGGGAGACTGATGAAGAATTCAAATTACTAGAATCAAAAATGAAAGGATATTACTACCAATCTTACAAAACTACAAATGAATACAAAGGGATACTATGATTTATACACTAATGACAATAAATTAAATAACTTAGATGAGGACAAATTCCTAGAAACACACAAATTACTAGACTGATTCAAGAAGAGATACACAATCTGAATAGATCTATAAGAAATGAAGACATAGAATTAGTATCAAAAATGACCCACAAAGAAAAGCTTAGGACCAGATGACTTCACTGCCAAATTGTACCAAATGTTTTTTTGAGAATTACACCAATATTCACAAAAATGTTCAAAAAATAGAAGATGAGGTAACATTCCTCAACTCAGTTCCCAGTTTTGTGAGGCCAGTACCACATGGATATTAAAACCAGACAAAGACACCACAAAAAAAGGAAAACTACATAACAATATCTTTTGTGAGTATGGATACAGAAATCCTGAACAAATATTATCAAACCAAATATAGCAACGTATAAAAACATAATCAACTGGGATTTATCCCAGGGATGCAAAGTTGGTTTCACATTAGAAAATCAACTAATGTGCAATACACCACATCAATAGAATAAAAATAAAAATCACAAGATCATCTCAACTGACAAAAAAGCATTTGGTAAGATTCAACACATTTTATGATTTTTAAAAAAGTAGAAAATAGGAATAGAAGGGTATCTCCTCAACCTAATAAAGGACATCTATGAAAATCCACAGTTAATATCATACTTAATGGTGAATGATTGGATGCTTTGCCCCTAATATGAGAGACAAGGATGTCCACTCTCACTACTTCTATTCAAAACTGTACTAGAGGTCTTAGCCAAGGAAATTAGGAGAAAGATATAAAAGGCACCCATAATGGAAAGGAAAAAGTAGCTATCTTTCTTGGCAGATGACATAATCTTATATATAGAAAATCCTAAGGAATCACTAAAAAACTCTTGCTTATTAACTAATAAGCAAGTTCAGCAAGGTTGAAGTGTAAAAAATTCATTAAACAAAAATTACACTTATTTCTATCTACTTGTGATGAACAATGAAATTTACAAAACAATTTCATATACAACATCATCAAAAAGAATAAGATACTTCGGAATAAACTTAGAAAAGAAGTGCAAAACCTATACTCTGAAAAGTGCAAAACACTGTTGAAAGAAATTAATAAAGATCTAAATAATTTGAAAAATAGCCCATGTTCATGGATCAGAAGAGTAAACATTGTTAACAATATTAACAAAATGATCTACAGATTCGATGCAGTTCTTATCAGAATCCCAGCTTGTTTCTTGGCAAAAATTGACAAGCAGACTGATATGGAATTGCAAGGGACAGAATAGCCAAAGCAATCTTAGAAGAAGAAAAAAAAAAAAAAAGAACAAAGTAGGAGGACTCACACACTACTTGATTTCAAAACTTACTTCAAAGCTACAGTCATCAAAGTAATGTAGTACTGGCATAAGGATAGACATACAGACCAATGGTATAGAATTAAGAATTCAGAAATACCCATACATCTGTAGGCAATTAATGTTTCAGCAAGGTTGCCAAAACAAATGGAGAAAGAATAGTCTCTTCAAATGGTGTGGAAACAACTGTGTATCATGATGCAAAGAATGAATTTTAGACCCCCACCTCACACCATGTATAAAAATTAGCTCAAAATGTATCAAAAATCCAGAAGCACCTGCGTGGCTGAGTCTGTTAAGCATCTGACTTTTGATTTCAGCTCAGGTCATGACTTCACAGTCTTGGGATAGAGGTTGACGTTGGGGCTCCGCTTTGAGAATGGAGCCTGCTTAAGATTATCTTCCTCACCCTCTGTCCCTCCCTGGCTCAAACTCTCTCTCTAAAATTAAAAAAAAAACTATCAAAAACCTAAATGTAGGGGCTAAAACTATAAAACTCTTAGACAAGAACGTAGGAGCAAATCTTCATGACTTTGGATTTAGCATAAGAGTCTTAAATTTGACAATAAAAGTATGAACAGAAAAAGGACTACATTTTCAAAGTTACTCATGTAGAGAAATGTTTTATTACACAGAAGAATTCAACAATTTGAAAAATCCTGGAAGATCAACTCTGTATCAGGAGGGCATGATTATACTTTGTCACAGCATGTTCGATAATTGATGCTCATGTTGATGTTTTCAAGACATCAAAAAAGAGTTAGAATACATTAAGTATGGAAGGGCAACTATCCAATGTGTTTTGAATGGACTGGTATGTAAATAGATGTAAGTTGACTATCTGGAAAAGGCCATCATAAGGAACATTTCTATCCCTAACAAAGACATATAAGGAAGGTGTTAGTCTGCCCCTGTTCAGGTGCTACCCTTCTGTTTAGGTTAACCCCTCTTAAGGAGGAAAATGTTTTAGAAAGACTGTTTTGCCCTTGTTTTCAGGTGTTGTTGTGGCCATCTCACCAACCAGCATATCCCCCCTCTTCAGAGTGTAACATCCGGCAAAAATGAAGAGGAAAATAAACAAGTGGAGACTCAGCCTGAAAAATGGTCTGTCAGCAAACATACCCAGAGCTACCCAACAGATTCCTATGGAACTCTTGAATTCCAGGGTGGTGGATACTCCAATAAAGCCATGGTAAGACAGGCCTTAGAAAGGGCAGCCACTGAGCCATCAGTGGCCCAGCCTCCCAGACCCCCAGGCTGCAGACACCTGGGTCTTCTTTCAGGGATGTGGCTCAGTCTTCCTAGGTATTTCATTGCAAAGGCAAGAAATATAACTGCACACTCAACTTTTTATCCATGAGATTTGGAAACTGAGCACTCTTATAAAAAGCACATAGTGTCACTAAATTCATACCAGAATTGTGAATCCACAAATCATGCAACCATACTCATCACTGAGTGATGAGTGAGAAGTTATGCTATTTGTTTTTTGAGGTTGTTTGGGGTTTGCTTTTTTTTTTTTTTTATAACTGTGGACCTTCCACTCCCCTTTGAATGGGTTAGGAGTGTCTGGAAATATTTCCCTCTGAAGTCCGTCCACAGCCTGCTTTCAGCTGGCCCAAGAAGACTAAGGTCTTTCACACTTTCATGTAAACGGGGAGTGCTTTCTGCCTTTCGGATGAGCCCTGCCAGAGAGGGGAGGCGTCAGCACTATGATCCCTTTCAGCTAATTCTGAATAATACTCCCACATGTCCAGTCAGATCGTTTTTGTAATTTCATTTTATTCTACTGGCTCAACATCATTGTTCAAATAAAATTCAGTTGTGTTCCAAATAGCACCACATACAGTCTTCTGGAATGGCACCCTTCGTATCGGCATGGACACAAAGAAGCGGCTCATAGGGGCCAAGGCATTCTGACCATTTATCTCTTCTTCAACCTGGGGGGAAGTTCAAGTCCAGAGGTTAGCTCAGCACCCACACAATGTGGCCAGTGGGCCACTCCCTCAACAATGCCCTGTCTAACCTCTGGAGATCTGGTTCTAGGTAGGCCAGCTTTGGAGTTGATCTTTTTCAGGATTGAGCGTGGCCAGGTAAAACACAGGATGCCCATATATATTTGAACTTCAGATAAACAACAGATAAATTTTTAGTATAAGCATGTCCCAAATACTGCATAGGTCATACTTATGATAAAACACTTTTCAATCTTCACATAAAATTGTAATTTAACTGGGTGTCCTTTATTTTTGTTTGCTAAATCTGGCAACTCTTCCAAAGTTCCTTTCCCTCACTTAGCCACAGACTCACACAGAGGGACTGAAAGCCAAAGCCACTTTTGCTTGGGCAAGAACAGTAGCCCTGTTCCCCTGTGACATGAGAGGAAAACCAAGAATAGGTACTGAGCATCACATACTCTTTTGCAGTATATCCGCGTGTCCTATGACACCAAGCCAGATTCACTGCTTCATCTCATGGTGAAAGACTGGCAGCTGGAACTCCCCAAGCTCTTAATATCTGTCCATGGAGGCATCCAGAACTTTGAGATGCAGCCCAAGCTGAAACAGGTCTTTGGAAAAGGTCTGATCAAAGCAGCCATGACCACTGGGGCCTGGATCTTCACTGGGGGTGTCAATACTGGTAAGAGAGGCTCCTTCCCTTCTGTAAACACACAAACCCAGAACTCATTATAGTTCCCAAAGAGTTTTTGGATAATTAAGACCAAAAATTAAAACATATTGCAACCTGACAATATTTATGACAAAAGTGAAATCTTTGTCCAGTAGCTTGTTTTTTTATTTTGATATGATGGTGATAATGGTCAACATTTCTGGCACCTATGATGTGCCATTCCTTGAACTGAGCACTGTATGAGCCTCATTTTCATCAAGGCCCTTAACAATACCTTTTGCCATCCTATGGGAGAGGAAACAGAGGAAGGGAGAGGTTAGGGGCATGCCAAGCAGTCTGACTCTCAACTTTGGCTGAATGTAGACAAGGACCACCAAGGCGCCCCCTCACTTCCATCTTTAGGTCTTAGAAATTTGTAAAGGAAATCCCTGTACCATTGCTTTGGTTTTTTGGTTTTTGTTTTCCCTTTTCTAGGAGCTAATGCAGGATAACCAGTCATCATGAGCTCAGACTTCTGGTGTACTTTCTTTTAATGATGAAGATCATTGCGCTTCAACCCTATTCCATAGGGAAAGTAGTGGTTCAGAGAAGGGGTCCCTAAAGTTCATAAAAAGTGGTAAGATGGGAGGAAAGGGCCTAAAAATATGATCCATGGCTGTTTGCAGGTGTTATCAGCCACGTAGGGGATGCCTTAAAAGACCACGCCTCCAAATCCAGAGGTCGGGTTTGTGCTATAGGAATTGCTCCGTGGGGCATGGTGGAAAATAAGGAAGACCTGGTTGGAAAGGATGTAAGTGTTTTCTTCCCAGATACTGGCAATTTTTTCAAATGAAAGTCTTTATTTTGAGATAATTGTGGATTCCCCTGCACTTGTAAGAAGTAATAATGACAGGTCCCATATGCTCTTCACCTCTTTTCCCAATGGTAACATCTAGCAAAACTGTGGTATAGTATCACAACCAGGATATTCATATCAAGACAGTCAAGATGCAGGACATTTCCATCACCACTAGAATCACTCAAGTTGTCCTTTGATATCCATACTTAGTTCCCTCTCGCCTCTGCCACCTCTTTAATTGCTGGCAGCCACTCATCTGCCCCTTTTCTCTAAAGTTTTATAATTTCAAGAATGTTCTATAAGTGGTATCATGCACTCTGTAGCCTTGAGAATTCCTTTTTTGTGATTTTTTTTTATTGCTTCTTGTTGTTTTATTCCTAGAAATTCCTAGAAATCCATCCAGGTTGTTTTATGTATCAATAGTTCATTCCCTCTTATTGATGAGTGGTTTTCCACGGTATGGGTGTATACCACAGTTTGTTTACCTGTGTATCTGCTGAAGTGTATCTGAGTCGTTTCCAGTTTGGTGGTCACAAATGAAGCTACCACAGATGTTCATGTGCAGGATTTTGTGTTACTGTCAGTTTTCATTTCTCTGCAGTAAATTCCCAGAAGTGTGATTGCTGGGTTGTCATTATCTAAAATGATTTCTTTTTTCTAATTTAATATAGAAATTTGCAAACACAAATTCTTCAATAGAGAGGACAGGGAAGTGAGAGTAGGTTTAAGTGCACAATTAGATGAAGTTGCCACTACATAATGTATGTATTTTGCCTACTTCCCCTGTTAGTCTTAATGTCTAAGTTCTGCAGTGCTGACCTGTGTCGTGCATTTTGCCAGGTAACGAGAGTGTACCAGACTATGTCCAACCCCCTAAGCAAGCTCTCATTGCTCAACAACTCACACACTCACTTCATCCTGGCCGACAATGGCACCCTGGGCAAATATGGTGCTGAGGTGAAGCTGCGGAGGCAGCTGGAGAAGCACATCTCTCTGCAGCAAATTAACACAAGTAAGTTCTGGCAAAGGCCATGGATGCTGGGCTGCCATTCCTGCCATGAAACCCAGGCTTAAAAGGACATTTCTCTAGTGTGTTTAGAGTTTCCACTTTGATTCTTGTCAGATCCACAGAACAACAGATCAACAGACTTGTCTAGAGCCCTTAGCCTGGCCAAGTACCAAATCACACTGAGCTGTGTGGTAATACTCTGCCCCATGTTTACAGGGAGAGGCCATGTGAGAAACAGCCATACAGCAGTTGTCATGGTGATGGCATTGCCCTTCATGTTGCCCAATGTAATTGCTGTAGTTATTTTTGTAATGTTTGAACAGGAAGAAAGTTACTCACTCAAAGACATAGTAGGATAGCTCCTGTCAATGAAATGTTAGTTGATCATTAAGTTAAGTAGCTCTGTAGCTCTGGGTCTCTCGCTCAGACTAAGGTGGGCTGGGCTGGGATGGGGGAAGACCTGTGGAGACAGCCACAGGAACCATCTGCTTCCCATGGCCCCACCTGTGCTGGTCCAGGTGGTACAGACCTACAGCAGAGCTGTTCCCTGGGGGGAGGGTGGTGAGGTCAAGCTCAAGAGAAAGAACAACCCACAACCAGATGAAATGATAATGACCAGTTAGGATGAAAATAGCTGTTGTCATCTCTCGAAACATGCTCCCACTCTGGCAATACTTATTGTCAAAATATTATTAAAAGATTTTAAAGACTATTTTGTTTTTACCCTCCCTGATAAGGTTTTTTGTGAAAGCTAATCTAAGGCCTAGAAATAGTCATTGTCAAGCCCAAGTAAGGACCCATGAGATGGAACAAGTTGTTAGAAGGGTTGCCTGCTAAGGAGACTATGGATTCTCAAGAATCAAATCTCAATTGATAAACTGCTTGGTCACTGACTTTTTTTGTCTTGGACTCATAAGTTTTCACACTGCCCAACTTCATCTGGCCATGTGACTTGTGGGTTTCCCTTTGTCATCCTTTGCCTAGGGCTCTGAGTGGGGCAGGGAGAGCAAAGGGGCGCTCAGTCGTCACCTCTTACAGCTTGGAGCTTCGGGGAATCCAGCCTACACCAAGAAGAACCAATTTTACCCTGTTTCTAGAAAATAAAGTGATTTGACCACCATATTCCTGAAGATCTAGAATGGCAATGCTTGCTTAGCTTGGATATCTCAAAGACAGGGTCCACATCATATTAATCCTTTTTTCTGGTATCTGTTGGCCAGGACCTGGCACAAACCAGACCCTCGGCGCATATTTGCTGAAATGAACTTCACTGAGATTATCCTGGTAGGAGAAGAGAAAGTTGTTCAAAAATTTTAAGAGTTTCTGACTATATAAATACATCATGGAAGCAAATGAGAAATTTTGAATTCAGTCACTTGAAATATTCAGATTTCCTCCTAGTGTACACTAATAGATTTTATCTGAAGGCCTTCAGAACTATGAGACAAAGGACATTTCTCCTACTTGCCATTTGTTAATGTTGATTGAGTAACTCCCGTCACAACTAAAGGACACGGGGAAACATGCCCAAAATATAACCTGTCCTGGCCAGTCTGGGGTAAAATTGTCAAGTAGACAAATGTGTCTCTGTAGCTCCTCCACTCCCACCAGCCTCCCTCTCCAGAACCTCAGGTTCTTGGACTCTTCCTGCTTCCTTCTGCTCCTCAGAGTTCACCCTGTGGCTCTACCTCCAGAAGTTAGCCTGTCCCTACCACATTCCTAAAGAGTCCTATTATCTGATGGAGACAGAGGGAGGACTCAGTTATTAACTGATGGGCTAACAGTGGCGGTCTCAGTGTCCTTTCCCAGGTAATTTGTGCTGTGTCGTTGGTCTGTATGATGAATGTGTTCTGTGTTGCAGGACTGGGGCAAGGTGTGCCCGTTGTGGGCCTGGTGGTAGAAGGAGGCCCTAACGTGGTTTCTATTGTCTTGGAATATCTCCGAGAAGACCCTCCAGTCCCTGTGGTGATTTGTGATGGCAGCGGGCGAGCCTCGGACATTCTGTCTTTTGCACACAAGTACTGTGAAGAAGGAGGGTAGGATTTCTGACATGTTACAAAGGGTGGGTTTTTAACTGCCTTCTTGTTAGGCCAAGAAGAAAACCCTAAGTGATATGGTTAGCCATTCCAAAAATGCTAAATAATGAAGATTTACTAGATCTCTCCCATTTTCTGAGGTCAGCATGTGAGGGAACTGTCAAGAGCATGATGTTTCTGACAGAATTCTTTCTCTGGGGGAATATACTCTCTTCCAACTTCATTTTCCCTTATAAGGTTTTCAACCAACCTGGAATTTAGGACACGTGTGAATGCAGTTTTTTGACTCTGGTCCCTTTTTGTCTCCAAGCCTGGGATCCCCTCCAATGGTAAAGTTTCAAATCAAAGACACCAGACAGACATACGCTGTCTGATTTATTCATGTACAGATTTAACTCATATTGTTTCCTTCTCTTTTGCGTTTCCTTTGAACAGGATAATAAATGAATCCCTCAAGGATCAGCTTCTAGTTACCATTCAGAAAACATTTAATTACAACAAGACACAATCTCATCAGCTGTTTGCAATTATAATGGAGTGTATGAAAAAGAAAGAACTCGTAAGTGTCTTCAGTTTATTTCCAAACCAGCTCCACAGAGAGAATTATGTTTCCTTTCTAATTCTGCCCATGTGTGAACGATGGACTTGTTCGTCTTTTAGTTTCAGACTTTTCCAAGGGGCAGTTTACAAATCCCTACCAAATTGGCTGTTATGCCCACGTGATAGAAACAGAATAAACATGCACAGGGGAGGGACCCAAGTGCTTTCAGAGCTTAGTACACGTTAGGTGACACCGTGCCATGTCACACCAGTTCTGAGGTTTATGATATTAAGCATATGTCAAAGCTTGAGGAACAACAGATCCACCCTTTTAGGTGTGCTTACAAAATTCTATCACTTCACTCTCCAAATACAGTAATTATTTCCCGCTCCTTGCCTCCCTAATTATGCTTGTAAAGAATATACACATAAGGGGGCGCCTGGGTGGCTCAGTCGGTTAAGCCTCCGGCTTCGGCTCAGGTCAGATCTCATGTTCGTGGGTTCGAGCCCCGTGTCAGGCTCTGTGCTGACGGCTAGCTCAGAGCCTGGAGCCTGTTTCAGATTCTGTGTCTCCTTCTCTCTCTGACCCTCCCCCTCTCATGCTCTGTCTCTTCTGTATCAAAAATAAATAAAACATTTAAAAACAAAAGAATATACACATAAGGCAGCCCTTTCAAAATTCTAAATCTACAGAGATGCCTGGGTGGCTCAGTTGGTTGAGCATCTGACTTCATCTCAGGTTATGGTCTCATGGTTCATGGGTTCAAGCCCTGCATCGGGCTCTGTGCTGACAGCCCACAGCCTGGAACCGAGCTTGCCTTGGATTCTGTCTCCCTCTCTCTTGCTCTCTGCCCCTCCCCCATTCATGGTCTGTCCTTGTCAAAAATGAATAAATTTTAAGAGATTTTTTTAAATTCTAAATCTACAAATCTCCTACAACTGTAGCAGTTTTCTGAGTAGAAATAATTTTGTCATCTTGGTAGCGATTTAGATATTTCAGTACATAGATGCTGCATGGGCTCTTTACACTTGAGGGTGTTGGAGGATTGGGTAAATAATAAAATAGGGACCCAGGCAAGGACTCGGAGTCAGGACAAGCTATGCTATCACTTGTGGAAATGAAAGACACCTGGTTTAAAATCATCCACTTCCAGAACCATTGAATTGCATGTCAGTCTCCATGGTCCTTTACAAAACAAACAAACACCTCCAATTCTCCCTTTCATTTTCAACTTTGCTTAACCTGGTCTTTACATGATTAACCTGTTTTCAGGTCACCGTGTTTAGAATGGGTTCCGAGGGTCAGCAAGACATCGAGATGGCAATTTTAACTGCCCTGTTGAAAGGTGAGCTCCCAGGAAACAGTGACTCCTGGCCTCTCAGTACTGGGCTAGTCCAGGGCTTTGCCCATGGCCAGAAACCACACTCCCTCTTCTCCTGCCAGGAACCATGTCTACTGGTGATCAGAGGCAGAGCCATCCAATCTGTCTATAGTTATCTCACTACAAAGCTATGGCAGAACACCAAAGGTCACAATGGGTGTCTTGGGAAGGGGTGTCTTCTGTGGGTGCCAATGGACCGTGGTGGGCTGAAGTCAGACCAGTTTCTATTTGTAACTAGCTCATTAAGGGTTTTCTTATAGAGGAGGAACATGGGCGATTTTTCATTTTCTATCATTGCAGTGATTTGTACAATTTCCCCATCCTGCTCCAAATGACAGCTATGACCTGGCCACTCACAGGGTCACTCCAGGACACAAATTTCTTCCCTGCCTCTTGGCTACTCTAGGACAATGAGAGGGCAGGGATGAGAGAGTGTCACCATCAGGACAGCTGCCTGGCAGTGCTGGTCTCCCCACAGCTGGGGGCTGGTGCTCTTGGCCTGAAGGGGCTACATCTGTAGGGCTGATGTCAAGGTGGTCCCAGGTCTCCTGTCCTCCTGCAGATGAGGGTCCTGGAATCACCAGGTTCCTCCTCTGTCTCTCCCAGGGAGACCAAGCCAAACAGACATGGAAAGAGGTGGCCTCCAACCTCCTGTCAGGCAGCTCTTTGAGAATACGAGGTTCTTTGCTTTGGGGGCTGCATAGTCACTCAGAGGCAAGAGAAAAGGCAGGAGTGCTTTGTTCCAGGCTGCTGTGAGCCAGCCCAGGGAAACCCGTGCTCACCTCCCAGCCCCTGACAAATTGGGGCAATCCCGGCGCGCAGTGAGTAAAGCCTCGCTTCTTGCCTTCGCAGGGACAAATGCATCAGCCCCAGACCAGCTGAGCTTGGCACTGGCTTGGAACCGCGTCGACATAGCACGAAGCCAGATCTTTGTCTTTGGGCCCCACTGGCCGGTGAAACTAAGTGTTTTTCATTTCATACCATTTATCATGAACTTGTATAGATGATATATTAGTATGTTCTCCCTCCCTTGTTACACAGATCTCAAGAAATTATCTGGGCTTTCTGATGATCCAACGTTTAATGCATTAGGATCATTAGAAGATGTTGCCATTTAACTTCCAAAACCAAAAAGACCATTAGCACTAACTATAGATTCAAAACAGTACTCTTGAAGAAATAACCACTAAATATTTTATCTTTGCTGGTGAAGGTGGGGTTTACCCTTTTAAAGAAAAAAAAAGACCCATTAAAATTAAATTTAATGATTGCATTGAGAGCATTGTCTTTTTAAATTATGTTCCATGGTACCCTGGAGGCCTAGAGAATTCTAGGGTGGGGGATCTTTGGGGTTGGTATGTATGTATTTGTAGCATGTGTGTGGTGTGCTGTATGATGTCTGTGAGTGGTTTTGTGGGTGTGTGTGATATATGTCTGCGGTATCTGTGTATGTATAATAATGGCTAATGTGTGAGAGGATGTTTGTGTGTGTGATACAGCTGTGCATTGTGTGGGTGGTGTGTGTGTGTGTGTGTCGCACGCACATGCGTACAGAATGGGCGTGTGTGGTAATCACCTCTAGGCTTTCTTATTTTCTGATGGTTCCATTTTCATGCCAGCCTGTTTTCATCTCATAAATGTCATACTTGAGGATACACATTGGATTTTTTTAAGTCTTCTGTTCCCTAAATTATCTCTGTTTTTCTCCCTGGTCAGCTGCTCCCATTTGTTCACTTTGTCTTTTTCTGTTGCAGACCCTGGCTTGTCCATCCCCATTTCCGAGTGAGGGATAGGACCAATTAATTAGTATAGGAAGCCAGCTTTGCCACGGAACAGCTCTGCTTTGCCATGTGCAGATTGGAACAGACTAGTGAGGCTCTGCACCTCTCTAGGCAGGTCCTTCCAACACTTTAGCGGCTATTCTTCCAGTTTCTGCTTGGGGGTGAAGCCCAGGAATGCAGTTACTCTGCACCTGCCCAGGGGGTGCTGGCAGGGCACACAGGAGAGGATGGTGGGTCAATGGCCTCCTGCTCTGTAGACAGTCCTTCCAGTAGTCACCATGCTTCAACCCAGCATTAACTCTTATTCCTTGAAAATCTAGTCCTACCTCTACTGCTACCTCCACATTTCTCCTGGTTTTAACTGCCATTAGTATTTCCAGAAATTTGTTAATAGCTCTTGTCTGCCTCTTCTCCTTGAAATTGATTTTTCTTTATCATGGTCTTCTGCTGCTGTTTCCATGAGGAGGGAAGGCAAGCAGGAGACATGTGATCAAGACTGCAACCTGGAACCAAAATCCTTCTTGGTCTCCCCACAATGCAGTATATGGTCTCCAAAATCTTCCTTTAATGGTTGAAGCACAAGATTAACTATGTGGCTGTGAATCTATAGTCTTTCTAGAATTCTTGACATAACAGAGAACTTGTGGTAGGGAGGATTTGATAATTACTATACAACAAATCAATCCTAGGTATAATTTGTTATATTTTACTAGTCAATATTCTTCTATTTTTATGTTAAATACAAAAATAAAAACTGTTTGTTAAAGGGTTTTGTTAAAAACATAACAACAACTGAGGCCTCTAGGTGGCTCAATCGGTTAAGTGTCTAACTCTTGGTTTCGGCTCAGGGCATGATCTTGCTATTCGTGAGTTTGAGCCCCATGTACAACTCTGTGCTGACAACGTGGAGCCTTCTTGGGATTCTCCCCCCCTCTCTGTCTGCCTTTCCTGGTTCTCTCTCTCTTTCTCTCTCCCTTTCTGTGTGTGTCTCTCTCTCTCTCAAAACAAAATAAACAGAGGCGCCTGGGTGGCTCAGTTGGTTAAGCATCCAACTTCAGCTCAGGTCATGGTCTTGCAGTTCATGAGTTCGACCCCCACGTCAGGTTCTGTGCTGACAGCTCACAGCCTGGAGCCTGCTTCAGATTCTGTGTCTCCCTCTCTCTGCTCCTCCACCATTCATGCTCCGTCTCTCTCCTTCTCTCAAAAATAAATAAACGTTTAAAAAAACAACAAAATAAATAAACTTAAAAACAACAATAACAACAGAGAGAGGTAGTAGTGTTTGATATAAACATAAAACAAAGTAATTTATTTATATTGAGTCCTAAAAACTTGGACCAACAATTTTTTAAGGGAATACACTAAACTCAGTCTGAGCCTGTAAGAGCAAGGTTTGGGGACCTCTAGACCACTGCCCATTTTAAAGACAAAAATCTATAAACCATGACCAGCTTCACTAAGGTTTCTGAAACAGAAAGAAATAACTGCTTATTTTTCATGATGAGAACTATTTATTTGGCTTCCATCTGTGGACAAGGGCTTATCCTTTGGTAAAACCATGAACTAGAATCTTAAATTCAAAGTAGAAATTGGTAATAATGCCTGATGTTTGGGTTACACATTGTGCTTTACCCCGTGTGTTCACACACAGGAGCATTACTATTACTTTCACGTTCTATTACTACTACTATCAGCCTTCACAACTCTGACATAGATCTGATCACGCTTAACCAACTGAGCCACCCAGGCGCCCCAAACATTTTTAAGAGTATAGCTCAGAGGAATTAAGTACCGTCACACTTTAGTGTGACCACCACTACCATCCATCCGCAGGGCTCTTCACCTTATAACACTAAATTCCATTTCCATGAAACAATAACTCTCCATTTCCTACTTCCCCCAGCCCCTGGCACCCCCATTTCCCCTTCTGTCACTATGAATTTGACACTTTAAATACCTCCTGCAAATGAAACCATACGGTATTTATCCTGTGATTGGCTTATTTCAATTAGCATAATGTACTCAAGGTTCATTTCTGTTGTGGCATTTATTAGAATTTCCTTTCTTTGTAAGGCTTAATCATATTCTGTTGTATGTATAGACCACATTTTCTTATCCATTCTTCCATCAATGGACATTTGCGTTGCTTCCGCCTTTTGGCTATTTTGAGTAATGCTGCTATGAATATAAATGTACAAATATCTACTTGAGACCCTGTTTTCAATTATTTTGGATATATACCCCAAAATGGAATTGCTAGATCATAAAGTAATTCTATTTTAATTTTTTGAGGTGCTGCCAAACATTTCATGGCAGCTGCACCATTTTACATTTCCTCCAACAGTGCACGAGGGTTCCAATTTCCTCTCATTCTTGCGAACACTTGTTTTTGATATGGGCCACCTCATTGTGGTTTTGATTTGCATTTCTTTAATGATTAATGATGTTGAGCATTTTTTCATGTACTTGGACATTTGCAGATCTTCTTTTGAGAAATGCCTATTCAAGTTCTCTGCTTGTTTTTGAATCATTTTGGTTTTTGTTGTTGAGCTTGAGCTTTAAGAGTACTCTATAAATTCTGAATATTGATCTCATCAGACATGTGATTTGCAAATATTTTCTTCATTAGGTGAGTAGTTGCTTTTACTCTGTTGATACTGTCTTTTGATGCACAAGTTTTTAATTTTTGATGAAGTCTCATTTGCCTATTTTTTCTATTGTTGCCTGTGCTTTTGGTGTCATATCCATGAAATCATTGCCAAACCCAATGTTATGCCTTTGCTCTGTTGATACTGTCTTTTGATGCGCAAGTTTTTAATTTTGATGAAGTCCCAATTGCCTGTTTTTCTTTGGTTGCTTGTGATTTTGGTGACATGTCCAAGAAGTCATTGTGAAATCCAATGTCGTGAAGCTTTGACCTAGGTTTTCTTCCACAAGTTTTATTGTTTTAGCTTTTACATTTAGGTTTTTGATCCATTTTGGGTTAAATTTTGTATATGATGTTAGATAAGGGTCCAACTTCCTTCTTTTGCATGTTAATATCCAGTTTTCCCAGCACTGGTTGTTCAATTCTGTGTCAGTTTTTCACTGAGGATTATAATTGTCTTATCTACATGAGAAGTCAGCCAGGACACCCTTTCATCCATATCTCTGGATTAACAGGAACCACAAACACTCATCGTGCCCTGAATGAGATCTCTACCCTGTCCCACTTAAGAGTTTTAAGCAGGAGAGCTACATGGTTTCATTTACATATTTAGGATCATTCTGGATTTCACATGGAAAATGTATTTGGTGGGTACAATGGCAGGTGGGAGGGATCCTGTTAAAAGGTTATTGAGGTAATTCAAGTGAGAGACATCACCAGGGGCTAGAGCAGAGGCAGAGGAGAAACCAAGAATTGGACATAATAAAGCAATATTTAGCATTAAACATGATTGTACCTCAAGACAGATTAATCATGAAAGAGAACAGTACAGGGAACAAAATGTCAGCAATCTCCCCCGGTTCTCTGGCTTGCCCCTGAGTTCAGGGGCACTGCAAGAGGCAAGATTGCAGGCAGTGGTTTTAAGTGTGGTTTTGGACATCATGAGCCATAAAAGCCTTTGAGATAGCCAAGTAAAGGTGCCAGGTTGTAAACAGGAACTCTAAGGAGAGACACAGACTGAAGCTAGAAACCACAGGTCAAGTGCAAATACGTGGGGACTGGCAGTACGAGCCTCAGTATGGTTGCTGAGGGAGAGTAAAGAGGGAAGGAAAGGGCTGTGGATAGAGCTCCAATGAGCTTCAACATTTACAGTCAGTGCTGAGAAGCAGTGGCCAGACAGGAAAACGAGAGCATGCATTACCAGAGAAGCAGGAAGAGGCTCAAGGAGGAAGCAGGCAACAGAGTCAGATGGCTAAGAGCCCAGCATGGGAAGAACTGAGAAATGCCCATGAGGTGGTTCCAGAACACTCATGCCCTACCACAGCCAGAGCCACAGACAGATGGGAAGAAGCAGCATGAAATACGTGGCGCAGGGTGTGGAAAGGGAGGGGATGGACACCGTGCATGCACACAGTTCACCAGAAGAGTTTGGCCAGAGGACAGGGCAAGTCTGGCAAGATAGGACAGCAGCTGGAGGGGTCAACTTTGTTTCAACATTGGTGTCCCTGTGTCTGCACCAGGGCCATATATCCTCCATATCCCATCCATGTGACTGGAAGACAGACTCAGCGGCCAGGCCCCACTTGTGCACTGCCTCCTGTTCTGAGTGGAGCACACTCTTCCCCAGATGCATTCAGTCTGTCGCCACATTGCGTGTACCTCGGTAACACCCAGCAGGCCGTCTCCAGCCACCAATAAGCTCAGTCACGGTTCTATCCAAACAGGCATCTGCGGGGATCTGGGGTGTACCCTTTGTCTCCAATCCCTTCATGATCATCTTCTCCTTTCTGCATTGGCAACTATCTGCGCGTCCCCTTTGGTGCCTCTTAGCGTCCCCTCGTTCGGAGGAAAAACACATCAATCAAAATGTCAGCCACTTTAAGTGTACAACTGGCAGTGGTTCATGGTATGAGGGCCTCCTCCAATAGGCAGTAGGCCTGCAATGATTGTGTTCGCATGTGTGTGTGCATGCATGAGTATGAATGTTAGTGCGTTGGTGTCTATGTGCTTACATGTGCATGAATGTGCATGTGCACATGTGTGTGCATGTGGAGGTGAAAGGGATCCGTGGCCTGTCTCAGGACAATGGGCAGCTTTACCCCCTTTTCCCAACTCTGTTTGCTGTGGACTACAGCCCCTGGGAAGCCTGGCGCCCCCCACGGATAGCAAGGTCACAGAGAAGGACAAGAAGCCACCTACAGCAACCACCAAGGGGGGAAGAGGGAAAGGAAAAGGCAAGAAGAAGGGGAAAGTGAAAGAGGAAGTGGAGGAAGAAACTGATCCCCGGAAGATAGAGCTGCTGAACTGGGTATGTGTAGAGTCTTCACCCCTCTTTCCCGGGATCACGAATCAGTCACCCTCTTTCTCCAGGGGGAGGCGCAGTTGTTGTCTCTGCTTCAGCCCCACCTGGACCCTGAGTCCTGGGAGGCAGTGGCAGAGCACCCAGGGGACAATGCCAATATTTCAAAAGGCTACAGCAGGCTTCACAAACACCAGACATTCGGGCTTTGTGGTAGAATGAAGTCACTCAGAGGTTGCCCAACAGTGGCTCTCTCTGCCTGGCACACACGTAGACGCTTGATGCCTGAAAATATGGGAAACAAACCAATTATCACGAAGTAAACACCGTTCAAGGAACAGAAGAAGGAGCCTGTGACTGGTATGTGCAGGTAACAGCTCATCTGGGCTGGGAGTCTGAGCCGCACGCCACATGGTGTTCCTGGCCTTGCCGCTGAGAACAAGGCAAGGAGGGCGCTGAGCCGCTGTGGCGATGTGGGACTGGCATCTTCACAGCCACTGCCCCTGGTGGCATGCTGTGAGCCCGCAAGTTCCACCGGCTACCACATGGTCATCCTCGGTCAAGAACACAAACTCTCCCCAGCTGCTGTCTCCAGAAGGCTTCACATTATACTGAGTGCTGAAGGTTCCATCCTTTTTAAAGGATGGAAGCACAAACAATAATATAAAATATTACAATCCACCGCCTCAAAGCACATTGCTTACAGAGTCTGGAGCTTGGAGATTCAAGTACTGATTATAGTTCTTATAAGAATGCTACAGCTCATGTAGTTTTTCTTTCCCATCTTCACATTAAAAGAAAAGTAAATAGGGGCTCCTGGGTGGCTGTCATTTAAGTGGCCTACTTCAGCTCAGGTCATGATTTCACAGTTCATGGGTTCAAACCCCACATCGGGCTCAGAGCCTGGAGCCTGCTTCAGACTGTGTCTCTGCCTCCCTCTCTCTCTCTCTCTCTCTGTCCCTTCCCTGCTTGTACATTTTCTCTCTCTCTCTCAAAACTAAATAAATAAACATTAACAAATATAAATAAAAAAAGAAAAGCAAATAAGCTCAATTTTAATTAAAACAAAATTGAGACTGGAAAGAACAACACCAGTTTGGCTCTAATGTTGAGTCTTCTTCAATTTGTTTTAAAAAGGAGATGGGTGCCTGGTTGGTTCAGTCAGTTAAGCATCTGACTTTGGGTCAAGTCATGATCTCACAGTTCATGAGTTCAAGCCCCACATCAGGCTCTGTGCTGACAGCTCTGAGTTGCTTTGAATTCTTAGAGACTGCTTTGGATTCTGTGTCTCCCTCTCTCTCTCTCTCTCTCTCCCCCTTCCCCACTTGCTCTCTCTCTCTCTCAAGAATAAATAAACATTTTTTTAAAAAGGAGAGAAGTTATCTATTTTTCTCCTTTATCAAGCTTTCATACTTTGACAGGACAGGTAGGGGTGGAATTGAGAAAAAAGACAGAAGATAGGGTGTGTTTACTTAAGACAAAGAGTAAAGAGAACCAAGTTCAGCTTGATCTAAGGTCTGGGGGGTCACAATGCACTTTCCCAGATGCTTCCGGTCTGCCTCTCCCTTGGCGCCCCTCTGAGAGGCCACTCATGGTCCGGGTGTTGGTTCGTGCAGGTGAACGCCCTGGAGCAAGCCATGCTGGATGCTTTAGTCTTAGATCGGGTCGACTTCGTGAAGCTCTTGATCGAAAATGGAGTGAACATGCAACACTTCCTCACCATTCCGAGGCTGGAAGAGCTTTACAACACAGTGAGTGTTCTAGAAGGGGGAAGGGCGGAGGGGAACTAGCCGTCTGAATATGCCTATCACTGGTGCACATTTTGCATAAATGCTCTCAGATGAACATTAGATGGAACACTGGTTGTAGCTGGGAAGCCCTCGTTTACCCATGCAGGCCACTGAATACGTTCATGTTCTTACTAACTACTGCCATGTCTAGCCAGACAGCTGCAGTATGAACTCAGGTGTTACATATGAAGACTAGTCTATACAAAGAGAGAATTTAGCTTCCTAAATCATTACAGTGAGAAGTTGCAGTCATTTGTTCCTTGGGATCCCACTTTTTTTAAGGTTTTAAATTGTATTTATGTATATTTTTGAGAGAGACAGAATCTGAAGCAGGCTCCAGGCTCTGAGTTGTCAGCACAGAACTGGATGTGGGACTCAAACTCACAAACCATGAGATCATGACCTGAGCCAAAGTTGGACACTTAACTGACAGCCATTCAGGTGCCACGGGAACCCTACTTTCTTTAAGCCACTTCAGTGAAAAATGTAGAAATAAACTTTCACAGCAAAGAGCTCCATTATCTGAGAATGGAGGTGTATGGGTGAAATCCTCTTGGTGTATATTATTATAACGTACATTTTGAGAATTTACACTCTCTTTCCTCATTCTAAAATTTTAAATAGCAAAAATGGTCCTCGGCAGTTATTTTGGTCCTTGGTGAATTTTTCACACAATATTGCACACCATAAGACGCTCTTTAAAATAATTAAGAGAAGGTAGTTAACATATTTTTGAACGTGTTGGATACTTCTTAACCACAACCAGTCCTGTCTTGTAAATGAAACAGGCTAATAGTAAGTTACATTCCAGCTCTCATAATTCATTAATTCTGTGGAGTAGCATAGGATTTAGCTCTGAGAGTTCAAGGGGAAAACATACTTAATATGGCTGAATGCTTCTCTTTCAGAGGCTGGGTCCACCGAATACACTTCATTTGCTGGTGAGAGATGTAAAAAAGGTCTGTCTGCCATTTTATAATTCCTACCCACTGGTATTTTTCAACAAGACATTTTATAAAGCAATTTTTTAAATTTCTAAAATGTGTTGTCATATTATTAGAGGCATAAGGAAGAATGAATTCCTCTCTCCATAAAAGAGTTTACTAGAATATATTGTGCTAAGCAAAATAAATCAGTCAGAGAAGGCAAGTATCATATGATTTCACTCATATGTGGAATTTAAGAAACACAACAGATGAACACAGGGGAAGGGAAAGAAAAATAAGATAAAAACTGAGAGGGAGGCAAACCATGAGAGACTCTTAAATACAAAGAACAAACTGAGGGGTGCTAGAGGGGAGGAGGGGGATGGGCTAAATGGATGATGGGCATTAAGGAGGACACTTGTTGGGATGAGCACCAGGTGTTGTATGGAAGTGATGAATCACTGGATTCTGCTCCTAAAACCAACACTACACTGTATGCTAATTAACTTGAATTTAAATAAATAAATTTTTTAAAAGAGTTAAAACTAAAAAAAAAACAACTTATCATTTTCAAGTCTCACGTTCAGCCCTACACATGCTAGGCTCGTGCTGAATGACTGATTATGGCACCTCGGCACCATTCCAAGGCCTGTGGCAACCGCCAGGGAGGTGTCATCCATCTGTCAGTGCAACCCCATGTTCTGTATCTACTTTAAGATCCACTCCTCACTCCTTCACTGAGCCAGTCTCCAGAAGGAACTTGCCTCATGTCATCGTATGTGTTCCGTCGACTGTTTCCTCATTAGTGAGTGATAGATGTTTTCACCCGTTTCCACTGCTGCTAACTACTTATAGTCTGTGTTCTTGTAGGATCTCGTTTGTTCACTGTTCTGTCATGTCGCCACAGGCTAGAGGATTAGATTGGGTTAACGTGCGAGTGATTCATCTTGCTAGGATTCAGTCCCTGGCTTGCCAAGTGTGGAACGTGTATTCATATTCTGAGCAAGAGAAAATGACTCAAATGAGAGAAAAGAGTTTTCAGTCAGAGTCCCAGATAGTCTGGCCATCATTCACACAAATGTTTCCTAATAATACAATAGCTCAGCTTCTATAGACACTCATTGGATCAGCTCAGGATCGGTGGAGCCAGGAATCAAGAGGGACCAGAGCCCTTTCTTTTCCCATATGGAATCTGATTTCCTGGAATTCTTAGATTAGGAAGTATAAACATTCAAAAGCCACAGCTACCCAAGTTCAGACCCAACCATTTCTCACCTCAATGACTTCAAGAAGCCTCTTCCCACCTTCAGTCCCATGCCCCCTGGCCATTCCAGTCACAAGAATCCCAGACTTAAAATCCTCCAAAGTCTCATGACGTTCAAGGTCCTTCCAAGAAACTTGTACCACTGGGCCTGGTTCCATCAACATCTCCTACTCTCTCCCATCACATCCCCACCGCGGGGTACACATACCGGGCTCTCTTGCTCATGACTGCTGTTCCCTTCCTACACTTGTCCCCCAAAGCTTCTGCTCTGACTGCCCCTAGTTACCTTAGGTGTGTCTTCTGGAGGAAGACATTGCTTACCCTCCCACCTTACCACCCAGGCAGAGTTCAGGAGTTCAGGGCCAAACTCACTGTCAATAGCTTTACCAGCTCCTCCAAAACAGCTCCCCAAGGGCAGGGCTATATCTCCTTATCTCTGCATATGGAGTCCCAGATGAGGTCTGGAAGTCAAGGGTCAACATAGAGGCTGAACAAACTCATTAATGCCTGAGTGAAGTATTTGGTAAATGTGGCCAGTTCTAATGTAAAGGGAGGACATTTTGAGGGGCACTTGGGTGGCTCAGTCAGTTAAGCATCCAACTCTTGATTTCAGCTCAGGGCAGGATCTCATGGTTCATGAAATGGAGCCCCACGTCAATCTCTGCCCTAAACATGGAGCCTGCTTGGGATTCTCTCTCTTCCTCTCTTTCTGCCCCTCCTCCACTCACACTCTGTCTCTAAATAAACAAAGAAATTAATAAATATTTTTTAAAAATAAATAAAGGGAGCATATTTGGGATGTGTAATTTCCATGCAATAAACCCAGGTTCCCATCATTTCAGCCATGTAAAATTAAACAAGAAATACATGGCACATAGCAAAAAAAAAAGAAAAGAAAAGAAAATCCTTATCATCAACTGCTCATCTCTGCCTCCTAGATAAGTCAGCTGTCAACATACCCCATTGTATTTTGTTGCAACACTCTGCCCCTTCACCAACTCCCAGTCATACCAGATACTTTCTGGGGTTTATGTTCTTTTCTTTAAGTTTATTTATTTATTTTGAGATTAAAAAGGGAGTGACCAGGGGAGGGACAGAGAGAGAGGAAGAGAGAGAATCCCAAGTAGGCTCCTCACTGTCAGCGCAAAGCCCCACATGGGGCTTGAACTCATGAACCATGAGATCATGACCTGAGCCAAAATCAAGAGTGGGACATTTAACTGAGGGAGCCACCCAAAGACCTGTGGGGTTTGTGTTCTTACTGACACCTAAGGGGTCACCCAGAAAGTCACAAGGTACTGTGTGGAGCTTTCTCTAAGAAATTCCCAGCCCCAGAGATACTCTGTCTTCCCACCGCCTCCCCATGAAGCCTCGTTCTGGTCACGTGGGTCACTTCCTCCTTCAGCAGGAAATCTGGACTCCAGGCCCCATGAAGCAGACTTCTCCCCTACAAGCAGCTATCAAAGCTCCTTCTCAACACAGCTCATCTGCTCTCACAAAGGAGGTCCCACAACAGTTGCACCGAATCTCCCCTGTCTGCACATGCACGCTGTAGGCCATTTTGAACCAGCCCATGGACACAAGCCTTGGGTTATCCTGAAACCCCGCAGTCTCATGGGTTTCTAACTCTTCTCACTGGGAAAGGTTAATCCATTTTCTCCCTCAGTCATATGGTAATAGATTGAATATGAATGCCCCATTCCTCACATCAACACCTAAGTTGTGGGCAGGGATGGCCACCTACACCTGAGGTGTGTGATGAAGACCACACATGGAGTATATTCTTGCAGGGCCTGAGACACAGCTTCTTTTATTCCAGGGCAATCTGCCACCTGATTACCACATCAGCCTCATCGACATAGGCCTTGTGCTGGAATACCTCATGGGCGGGGCTTACCGCTGCAACTACACTCGGAAGAGCTTTCGGACCCTTTACAACAACTTGTTTGGACCTAAGAGGGTAGAACTAAGTGAACGTGTGGTGTTTTGTGCTTCCTAGAGTCACATGTGGTCCCTTACTGTCCTTGGCAATATAACAGCCTGTTCAAAGCCAAGTTCATTACCTCATCCCCAAGCACACCTTCCCTTCCTCTTGTAGCAATTCAGGTGTGAGGGTACATGGTCTCTGGAGATGCCCAGGTTTCACCTAGAGCCTTTACCCCCTTAGCAAGGCAGGCCCTCAGTCCATCAATTATGTCTGCCCTCTGTCCTTTATCTACAATAGCCTTCTTCCCAGACCCCCTTGTCTCTGCCCTCTCTAATCCATCCTACCACTATAGCAACCTTCATTTTCCAAAGCAAGGGACATGACTGCACTCCCTGCTCAAATATTTGCAGGGTTCCCTACCACCTGAGGAATCATTATCACAGCATCCAAGGCCCTCTGACAGTCTAAGAGCGGTCCCACACTGTCATGGGGGGACCAAAAACCTCCACCAAAATCAAATTGTACTACTGTACCATGTCTTTCCTCTAATCAAAATTCCACACAGATCACAAGCCCAACTCAAATGTCAGATCTTCCATGAAGCCCTCCTCTAGCCCCTTCTTCTTCACCCCTCCCCATATAGAGCTTTGTAAGCTCCATGTCTGCATTTCTGTTAGTGAAATTTTCTGGTCCTACCTGGAATAAGGGTCATGTGTTATCTGCACATCTTTCTCCCTACTTATTTGGCCGTCGGAGCAGTTTCCATACTAAAGCATTTCTTTTCGTTGAGTATTATCCTTAATTGTTAATGATACAAACTAATTTTTCACCTAGGATTATGTCCCCTACTAACCACACTGCTAATGCACTGCTAATGTTACTGCTACTAACATTTGTTATCTGATTAAATGGATGTTTTTTCCTCTTCTATTATGCAGCCTAAAGCTCTGAAACTTCTAGGAATGGAAGTAAGATTTATTTTCATTGACTTTATATCTTTCTCAAATATATATAGGTGTTTTTGTGTTGTATTTGTTTAACATAAAATTGAGTTTGCTTTCAGTGGATCAATCCACCTCCACCCAACACACCAACATTTATTTAGATGGTGTAGTCAAATAACAGAAAAAGAGCAGACATTCCAAAAAAGGTAAAAACTACTTAATTCATTTTATAGAGTTAAAAACTACTTAATTCATTTTATAGAGTTAGCAAAACCATAATTTCAAAAGCAGAGATTAAACAAAAGATCTCCACACAATCATAAACAATACTGAAAGAAATTCAGTAGCATATTTTAAAAGTTCTAAGCAAGTCATTAAAGTTTTCTAAGAATGCAAGTATAATTTAATGTTAGTAAAATTTTTAGTATATTACATCACATCAGGAAGTCAAAGAAGGAAAACAGTATCATAACATTTTTCTTATTAATATTTTTAATGTTTTATGTTTTATTTTTTATATTTGAGAGAGAGAGAGAGCACTAGCAGAGATGAGCAGAGAGATGGAGACAGAATCTGAAGCCGGCTCCAGGCTCTGAGCTGTCAGCACAGACCCCAAAGTGGAACTCAAACTCAGGAGCAGTGAGATCATGACCTGAGCCACCCAGGCACCCCTAGCATTTTGCAATAAACACAAAAGAGGAACTGAAAAAAACATAAAACAAATTCCTTAACTTGTTTAAAAAATTTACTAGAAGGAGAATGATAAAATAAAAATATCCTCTGATGTGATTAAAATACATGTATACTTTATAGCAACAGGAATCTATTACTAAACAGTACTGACCTGGAGTCATTTTTATTAAAATCAAGAACAAGACAGCATGCTCATTATTGTTGGCATTGTAATGAACCCCATTAGTTTTTTTTAATTCTTCTAGAAATTCTACCATATGAAAAAATAAATGTTAAAGAAGGAATATGTAAAAAAGGGAGAAAATAATGACTTTAAAAGAATACTTAAAAGAGGGAGAAAATGATTAGGGCAAAAAATATTTTTCATCTAGAAAATCCAGGAAAATGAACTAAGTTTCTCTCACAATAGTGCAAAAGTACCCAGAAACCAACTTAACAAGGAACCTTAAGAACAAAGCACTAGACATAAAAAATATGTGCACGTGAATGGAAGAAACACAGCATATTAGGACTACTGTCAAGATTCCTCTCAAATAAATTCATGAGTTAAACAGCACCCCAATTTCTGTATGGATTCAGGGTAGAGGTGTCGATTCTGTGTTCACCATGAGGACTGATCATTAACATTATCACATCCTTGCGGATGGACTTGTGGTCTGATCAGGGCTGTGATATGGGGCTTTCCCTAATTTCCTATTCTCTCACGTTCTTTATGTTAATGTAGGGTTTGTCTCTTGGGTGAAGGTCCACCTTTAAAATAGTCTGGTCCCTCTCCTCTTTTTAGGTTTATACTTTTACCACCTTTATAATAACTTTATGAGTCCATTCAGGCTTTCTATTTTCTAGAGTCAACTTTTGTCATTTAGACTTCCCCAGAAAACGGTTTATTTCATCTAGACTTTCAAGTTTATTGGTATAAACTTTTATATTGTATTGTAATTGTTTCAGCCTCCTCAATATCTTGGCTGGGTACCCTTCTGATTTAAAAAAAACTTTTAGGGGCGCCTGGGTGGCTCAGTCTGTTAAGTGTCCAACTTCAGCTCAGGTCATGATCTCACGGTGTGTGGGTTCGAGCCCCGCATCAGGCTCTGTGCTGACAACTCAGAGCCTGGAGCCTGCCTTCAGATTCTGTATCTCCCTCTCTCTGTGACCTTCCTCTGCTCGTGCTGCCTCTCTGTCTCTCAAAAATAAATAAAAAAACATTAAAAAATTTAAAAAAAACTTTTAATGTTTATTTATTTTCTGAGAGGAAGAGAGACGGAGCACAAGTGGAGGAGGGGCAAAGAGAGAGGGAGACACAGAATCCCAGACAAGCTCACACACAGAGCTTGATGTGGGCTTTGAACCCATGAACCATGAGATCATGACCTGAGCTGAAATCAAGAGTCAGATGCTGACTAAGCCACCCTGGCACCCCTGCACATCTTTTCTAAAGAATTAATATACTGAGTGAAAACCACAGATGTACTTATGAAATCACTTTTTTACCACAGACAGAGGGGTTTTCCTTTTTCCAGTAATCTTAAAATCCTTTGTTGCATACTTAAGGCAGAACCAGAAAAAATGTGCTTGTCTCCCCTCAGGATGATGAGCCTCCAGCCAAAGGGAAGAAAAAGAAAAAGAAGAAGAAGGAGGAAGAGATTGACATCGATGTGGACGACCCTGCAGTGAGTCGATTCCAGTACCCCTTCCACGAGCTGATGGTGTGGGCTGTGCTGATGAAACGCCAGAAAATGGCGGTCTTCCTCTGGCAGCGAGGCGAGGAGAGCATGGCCAAGGCCCTGGTGGCCTGTAAGCTCTACAAATCCATGGCCCACGAGTCCTCTGAGAGTGAACTGGTAGATGACATCTCCCAGGATTTGGACAACAATTCAAAGTTAGTTTCTCATGGGAATTTAAGAACCAGAAGAGGCTATTGTCCTGAGTACTTATCCCTTTGGGGGAGGGTTGGCAAATGTATTTTTCACTTAAGGACAAATATCTCTTTTTTTAATGTTTATTTTTGAGAGAGACAGAGTTCGAGTGGGGAAGGGACTGAGAGAGGGGAAACACAGAATTTGAAGCAGGCTCCAGGCTCTGAGCTGTCAGCACAGAGCTTGATTAGGGCCTTGAACCCACAAACTGCAAGATGATCATGACCTAAGCTGATATCAGAGGCTTAACCAACTGAGCCACCCAGGCGCCCCGAGTACAATTATCTTCAAAGCTTGTTCATAAACCATTTTGTCCATCATGTCAATATTTTTTGTTCTCTCTGTGGTATTTCTAGACTGTCATTTTTTTAATACTGTCCTCTCATGTGAACTATGAAACATAATTTTAGGGGTGCCTGGGTGGCTTAATTGACTAAGCATCTGACTTTGGCTCAGGTCATGATCTCATGGTCCATGTGTTCGAGTCCCATGTCGGGCTCTGTGCTGACAGCTTGGAGCCTGAAGCCTGCTTCAGATTCTATGTCTCCCTCTCTCTTTGCCCCTCCCCCCACTTCTCTCTCTCATATAAATAAACATTTAAAAATTTTTTAAAAAAACATAATTTTAATGCAAAGACAGTGAAACAGATTTTCATACAGAAACACACAGGAGAGTACAACTCTGGTGAGCAAGTGCCCCTGGACTTGACCTCTGCAAGTGCATCTCAGTTTTTCTCCTACTTAGGTAGGACAGGACAGCCAGAGGGGCCTGCAGTTGGGAACGTCCCTTCCCCCAGGCCATTAGGCTCTGATGATACCCCAATAGAGTAGGTTCTGGCTAACTGGTTTCTCCTTTAGGCAGGCCTTGTTAAGGAGACTAGAGTACGCCAACATATTTCAAAATGGTTCCTTTTTCCCTCTCTGTGCTGGCAGCATGAGATTTTTCTCTCATCTCTAGGAGAACTTGGTGGAGCTCTTGGAGGTAAAACTCACAAAAATGTGAGCACAATTCCCTAAGACTGGGCCCCCTCTGGAATTATTAAGTCTCAGAGTTGTCCTCAAGAAGCCTCGAACAATTTATGAGTTACAATTTGGGTTTTCCTGCTCCAGCTCTGGTTTCAGAGGTTTCTGCTCTGGTACATTGTGAGTCTCTATATCTCTGGTCTGTCTCCTACAGTTTGGGGAGTAGCAGTTTACCCTGTGACCTCAGTTCTCTGATGAACTTAGAGGAGTTGTTGATTTTTTGTTTGTCCAGCTTTGTAGTTAATGTTAGTGCAGAGTGGTGACTTCCAAGCCCCTTACGTGCAGAACTAAAAACCAGAAGTCCCAATACAACTTTATAGACTCATGAACTTGGGGCCTAACCAAGCAACTCTGCCAACATCCCACATCTTTGTTTTCTGAAGCATACTCCTTTTATTTTGGACTCAAGGATTTCTAAAGTCACTAGTTGATTTTTAAACATTGGGAATTCAAGGCTGTCTAAAAAATGGGGGATGTTCCCATCTCAGTGGGTTGGTAAATACCATCCCTCTCCTGCCTGGAGGATTGTCATGGTAATGTGTCACCTCACAGCCTGTGGGACCTGAGACCAGAGAGAATTCCTCTTCAGGGAACAGACAAGGCCATTCCTCCACACAGAATTCCTCTCTTTTACATCTTTCAGCTCATAACTGGAATAAAATCTTATGGAAAATGAAGAAACAAAAACAGAAAAGGGTAATCGCTCTGGGACTTCATCTTAACCACATTCTACGAAAAATGTTGAAGGTATAGGGAACGTTTATGATAGTCATTGAATATTTGAATGAGGGCAGTGTAGAAAATGGGATACAGTTTAGGTTTACAATTCAACTTGTCATCCTCTCCTCTTCTCCCCCAACTTGGCTCCCATTATTTTCCCTACTCCACCTTCAGCCACTGGCCCTCTCTGCTCTAGGCCCCCATGACAACTAGAACTTGTCTTTATCATAGCCTGAGAGCATTGAATTCTCGTGTGACCAATGTGTTATTGAAGTATTGCACGCAGGCAGGGAAAGGCACACGTACAAATCTATGGCTTGATGACTGTTCACAAACAGAAGACACCAGGATGACCAGCCCCTAGACCAAGAAACAGGACCTTACCCAGATCTGCCAGCATTCCTGGTGTCCCCTTTCTGTACCCTCCACAAAGGATAGCTATTATTCTGACCTCCATTGCCATAGCGCTGTGCTGTCCTTTCTATCTGCATTCTGTTCTGTGAAGATTTGAGGGAAGGGACTCTGTCTTCTCATATCTGAGTGCCTGAGGCCTGAGGGGCAGATTTGGGGTCAATCTAAACTTCATTTGCAGTAAGAGCAGCCCGCCCCCCAACACGACTGAGCACAGAGCCGCAGTCCCAGCCATTCCCGTCTGGCAACATACCCCAGGAGCTTCCTGAGTGCAGAGGATGGAAATCAAGGATTCTGTGTCCTGTGGCTCCATGATGCGCCTGTGGATATGTCTTCCTCACAGTGTGTGTGGCCACTGCAGCCTCAGCTCTGTGTTCCTTTCCCTCCAGAGACTTCGGCCAGCTTGCCGTGGAGTTGTTAGACCAGTCCTATAAGCACGATGAGCAGATCGCCATGAAACTTCTGACCTATGAGCTGAAGAACTGGAGCAACTCCACCTGCCTCAAGCTGGCGGTGGCTGCCAAACACCGGGACTTCATTGCTCACACCTGCAGCCAGATGCTGCTAACGGACATGTGGATGGGAAGGCTGCGAATGAGGAAAAATCCCGGCCTAAAAGTACGTTTGACTTAGTGTCATAACAGTAACAAGTGACACCTGTGAGCTCTTACTCTGCACCTTGCAGAGCCAGGCACGTCCTGTGGATTATTTCTTTTATTCCTCTGAATAGCCCCATGAGGGAGATGAAAACCCAGAAGCTTCAAGGTTAAGTGCCTTCTCTAAGATCTGAGCCAGTAAGGCATGGGTCCAGGACCTGAACCCAGGGGGTCAATGCCAGACCTAACTGGTATGCCCGACTCACAGAGATTGGAGTCCACACTAACTAACCACACCCCAGGACAGGCCCTCTTCCTGCCATTAAATTAGGCACCCGAACTCTGCTTCTATAGGTCTCCTTAAAACTCTGTGATTAGTTTTTTAATGTTTATTTTTATTTTTGAGAGAGATAGAACATTAGTGGAGGAGGGGCAGAGAGACAGAGGGAGACACAGAATCTAAAACAAGCTCCACGCTCTGAGCTGTCAGCACAGAGCCCGACATGGGGCTGAAACTCACGAACCATGAGATCATGACCTGAGCCAAAGGTGGCCACTTAACTGACTGAGCCACCCAGGCACCCCTGAAATTGTGTGATGTTATTTTAATTGGCAATGTTTCATTATATGGGGTTTATAGAGAATATGAAGTTATAATAGGGTTTGGAAGGATATCATGGGTACAAATTGTATTGTGATGAAATCTTAGCTCTGCTGTTTACTATGGCTAACTACTAGGTTATCTTAAGAAAAGATTCTAATCTTCAGATAAACCAACTCCCTCATGGTGATATCATGCCAATCTCATGGGATTGCCATGCGAGTAAAGACATTACATGATATACTGTGTAGTGTGGTTCTGGCAAATAGAAGGCATTTCATTTCTTAAAAATATGAATGTTATGCCTTATCCCATATGAAAACTGAGCAGTGGGATTATAAGTCTATCAGATTAGATGAGTATAAGGAGTCAGTGAAACCCAAGAAGGAGGTGCTCAAGAACAGAAATGGGTCCAATAAATAGATGGAATGACCAAGAGATAAAGGTTAAGGAAACAAGAACAGTTTCTTAACAAGAAAATCCTTAACATGGAAGGGGGATCAGATTTCAAGGAAAACAAAAATGCACACAAAAGTTAAGGCTCTGTTATCTCCAAATTAAATTTTAATTTAATTATAATTTAAATTAAAATTCAGAATGATTTTGAGCAACTGATAGTGTGTAACAAGACAATTCTACCTCTGATACTGAGAACATGATCCTTTAGTGGCACCAGAATTCTACATTAAAATTAGCATAGAGCCACGTAATAAACAATATTTATATAGTAATAAAGAATAGAAATGCTTTTTATTGGTTTTCAGTTTTTGAAATAGTCCCATAGACAAAGCACTGAAGACTCAAATATGATTCCTAAAAGAATGCAAATGACACCAAGTATGAAAATACAAAACGCAGACACCTTGGTGGCTCAGTCAGTTGAGCATCTGACTCTTGATTTCAGTTCGGGTCCTGATCTTGCAGTTTGTGGGATGGAGCCCCCTATCAGGCTCTGGGTTGACAGTGCAGAGCCTGCTTGGGAATCTCTTTCCCCTGCTTTGCCCCCCCTCCACTTGTTCTTTCTCAAAATAAATAAATAAACATATTTTAGGAAAAAAATACAAAAAGCAAAGGCACAACTGGGAAACATTGGGTGTGAGAAGGAGGAAGGGAGGGTGGTGAGAAGGGTAATATCCCATATTATAATGTGGGGAATCAAGACTATCAAAAGCTGTTGAAACAAGAGATAAGGATTTCAGTTCATGATATAAAGTTACAAAGGTAATCTTGTAGGAACTGAAAACATTCATGTGGCTATTAAAAATGGAAGCAGAGGAATAGAAAAAACCAAGATCAAGTCTTGTCTAAAATAATAGGATGCCAGGGCACCTGGGTGGCTCAGTCAGGTAAGCATCCAACTTGGGCTCAGGTGATATTCTCGGAGTTTGCAAGTTCAAGCCCCACACTGGGATCTCTGTTGTCAGCATGGAACCGCTTCACCCCCTCTCTCTCTCTGCCCCTCCCCTGCGTGTGCTCTCTCTCTCTCTCTCAAAAATAAAAATTAAAAAAATAAGATGTAAATAGGTAGTACTTAAACTAACAAAGAAATAGCAATACAAAATGTCACTCATGTTGTTAAAAATATGACATTATTAATAAGAACTAAAACCAGAAATAGTTAAAAGTGATTATCTCAAAATATAATTCAAAAATTTTTCTTGAAGACAAATGATGAAATTACATATTGAAAAACCACATTCTAAACCTGAGTATATCAACTCAGAACAACCAACATCAACACACATATGTAAATTACTGGATCTTAATGAAAAAGAAAAACTCTCTGGGCATCCAGGCAAAACACAACAACAATCAAAGCAAAAGTGACTTTTAAGGGAAAGAAAATTAGATTATCACCAGACTTTCAGCAGCAACCTTTTATGTCAGGGAAAAAAATCGTAGTATATCATATAAAGATACTCTCAGAAGGAAAATGACAGACCAGGATTTTATATCCAACAAAAGTGACTGTTAAATACAAAAGGTACACAGAAACCATTACTTACCAGCAAGCAAGAACACCAGGAAATATTGTTCCTATGAGCCCTTTCTGAAGACTATTAGAGAATGAACTTCCAAGAACCAAAATAACTAGAGAGGCATCAGTATAAGGACTAATGGTAAACCTCAGATATATATTTACATATAGTGCTGAGACTAGGGGAGGGTTAAGAGGGAGAGAGTATAGTATGCAATGGCTACGTGTTCTGATCATATAGATATAATACAACCTTTTTAAAAAGGAGGAAGAATTGGAGCACCTATACAAAAAAAAAAGTAACTTTTCAGTAATCATAATCAGTAGTAGTATTAAGATTGTTAATTCTGAATTAACACTGTTAATTCTGAAACTATAAAGTTAAAGCAATTGAATAACAAGGGATATATTAATTCTATCATGTCTGTCCTTGAGAACTAGGACTCCGAGTGTAACAAAAGGAAACACAGCTATAGTCTAGAAAGGGTAAGTGGAAAGCCTATTGTGCCTAAATGGCAGCATCAGTATGAACTCATTCCATCTCTGATGAAATGAAAGCCTTAGACACAACGACCTATTAAAAAGCAATGAACATCTCCAATGCCCAGATTGTGGTCTTGCAATACCATTTTCCACTAACTGAAGCCAGAACTTCTTGAAGAAATGATTCATTCCAGGTCTGGAGCAAGAGAATTCCAAGATAAGCCTGGAACATCTTGACATACCAGATGGCAAAGAAGCTATCAGAGATCAGTAGGGTAAGAACAAGGGGACAGAGGAGCCCACTTGAAGAGGCTACCACTGACCAAAACGGGCATTCAATTCTATTTCTTTCTTTGGTCTATCCATGCACTTATACTCCACTATCTTAATTATTGATTTTTTTATAGTATAATTTTTAATGTATGGTAGAAGTAGCCCTTTTGTGGTATCCTTAATAATGGATCACTGAGGGGGCACCTAAGTGGCTCAGTCAGTTAAGTGTTCAACTTCAGCTCAGGTCATGATCTTGCAGCTAATGAGTTTGACATCCACATTGGGCTCTGTGCTGACAGGCTCAGAGCCTGGAGTCTGCTTCAACTTTTGTGTCTCCCTCTCTCTCTGCCCCTCCCTCACTCACGCTCTCTCCCTCTCTTAAAAATAAACATTTAAAATAATAATAATTTATTAATTTAAATAACATATATTAATGTATATAAATATATATTTAATAAATATGTATAATATAATAATTTATTATTTAATATTATAATGTTGTATTATTTGATTACATAATAATATAATATTTCTTGTTTAATAATATGTTTCATTGCCTAATAATATTATAATAATATAACATTATGATAGTGTTTTATTATTTAATAATATAATATTTCACTATTTAATAATATTTTATTATTTAATAATAATATTGGAGACACACATCACAGTTATTTCTATAGAATATATTTTTTATCTACTTTACTTCAGTATTACTATATTTTATTTATTCTCATTTATTATATTTTAACTTAAAGATGTACCTGATTTGAAACTCAACGTAAGCTCTTTCCTTTTAAGACAGAATTCCACATAATACTGTCTGCTGTCTATCTAAAATAATTTGATGGAAGTTCTTAAAGTTTTCAGTCTGCAACTCTGTGTATCAAACCAAATAAGCCACAGAACACTAAAGCAGAGATAAGCCTGTTTTAGGACAACTCAATTTGTTGAGTAATGCCAAAGGTCATAATTTAAAAATTTTATATATACTAGGAAATTTTTCTAAAATTGCCATAGCTTAAAAATCTAAAAATTTAAAAAAAAATTTTTTTTCTCATCCTCTGTAGGTTATAATGGGGATTCTTCTCCCCCCTACCATCTTGTTTTTGGAATTTCGCACATATGATGACTTCTCATATCAGACATCCAAGGAAAACGAAGATGGCAAAGAAAAAGAAGAGGAAAATGTGGTCAGTGATACCCTTGATCACAATAATATCACTTGACTTTCATTCTCAAAATTGTTAAAATTTCTCTTACCATAAATTTAGAAACCACTGTAATTGGGGAATTGTGTACAATACTTTATTTTTAAAGGTGCCTATCTGTTAAACACTGTGCATTTCCCATTTAGCAACCTGCTTGCTGTGTGCTGTTCTGTTTTCCAGGATGTCAATGCAGACGCTGGTTCAAGAAAGGGCGATGAGGAGAATGAGCACAAAAAGCAAAGAAGCATTCCCATTGGAACAAAGATCTGTGAATTCTATAATGCTCCCATTGTCAAGTTCTGGTTTTACACAGTAAGGGCTCCTCCTCCGCATTGGCCATGTAGCATATTTTGAATATGCAGGATTGTTAGAATCAAGTAATGTGTCAAAGGCTTTTTAAAATGTTTTAAAATTCACTGAATTAAAATGAGTTATGAAAACAAAACTGGGACTAATTCAGATCTTCACCTAAAATCGTATCTCGATATCTTGTCCTGTATTTTACATGCATGTAGGAATGTGGCCATCCTAGCTCCAAATATGCCATTTCTTAAAGCAAAATAGTCCTATTTGCTTAAGATGAAGGATTTTTTTAATGCCTTCAGTAATACAAGCTTAGGGAACTATAGCTTTATTTTTAAATGAACACAGATGACTCGTGATTTAAAGAGCAGACTCACAAATGCCATTTTTTTCATAAAACTCATGGGGTCACTAAAGGAATGTGGTTGAACCCAGGTCATAAACTCCTAGAACAGGATAGCAAATCAAGGCCCCTCCACTCTGCAATGCACACCAAACTGACCACTATTTGGCTGCACACTCTCCTCCAGCTGCCTTTGGTGACCACTGTCTCCATATCCCCAATAGTGTGGTGCATCTATAACCAGAGAAGCCCCAGCCTTACACATGCATGCTGGGACATCTACAGATGCGCAGGTGAGAAGGCTCTGGGGGAACCTACCCCAGCTCTGGGAGGTCCCAGCAGGCAGACAAAGGCTCCCACAACCCTTGCAGTCTGGGTAGGTTGGAACAAGACTACTTATGAAATCCCAAGCACCAAGCTTCTGCCTCTGCCGGGCAGGCCCTGGCACTGTGGTTCCATTTGAGACTAGGCAGGGACAGGTGATGGGGGGTGAGCCTGTTTCTCATATTTTGTGCAGCTCCATAATCCCCCCATGAGCGTGACCGTAGCCACAAATAGATCTTCATTTAGAAGATGAAGTGTCAGTGCCCATATGACCCTAAAGTATAAAATGCCTCCTGACCTGCCTCAAAGTTTATCTGCACTGGTGATGTGAACAGAAAGTTTCCTCTATTGAGTCAGTCTAGTTGGAAATGAAAATTTGTTCTTGAAGACCTATCGACCTGATAACAGGATTTCAAAAGTGTGTTTCCAGCACGTGTTATCTCCGCAAACACTGCTAACAGTTGTTCTCCCCTTTAGATTTCATACTTGGGTTACCTCCTGCTTTTCAACTATGTCATCCTGGTGCGGATGGACCGCTGGCCTTGTCTCCAGGAGTGGATTGTCATCTCTTACATCGTGAGCCTGGCATTAGAGAAAATACGAGAGGTGATTACTCCAAAGGGCCATTCCAGCCCCACTAACCGCTGACTTTGATTCAGATACAGCTTCTTATTGTAAAAACACTTCATGCAAATCACAAGTACCATGGGACCTTTTTCTCTTTTGAGGTATCCCAATCCCAAATGTATTCTATTCCTTTGCATAAGATTTCTCTGTCTTCTGCTTCCAACTGAATTTAAACATGCAAATCAAAACACAAAGCAAAATTAATGTTTAGTAGCAAAAAAAAAGTAGTCTCAGTGCCTATAAAAGCAACAGTAAATGCTGCCAGATCCCTGAGTAAACCAGTTTCAACAACTGGTGGTTTACGGGAACTGAGCCTAGAAACAGACAGACATAATATGACATTTTCCCTACAACTTAGGACTCAGAATCGTGCCCGAGCTCCATCTCCCACTTGCAATGGGAATTCTTCCTTCTTATTAAGGAACAGCTTTCAGGAAACTCTGAGAGGAAATAGGGCCAGATATTTTTCTAACATCATCCACCGGTTTTAATTCACTACATTAGCTTGTAAAGGGAACGTTGACATCCCAGAAAATATGAATTTGAACTGAAAAAGGACAGAGGATTTCACATTTTTTCCACCTGACATAAAACCAGTACTATTGTTTTGCAATTATTACTAACCCTTTCTCTGAACCAAAAAAAAAATATTACTGGAAACTTCACCCCAACAGAGAGAGTTTGATGCTGTCAGTCTAACAAGAGCCTGAGAAAGAGAAAGAAGTGCCAAATCCAACATTTTACAACCCATCTCCTTTGCTACTATACTTTCTTTTCTAGTTGGGCTTCATCAAATTCTGAAGATATTACAAGTAGGGTTTCCCAAGTGGCCTGCCATACCATCCCTAGTGCCACCATGATCATGCTAAGTATAAGCCATGTGCTAAGATTTCCTCCAGTTACACCCCCCTTGGGTAGCCCTCAGCCAGTATGGACAAGTTGTTAAGCTAGTGAATCCCTTCTGTGTTGGCCAAAAAATAGCCACCATCCCATCCCGTTAGTGGGGGCCCCAGGACCTACGCAGTCTCCATAACTAAATGGGTACCACAGGGGACAGCCACCACCACTCCCCCCAACTGCAGAGTCCATGGGGCACTCTCTGTGTGTGCCTGTGCATGCTGGTTTTTCAATAATTTTAGTTTTACTCTGAGGAAATAGTGATTTTTAATCAGTGATTAAAGTGATTTTTAAAGGGTAATATCTCACGTAGGAAAATCATTTAATTTTTCCTCAACTTCTCCTATCTATGTTGCAAAGGAATTGTGGCAAACAAACATCTCCTAGCCCAATGCTGCCTTCTACACCAGGTGGATTACCCTTTTGTGAGCCCACGTGGGTGTGTCTGCCCGCTAGACTTTTCCTCCCGGACTAACTCAGGAACGTGGGCTGCCGGGCACATATCCAGAGTATTAGAAAGAAATTAAAAGGCAGCTGCTTTAATTACAGCCAGAAGGACATAATTTAGAAGGCATTTCCTGAGAGTTTGTGAAACACTGCATCTAGGAATATAGAAGATTCCATGGAATTTCCCTTTCGAGATATCTTTCTCTGCCTGAGAAAATTAGTGTGTAGAGGTCTTCAGCAGGAAATGGGATCAAATGCCCTGGAATGTTCCACCAGTCATATCTTTCCAAAATTCTGAGATGAGGCTTCCAACACAGTATTCCCTTTCATTGTTTTTTGTATTCAGATCCTCATGTCAGAACCAGGCAAACTCAGCCAGAAAATAAAAGTTTGGCTTCAGGAGTACTGGAATATCACGGATCTTGTGGCCATTTCCATGTTCATGATTGGAGCAATCCTTCGCCTGCAAAAGCAGCCATACATGGGCTACGGCCGAGTGATCTACTGTGTAGATATTATCTTCTGGTACATCCGTGTCCTGGACATCTTTGGTGTCAACAAGTATCTGGGGCCCTATGTGATGATGATCGGAAAGATGGTTAGTATGACACCCTGTTCAGAACTAGAGACACTGTCGTTGTGGTTAGAACCTGAAACTAAGCCTTGGGTGTGGCTTTGTCAGATTTCATTTGCTCTTTTCTTTGCAGTTAGTTTCTTCCAGGAATTGTTTTTTGCTTTAAGATACATAGTTTTCTTACATGTTAATGCAGTATATATACACAGTACATACTACTTTATACAGAGGTATATAATGTATATGTGTACATACTAATACTGTATGTGTGTGTGTGTATATATATATACACGTTTATTTATATATATATATATAGCAATAATTTGTTGATAACATGTGGTAAAAGTCACTCAGGTCACTCCCTGATCTGTATTCCAATCTTCAGCCCATGTACTCTAGCCTGAAATGAACGCAGATAATTCATGTGACTAGGCCAAGTTCATGGCAACATTTCCTCCAGAATAGGCCATACAAAACAAAACAAAACAAAAAAAAGGAGTCAGCATATCATCCTTACATCACCTGAAACAGCTTCAGTGTCAGGACTGGATCCTGCAGAAAGAAAGTCTCTTAAATTTAGGAATAAGTCGTTATAGTGCAAGTGGCTTTTCGTAAAGGGGTATATGATTTAGCTTATCCTGGAAAGGGCCCTCATTTTCAGAGATGTCCAAAATTAGGAATTATACCAATTCAGTATCCACAGTAACCAGAGCTCTACTCACTGTAACCACTCAGCGTTTACGTAATGAGCAAATAAATATCATTCTGTATTCTCAGTTCATCATCTTGTTCCTTAGATATCTCCTCCTCTTACTCCTTAGTTTCCCTTACAAATTCCTGTGTTTCTCCCATAATTCTTCCCTTTCTCCATTTGTACTTATAGTTATGAGAGGACTATTTGTTTATGGGCAACAATAGAGGAAAAGAAAGAGTAAGAGCAAATGAGGGGGTCAGTATTCTAGAATAAGATGTATGTACTGCATGGCGTATAAAAAGTAGGAGCCCATGTGTAGGATGCCAAGAAGGAAAAGAGGCTCTCTTATTCCTAATTAAGCATTCATAAAGTCTTTGGGAGAGCATTACAATGAACCAAGGTGAATCTGGCCAGTGAGTCAAGACAATAAGAGACATATTTTCTCTACTCAGATGATTGACATGCTGTATTTTGTGGTCATCATGCTGGTTGTGCTGATGAGTTTTGGAGTAGCCCGTCAAGCCATTTTGCACCCAGATGAGGAGCCTTCTTGGAGACTGGCCCGAAACATCTTCTACATGCCCTATTGGATGATCTATGGAGAGGTGTTTGCAGACCAGATAGACCGTAAGAATAGAATTCATAGTAAGATTCTCTTCCCTGCTTCTGAGGCAGATGATCAGTTCCAAATTAATGGAAAAGCATGTGTTAATTTGGAAATAAATTACTTTGTATTCTGCCATGAGCATGAAATCATTTTATGAAGGAGTAAGTGCAGAATATGAAATGTAGATTTTTGAGACATCAGTCATTTCTTCTATTCTAAAAACCAGTAGCCAGAATTTTGAGTCTGACATCCCTTTAGCTGGACCTGGTAAACCTCTCATCACATGAATGCTGTCCCAGTGCCGATATCCTAACACTTCTTCAGGCTTAATTTTTTTCTACCCCAAGGCAGAACTGGTAGTCTTGTTCTAAGAGAATGGGATCATGACCATGATAGGGTGACTGGTGTCTTGTGTCATCCTCTTCTTCAAGCCTCTTTTCCAAAGGCCATTTTCCATGTAGCTATCAATTTCCTCTTCTCTTAAGTAGTTCAAGTTTTATTATTATTAATTATTATGATGATGATTAAAAATAATCAGGATGTTAGCCGAGGAAATGAGCCATAATCCTCTCTGGATTTCTGGGTGGTGCAGGCCCCAGCTCCTCCCCAGGCTGAACTGGTAGGTCATGGCATCTCTTGTGTGGTAGTTTCTTCAGATCTGTTCTTGGTTTTGCCCCCAGGTTTTCATTTGCATGTTGTACTCTGTCACAAAGCATCAGACCACTATTTCCAGTGTTCTGCTTTTTGGGGATAGAAGGTCCTGAATATCCTCCATTTGTACGAAACACACAGTTGTCAAAACATCTTCTGACACTGGGTTAGACTGATAACTAGTTCCTACAATGCCTTCTATCTAGCTTTTAGAACATGACTCTGAACATATGATCACAAGTATCTCAAAGTCAATGTGAGATATTGAATGTGTTTGTAGCTTGGAAAACCAGAATGTAAAAATCTAATTTGGTTTCCAAGGAATATTTACTTAGGTAAACATATGATCCAGACATAAATTATAATGTTTTTAATTTTGTATTATTAAATTGGCTAATCAGAAGATAAAGAGGCAAACGAGTCTATTTTCAGTAACACCATTAAATGTAGGTTTTTGGTTCTTGATCTGATTATTGCATAATTTTGCATTTCTTTGTGCTTATGAGGTATGTGAATTGGGATATAGAGAATGCCTGATTGGTTGACCAGTTGGTTAAAATGATCATCTGCCAGTACCCTCATATCTTTTTCACAGTATTTTTTTAACTAAGAGCTTTTTGTTTTTATGACATATGGTAAAATCAATATTCATGAAATACATATATATTTCCTAGTATTAATAATGTGTTCAGTTTCTTCTAAATAGACCACTGTTTTCAAGCATGAATCTATAATTCCCAAGCTTGAATCCTTTGCATTTCTTGATGCCAAAACTGTTCTTATGTTTCTAATCATGTGTTTTACTTTTCTCTCAACTGTCATCTCATTTTCTTTCCTCCCTTCCTATCACAACTAAAAAAATAAATAAAATCCTGCTTTCCAATTGCTATATAGTCTACGCCATGGAAATTAATCGTAAGTTTACACAGAATTGATGACTCTAATTTATGAAGTGTGTGTATTAATCAATCTCTTCCTAAGCTAATTACTGATAGCCTTACACTGGTTTTAAATATTTCTCTTGTTTTCTGATGTTAATACTCTTTTAAACCGTAATAAGAAAAAAGTAGGTAGACTATAAATTTATGGCAATTACTTCACTGATCCCTGTTGCGATCATTCTATTTTTTAGGTCAGGAGATAGGCCCCATCGGATCAAAGTGGCATTTTGAATGAGCAGAGAGAGAAAATATTATTTTCCAAAATGATACCAGAATTGTTCATTAACAAAATTATTCCCAAAGTTCATGTACAAGTGAAACCAAGGAGACAGCATAAGCTGATCTTAAATAATTAGAAGACACAATAACTTTCTAATGGATGACAGTACAGAAAACATAGATTTATCTGCATAGAAATTAAGAGCTTCAGTATATGAAAAACACAAAGAAAGAAATGGGAAAATGTTTACAAATACGACAAGTCAAGAATGACTATCTCTGAGTGCAGAAATGACTTTTTTATTTTCTTTGTATGAGATATATTCATATGAAAAATTGCCTATGAAATCAGGGGAAATCTTATTAAAAAGAAATAGACCATTGAGCGGCATAAGTAAGTTATGTATTCCATTCATTCTATGTAAAAAGCAAGTACAACAAGACAAATTTTGTTGCAGCTCCTTGTGGTGAAAACCAGTACGATGAGGAAGGCAAGCGACTCCCTCCCTGTATCCCAGGAGCCTGGCTCACACCAGCCATCATGGCGTGCTACCTACTCGTGGCCAACATCCTGCTGGTGAACTTGCTCATTGCAGTTTTCAAGTATGTGTCATGGCTGATGACAGGGTGTCTATTAGTTATTACAAATGTCCAGTTTGATATAGGAAATCTTTTATGGGACCACAGATTTACACAGAACCTCAGGAGGGCTTTTAAATGTGTAGAATCCTTACAATCTCCTTTGTTCAAACTTAAGCAGCCTTAATGTATTCATGAATCAAAAGTTGACAGTTAAACACACTAAATTTTTCTTGATAGTTCAATATTTTTTTGTTGTTGAAGTATAATTAATATACAGTGATGTATCAGTTTCAGGTGTACAATATAATGATTCAACAATCCTATACGTTACTCGGTGCTCATCATGATGATAAGTGTACTCTTAATCCCCTTCGCCAATTTCACCCATTCCCCCCCCCCCCACCGACCTCCCCTCTGGCAGCCACTAGTTTGTTCTTTGTATTTAAGAGTCTGTTTTTTGTTTTGTCTCATTTTTCTTCATTTGTTTCTTTTGTTTCTTAAATTCCACATATGAATGAAATCATATGGTATTTACCTTCCTCTTAGATACATTTAAATTTAATTTTGTTTAGTATTTTAACACTTTGACCTGCATTTTAATCTAATGAAAATATTTCCTTAGATGAAAAGTTTCCTGAGGTAGGGAAGATCTGATCAAGGTGTGCCTTTAATTCATTATCAAAGGCACAGAAGGCAATGTTAACATTATAAGCTATGACAATTACTATAATATTATATAAAATACTTTCCTTATCATTTATAGAATAGAAGACAAAATGGCCTAGAAAAGAAATGGCTTACACTATCAAGTTTCTTATAAAACTTACCCATTTTGGCATGATGTGTTGTGCACATGACTGTGCTTAACACAGTTGAAAAAAATATATTCTACCTTCTAAGATGAAAAATATGAGGGAAAAATCCTTCACAGAAATATAGAATCTTAGAGTTGACCAGGGCTTTGGAAAGAATATGGTTCAAACTCTTTTTCAACTGTATTAAAGGTTTAAATACTTCAAAATGCTTAGTGGAATAGCATTTTAAAATAAAAACCTTTAAAAATAAGAGAAATATTTTCTGAATGTATGAGTCAATAGACTGTAGTGTGGTGTCTCAAGAGGGTAGTAGGTAGCAGTTTCAATACGGTTGATTCTTAATTATTTATAAGAGTAAAACGTCCTTGAGTGTAGATAATCCACACTGATCACTAAACCAAAAAGACAGGGTAATCTAGGAGTCAGTACTAGTGGGCACTAAAAGGCCATTTCAGTGTTTATTTTCATTTCAATGTGAGCTACTGACTGCCCTGGGAAATGAAAAGGAAAAGGAAAATAACTAACTAAACATTTATTCTTTTTAAAGCAATACCTTCTTTGAGGTAAAGTCAATATCCAACCAGGTGTGGAAATTCCAGCGATATCAGCTGATAATGACATTTCATGACCGGCCAGTCCTACCTCCACCAATGATCATTTTAAGCCACATCTATATAATCATTATGCGCCTTAGTGGTCGCTGTAGGAAGAAAAGAGAAGGGGACCAAGATGAAAAGGATCGTGGATTGAGTATGTACCGGACTCTCATTTCTATCTTGGGCTAATTTCAAGGCTGTTCCAACTGGACACTATATACTACTTACATTGTGTGAAAACATAACACTCTAGTCCAACTGTTGTTCTTTGTAGGATCCTTCCCATTTTATGTTGGTTTTATTCCAGTTCTGCTGGTTTATGAGTAATTAGTGTTACTGAAAGTCTGCTCATGAAAGAGATTAGAAATTGAGAGAGCTTTTGAAAATGACTCTTCTATATAAATTCAGTGGTCCTTTCAGAACGTTTTAATATGTGGCATCTAAAGAGGAGGGGGAAATAATGCTGTCCTGATTCTATCCATAAAATACACGCAAAAGGTTCTCCAGAAAATAGCTCGGCTTCACTCAGCGAATAGCTTCAATAGTGGTGTTTTGTGTTAAAAAGTGAGCCGTTTTGCTCCAGGGGAAGAATGATTGTTGCATAGGAAAATAAACAATTGGAGTAAGAGAATTGCCCACACGTGTAGGACAAGCCCGCTTAATTCAGGATGGGCTGTGAAATTCGTAATGATGCAACTAAATTCATGCACCGGGCTCGTTTCTCACTCAGCAAACGCTTCTCCCTTTCCGCAGAGCTATTTCTCAGCGATGAGGAGCTGAAGAGGCTGCACGAGTTCGAGGAGCAGTGTGTCCAGGAGCACTTCCAGGAGAAGGAAGACGAGCAGCAGTCCTCCACCGACGAGCGCATCCGTGTCACAAGCGAGAGGTGCGCCCAGCGCGGGCCGAAGGGCCGCGGGGCCAAGGGTTTGCGGGCGCCTCCATCCTCTTCTAAGGGGAATGTAGACCGTTCACTCAGAGATCTCTTGCTTCTTCAGACTTTGGGTTCTTTACGTGTTTGCCCCCCAAGTAGTGTGACAATCTCTAGTCGTGAAATGGTGATGGTCAATTCTTTATAGGAGAGTATGATGTCGGGGCACCTTGGTGGCTTAGTCGGACGGACTCTGGGTCAGGTCATGATCTCAGGTCAGGTTTGTGTGATCGAGCCAGCTTGGGGCTCTGCGCTGACAGCTAGGCGCCTGGAGCTTGCTTGGGATTCTGAGTCTCTTTCTCTCTCTGCCTTTCTCCCCGTTCATGCTCTGTCTCTCTCAAGAACAAATGAACATTTAAAAAAAAATTTTTTTAAGAAGTGAATGATTACAGGTATGGCAAATATTCCAGGCCCAAACGATACCAAACGGAAACAAAAAAGCCCTGACAGTTCTTGGCCACTCCTAAAGTGGGAGGGAGCTTTTACTGCAATACCCTACATCAATGGAGAGAACAATCAGGTAAATGCTAGGGAAGCCATTCCTCTCCCTGCCTTTGACTTGTCCTTGACTTTATCAAAGATGGTATTCCCCTAGGGACTGACCTCCTCATCCTGTCTTAATGCTTTGGTTGCTCCTTGCCCAACCTGGCAGAGCAGAGGAAAAGACTTCCTCCTCTGTTCTATGAAACTGAGCACTAAGGGAGGGGCAGCAGTGTCTGTCCCCCATACCGGGGGAAGCCTCTAAAGTAGGGCAGGGTGTGTTTCCCACCTGGGTCCCACCAATATCAGCACCATTCATATGGTAGTGCTTAATAAATGAAGAATGAATGAATGCATGTGTGCACAAATCAGTGAATAAGCAAATGAAGTCAGGTCAGGGAGAGCCAGAAAGGGTGGCATTTCCCAAATTTTACAGTATTGCTCTTTCTGAAGCTGGGAAAGAGTAACCAGCAAAGGGTAGACAGGAACCATAAACTTCACTATCTATATTTTTGTAATCATATAATTTTTAAGAACACTTATCACTTAATAAAAGCAACTAAAGCTTTTTTATTATTATTTAAAGATTGTGATAACTGACAAAACATTGGTGCAAAGCGTTTAACCAACAATGAAGGTAGAAGGATAATGCCTAAGGTGATTCAAACTTATCATTCTGTCCTTCCGTACTCAATATTAAAGTTTCCTGGTGTAGTTATGTGTGTATTATCCGCAGACCAACCAGTGGAGGGCCTCAACAATTAGGACAGAATTCATAATACACCTTGAAGTCTTATGGTGTACATTCAAGGCCAGTGACTCTGCCTCAGCCCACAGGAAAGACAATGCCTCCGGCAGCTGCAGGTCTCTGACTGCCCTCCCCTCCTAGACCAAGTCACCTTATAATCCAACCTGTCAAATTCAAGAATTGTCTGCACCATCTCTTGGCCTTAATAAGGTACATTTTCAATACTTTTAAATACTCCTCTGCTATTTTAATAATAATGACTAAGTATTCAAGATATAAAAATTATTTCTTCCTGAGAAAGATAAGGTGCCCCCGTCTTAATAATCTAAAATTTCCACTTTCTAGTTAGACATTAACTTGGATTTAATCACAGCCTGTAATTTACAATGGAAATTGTGTTTTGTTTCACTCTGTTTCTTTCCCTTCTCCCCTCCCCCAACATTGTTTGGATTTTTACCATTCTTGGAGCAAGTCTCCAAGAATGTGGTTATCAGGTCACTACCAAACTGCATTTTCCTCTTGGGGCTCCGTGCACACGTAATAGGAATGAAAGTGTGCTGGGCAATAAAAACATCTACTTCCCGTTTCCTTTGGCTGAGATCCTGCCCCTCCGGTTCCCTTGTTGACCCTTTCTAGGCTAAATCACAGGTGAATACAAGAGACAAACAGAGGAGGAGGGGGTTTGGGGAGAAGATACCTTCCCCTCACTCTTAACCAGGACAGCTGAGGAGCAAGGAAGAAGGTGAAAGAATAGAAATAAAATTTGTTATTTTTACCTAAATTTGACATCAGTGATTACTTTCAAAATCAAATTTTTGAACACTCAGAGGTCTCTGAGTCTCAGATTTTAAAAAATCTTCATGTATCAGATTGTTTTTATTCTCTACATCACCATTTGCTATTTGATGAACTTCTGGGTCTTCTCTCAGTTGTCAGCCCCAGCTCCATTTGATCTGCAAGGTCCAGTTAGAAGTGAGCCTCCATGGAAGGTGCTGTTGGCATCAGTCCCTTCCTGACCTCCCGTTGTCTGGTCTCTTTCACAACCTGGGCCAGCAATTTGCATGACTCAGTCTTACAAACGTGTTCACATGGGAAGTATACTCACTTATGCTCCTCCATGCAGGGTGTTTTGAGGGCTTCTGTGCAGGAACCAAATGCATGGCTTTCCCTTACTGTTCAGAAAGTTATATATAAATTTCTAACAAGTTCATCGTTTTGTAAGATCCAACAGTTAGTCCCTCAATCAGAGATTTATAATATGATTCCGTTTTTAGTTAAGACAACACAGCAGCAGGGTCTTTAACCTCAAGCCACACCCAGCATGACCACTTTGCTGACTTAGGGGACTAAACTCGTGGTTTTCCTCCCAAACTTGGACATCCTCTTCACCCTGGACTGTCCTCCCTTCATGCTTGGTACTTCAGTCTTGCTGACCTTCCTTCATTTCCTCAAAGCTACCACTCCCTTCCTGCCACAGGGTCTTTGCGCATGTTGTTCCCTCTGCCTACTAACCCTTCAGATCTCTGTTCAAATGCCAATTCTTTATGGAAAACTTCCCTGATCACCTCATCCTGTAGACTAGGTCAAGAAGCCTGCGTGTCTCTGTGTAGCAGGAGCTTGATTTTTTTTAATGAATGGATGACTAAAAATTTTGTCTCCTGACTTGAATGCAAGTCAATCCAATCCAATGAATACGAAACACAGTATCAACTATGCTCCTTCTTGTTCAAAACTTTGATTTTGATATTGGAAACTAGGAAGTCTAAATATACAAATGTTTCTGCTACCCATAATTGACAGAAAGGATCTCTAATATCAGTAACACCAAAACAACTGTCAAGGTTAGCAGGTGTTGTTTCTTTGCTTGAAGGGATGGATGGATAACATCAGATAACGAAGAGGGCTATTGGAAAAATATTTTGTAAATAACTTCTATCAGTACAAACACGGTGGAACTTGTCAACCAAGATGTTCTATCTCATCATACCGGGTTAATACCTAGTAACATGTATCTTTATCAATTGGAACTTGAAGGCCATCTCTGTGTCTCTTGGAAATCCACTGTTGAACACATCATTCCTTTTGTGGTTTGGCATTCCTTGGTGGACAGGTTCCAAAGCAACTGAGTAGGAAAGCATCTTTTCTGAAAAAAACTTTGTCAGAGATTTAGCTTCCTTTTCTTGAACAATGAGAATTATGTAATCCAGTTTGTTTCCCTTTTTCCCATAGCTTCAGGGAAGCTTAGCACCAAACTTAATATTTAATTATAACAAGTATATTATTATAGGTTTGGGAATATGTGGTGTATAATGCCTCCTTATTATCTCTCCTTTACTCTTTCATATCTTCTATTTACATAAATTTTAGTTTGCATGTCTGATATTTTCAAATATGCAGGCTGTAATTCATAAATTATACATTTTTAAAAGTACTGGCCTTGTACTTAAGCATGTATGGGTCTTTGACTAGCCAGCCCTATAATCGAAGGTTTGAATTCCCCCAAAATCTCTGGGTCAAGTGATTTCTTGTCGTATTTGTGGAGCTGGGTTAAGGTGTTGGGTTTCCTCTTGGCTTGATTAGGAAAGCAGCAATTTGTGGACTTGAGATCTTATTTAGCATCCTCTTCCCAAGTGATCAAGAAGAGAAGATGCTGATAACAGAGACCCTAACAAGAAAGACAAGAAGGAGAAAAATGAGATAGTAAGTAGATGACCTGAAAGAGAGGAGTCTTAGAAAGGAGGTGGGTGATTCCTCTGACATAGACAAGGTCATAGAAAGACAAACACGCAGTGATGGGAGAGAAGTTTGGGGAAGATTCAATCCGAATGTCTTAATCTTATAAATTAATAGGAGCCAAAGTTGCTTGGATTATGGGGAAGAGGTGGGATTAAATGTTGGAGTTTTAATGTGTCTCATAAATGACAATCTTGTTCCTTACTGGACTTTGAGAGCCAGTTCAGTGAGAGATGCAGATAAAGATAAAAATATGATCAGCTTTATCAGTAATACATGTTTTGCTAGAGGATGTGGTTCAGTTCTTGCCAAATACACAGAATTAGCCATAATTAGCCATACCCACTCAGTCAAAGGCACCTGTAAGCTTCCCTTCTCACAGGCAAAATCAGCTTTCCCCACTAACTTACCATATAAATAACAATGACAAAAAAAAAAAAAAACAACCCACCCAGAACTGATGCCCCATGCAGGCATCTGGCTCCCAAAAAGAGAGACAAAAAGAAGCAAGCTGGTGTCTTAGCCCCCAGACACCAACCAGAAAATCAGTCCTTCTCAAGAATAAATAGAAGACTAGAGAGAGGCCAAGAGTTTTACACTAATGGCAAGTCCAGACACATAGGAAAAAATTATAAGAACGGGGAAAGTGCACCTCTAGCAACATTATAGACTTGAAACCACCAGGGAAGACTGAGTTCACCTTTAGGGGAAATAGACAGGAAAGGAGCTAGCCAAGCGATTACTCAGCATGAGTATTGAGGACCTAAATGAAACTAGCCAATATGACTTTGTATTGGGCCAAGTTCAAGGTGACTCCCATGACCTACATCAGTGACTCTCTACAGCCCAAGGGCAAGGATGCAGTGAGTGAATGAACATGGGGCATAGCGAAAGGGAGGTTAAAAGGGACCTATCCCAAGAACCAGCCAGTGGGGATACCACAATGATGTTAGTGTTTGCAATGTTTCCATAAACATATTACAATGCCTCCATTTATCTCTGCCCAGCTGGAGAGTCCTAGTGGCAATAGAGAAAGGGTTAGAGTTGACACTATTATGTTAGAAGTAAGAAAGAGAGAACCTACAACACTAGTAAGAGCTTCAGTGAGTGTCTGACCAACGTCTTGCTTCAACAGAAAGTGGAATATAGGCAGAAAAGGCTAATGATTTAGATGGCTTGAATTCTAGAAACCAAGGAGGTCTGAAGTGTGGCCATGTTGGTATATATAAATGATGTGACTTAGAGCTAAAATCCTAGAGACCTTAATATTTTTTTAGTAAGTCTTCATTATTTTGCTTATTAAAAAAGAATGAGAAAGCCAGAAGATTTAAGACTTAAGTTTTGTCCTTTGTTTAGTCTTTCACATAAAATAAAACTCTGTAAGTAAAGCACAACCAGGTTCTACCCTGGATGTTCTCACTATAATTATGAAACTTAAAAGGCAGCCTCATACGAAGAAGTAGATGGAAATTAAAATAGCTGGATATAAATTTTGGACTGGATTAGACAAGTTTATGATCTGTAGACCTGGAATAAAATTACAGGGTAAGAATCATCTTAGAACTCAATATAGAATACCATGTAACCTTGAAACATGGGTTTCTTCAAGTATAAACTGGACCTTGTAGTTTCACTAACATTAGCACTATGTTTTTAGGTTCACATTGAACTCTATCATTAAGGAAATGTTTCTATGTAATTTATAAGCTGCCTTACAGGTGAAGGGTAATGGCTGCACATGAAAAGATGAATGCACAGAAAACAAGTTCTAGTAACTAGCTTCCTGCAGAACTCCAAATGTGTAAGTTCTGTCCTTAGGAAACACACACAACTCTTACTATGAGAACCTAAGTTTGGACTTTATATTTATTTGATAAAAGTCAATGAAACTCCAAGAAAGTTACAGTTATTCTCTCAGAAGTTACTACAAAAGTGCCACAAATTCATATATTGTTGTACCTATTATTTGAATGAAATGGAAAACATTATTTACAAGGCCTACACATCAACAACAAAAAATGTGTTTTAATTAAGCTGCTTTCAGGTTTAGTAGTATAATGTCCAAACCAAATATCCTACATAATAGATACACTAAGATACAGATGAAAGCATCTGGAGATTTATAGTCATATCTACTGCACATAGTCACGTTACCTTACACTTGCATAGCATTTCTAGCTCATAGAGTACTTTCATTTACACAATGTCACCTAATTCTCACATTATCATGGTACTACTGTTGTTCTTATCACTGTTCTTGCTGATGCTGTTTCTTGTCACTGGTGACAGATGCTGATGGAGCCCTTCATCCCTGCATAAATATCGGCACATCTCAAAGAGAATCCTAAAGTTGACCAAATGTCAGTCATGAGGAGCCTTTCTTTTTTTTTCTTGAAAACAAAGTAAAACAAGAAGAGTCATGATATGCAATGCCAGTTGCGAATCTGGTAACATTATCTCTCACTTTCTTAATTCGGAGAACAAGTAGAATTATATTTATTCACATAAATAAATATCAGTATATACAATGGCTGGGGTCCCTGTCATCACCAAGGCAGCTTTCATTCATCTGATTCTACAAACATCAGAGGTAGAAAGTTTCTAGAACAAACTTTCTCATATTGAGGTCGTCAAATGCCCTGGCATTTGGCGTTGTCAAGTTCTAGGAGATTTTATTTTTCCATTTTGATGATGTTAGAATGTTTGTGAAGTAAATTTGAGGATGAAGAAGAAGAGGCAGAAAGGGAGGATGGGGGCTAGATTCTGGAAAACTTTGCATGTATGTAAGTAACAGAAATCTTTTAGGAGGAGGTTAAGGGCTGCTGTTGAATTAGAAGGGAAAACCTGAAGCCACATTTACATGGCTCTTTACATAATACTGAGAAAGTGCCAACTGTTTGTATTATAGAAATATTACCAATGGAGATTATAAGGTTTCCTTTTAACACATTCCTTACTACCTAACATGGCAATAGAAATTGGCTTTTAGGTGTTATGAGAAGCAAGTACCATTTTTAAGCAAGGAGTGACATGATTGTGTACTGCGTTACAGTTGTTTTTACTGTTTTGGATTGGAGGGAGAAACATTAGAGGCAAAGAGGTTATTCCCAGCAAATAACCTCTATGCTCTATGAGCGTGGGGTATAAAATGAGGTTGTATATCTTTTAATATTAAAAGAAATTATTCTGAGACCTCATCCTTCTTATTCCAAGAGTGCCTTCTTTCCATTCCTATTCCCTTAAGTCAGTTGTAGGAGATCCAGTGGTCCACCGAAATCCCTACCTATTGCATCAAGAACCAAGAAGATAGGGCCAATTGTTGCATTTTACTCTTTCTCTATCCTCTTGCCCCTTGGCCCTAGAAGTAGGCATAGTTGTGGAAGTACAGGGTAGAGTGGATTAATTAAGCCCTGGATTTCTGATTGGAGGTTGGAAAGGGGGAGTCCAGGGTACTGGACACACCAGGGAGCTTGTAAAGAGGGGTGAACGTGGGAAAGTACCCCATGAAGTTGCTAATGAAGTTTAGAGCTCACTCCCAAACTGTATATTTGTATGAGTGTGTGTGTGTGTGTGTGTGTGTGTGTGTGTGTGTGTGGTTCTGCTACTTATTAGCATACCAAAAGTATTGAGGGAGACAAAGTTCACAAAAAAATGGTAGAGTAAGGAACTCTGAGAATCCATCTCTCCATAAAAGTAACAACAAAACTGCCAAACCATTCAGAATCAACCTTTTTAGAAAGATGGAAATGAACCAATGGCTTGCAACAGTTTGTGGAGTGCTTATTCAAAAAACATGACTGAATCTTTTTTTTAAAGTGAGTTTTGTGGCATTTCAAGCTACCCAGTCCCATTCCCCACTGCTCAGTTCAGTGGCAGTCATAAAAACAACAGCCTGAATTCCTGGTACCAGTGGAAGCATAAAGGACCTCATCCACAAAGAATTGTAATTATCTGTTTTGACCTGTCTTGTGGCTTCCTGAAAGACTGGCTTAAAAGACTTATCTTAATTTCCCCTGACTTGGAATTACCTCACGGCTAAAACTGCTAGCCAGAGGTGGGGATAGGGAAAGGGCGTTTGTCAAAAATATTTACAGACAAATATTATAGTTCCTATTCCCCAAGGTAATAAATAACAGAGTTGAGGCAAGTGAGCCTAACTAAAAATCTCCAGAGAAAAGGCTGGGAAATGAGATGTCCATAGGGCTTTCAAAAGCTCTGACATATTCCTGGGAATCTAGAAGACCATGTACATGCATAGGGCTATGCACATGCTCAGAAAATACCTCATAAGGCAGAAAGATTCCAATTCTAGCTGATCTAAAGGCTCTGTGCAAACCAAAAGAGAAGGCTAAAAGAAAAATGTAAACTCTGGCTGGGTGTTGAAGATTTGCATGCATAGAGCCCCTAAGCAAAGACTGGAAGATCTTTTAATCCCAGAATCTAAGGAAATCTCTATACAATCATTAGCTGACCACTGAGCTAACAGGGGAGAATTTCAGTGGCCACACACAACAAAGACTATAGGACTTGCTAAATCATTTCAGAAAAATCACTAAATAAGCAACAACTACTACAATATGCAGCAACAATAACAAACTCTGGGGAGAAGAGAGAATCTGACTTCCAGGGCTACTACACTATATTACTAAAAATTCCCAGTTTTAAATAAACATGCAACGAAATAAGAAAGTATGGTCCACACCTAGGGAAAAGGCAATCAAAGAAACTGGCCTTAAGGAATCCCAGATGTTGGACTTTCTAACAAAGACTTTAAATCAGTTATTGTAAACAACAACAACAACAACAACAACAAAAAAACATTCAAAAAGCTGAAGAGGGGCTCCTCGGTGGCTCAGTCAGTTAAGCCTCTGGCTTTGGCTCAGGTCAGATCTCACATTTGTGGGTTCGAGCCCCATGTCAGGCTCTGTGCTTACAGCTAGCTTAGAGCCTGGAGCCTGCTTCCGGTTCTGTGTCTCCCTCTCTCTCTGCCCCTCCCCCTCTCATGCTCTGTCTCTCTCTGTATCAAAAATAAATAAAACATTAAAAAAAAAAAGCTGAAGAAAAGCATTTCTAAAGATCCACAGGCAAGTGTGAGAATGATGTCTCACCATATTTAGAATATGAATAAAGTGATAGAAATTATATTTAAGAAGAAGAACCAAACAGAAATCCTGGACTTATAAAGTACAATAACTGAAATGAAAATTTTACTTTAGGGGCTCAAAATCAGATTAGAGCAGGCAGAAGAAAGAGTCAGTAAACTTGAAGATAAGTCAATTGAGACTATCTATTCCAAGGAACAAAAATATGTAAGAATTAACAGTCTCAGAGATCTGTGGAAGGTCATCAGTATAACAGCATACACACAAGGAGAGTTGCAGGAGACAAACGGGAAAGTGGCAGAAAATATCTGAAGAAATAAAGGCCAAAAACTTCCCAAATTTAATGAAAAATATGAATCTACACCTCCATGAAGTTCAATGAATTCTAAGTAAAATAAACTCAAAAATATCTACATTTATTCAAATCATAGTCATAAATTGTCATAAGCCAAAGGAAAAAAAATCCTGAAATCAGCAAGAAAGAAGCAACTTATCATCCACAAAGCATGCTCAATAAAGTAAAAGGCTGACCTCTTGTCAGAAATCAGGGAGCCAGTAGGCAGTGGGATGACATATTCAAAGTGCTGAAAGAAAAAAACTATCAACCAAGAAAGTGTATCCAAAAAAAAAAAAAACAGTCTTTCAAAAAATTAAGGAGAAATTACAATATTCCCAGATAGCAAAAACTGAAGGAATCTGTTATTACTAGACCTGCATGTGCTGAGAGAGATACTAAAGAAGTCCTTTGAGGAGAAATGAAAGGACACCAGATTGTAACTAAAATCTGGATGAAGAAATAAAGGGTACCAGTAAAGGTATAAAGGTAACTACATTCATAAGTATAAAAGGAATTATAAATATATTTTTTGTTTGTAACTACTTTTTGTTTTCTATATAATTTAAAATATGACTGCATAAAGGAATAATTACAAGTCTGTGTTGATGGGCACACAACATATATAGATATAAATCTGTGACAACAGCATAAAGTAGAGGAAGAAGGAATGAACTTTGAAAAAGGAAATTTTTATATACTATTGAATTTAAATTGATCTTCATCTGAATCATATTGTCATAAATTAAAATGTTCATTATAATCTCTAGGACAACCACTAAGAAAATAACTGAAAAATATGTAATAAAAGAAATGACCAGGGAATTAAAACAGTACACTAGAAAATGTTTATTTAATACAGACAAAAGTAGTAATGAAGGAATTGAAGAACCACAACAAAAACAACAAAAGACATGTAGAAAACAAATAGTAAAAAGGGAGAGGTAAATTCTTCCTTATCAGTAACCATATTAAATATAAATGGATTAAACTCTCCAATTAAAACACAAAGACTATTAGACTGTATATTTCTAAAAACATTATCTAACTGCATTCTCTCTACAGAGATTCATTTCAGATTTAAAGACACAAAGAGTTTAGAAGTCAAAAGATGGGAAAAGATACTCCACATGAACAATAATCAAAAAAAAAAACTGTGGTGGTTATACTAATATCAGAGAAAATAGATTTTAGGACAAAAATTGTTATTAGAGGCATGTTAGGTGGCTCAGTTGGTTAAGTGTCCAACCCTTGATTTTGGCTCAGATCAGGATCCTAGGGTTGTGGGATCAAGCCCCTTGCCAGGCTTTGTGCTGACAGCATGGAGTCTAGTTGAGATTCTCTCTTTCCTTCTCTCTCTCTCTGCTCTTCCCCTACTTACACTCTCTCTCTCAAAATAAATAAACAAACATTTAGGCAACCAACAGAATGGGAAAAGATAGTTGCAAACGACATATCAGATAAAGGGCTAATATCGAAAATGTACAAGGAACTCACCAAACTTCACACTCACAAAACAAATAATCCAGTGAAGAAATGGGCAGAAGACATGAACAGACACTTCTCCAAAGAGGACATCCAGATGGCCTACAGACACATAAAACGATGCTCAACATCACTCATCATCAGGGAAACACAAATC
>NC_043708.1:119707886-119725478 GCF_006229205.1 Suricata suricatta
AAACTTGAGAGACTATTGAATGCTGAGAATGAACTGAGGGTTGAAGGGGAAGGGGGAGGGGGGAAAAGAGGTGGTGGTGATGGAGGAAGAGCACTGGGTGTTGTATGGAAAACAATTTGACAATAAAATATTATGGAAAAAAATCATTATTAGAAGAAAAAGGGACATTAAATTATGATAAAATGGTCCATTTATCAAGATATAATTACAAACATTTATGATTGTAATAGCAGAGCCTCATAATATATGAAGCAAAAACTTACAGAATTGAAGGGAGAAATAAACAGTTTCACAATAATAGTTGGAGACTCTAATATCTCATTTGCGTTAATAACAGAATGAGACAGAAGATATAAAAAAAATAAAAGACTTGAATAATACTATATGCCAACTCAACCTAACAGACACTTCATTCCACAACAGCAGGATACACATTCTTCTCAAGAGCATAAGGAACATTGTGCAGGATAGACCATATGTTAGGCCATATAACAAATCTCAACAAATTTTTTAAAAATTGAAATTATACAAAGTGTGTTCTCTGGCCACAATGAAATAAAATAATAAATTAATAACAAAAGAAAATTTAGAAATATGTGAAAATTAAACATCACACTCTTAAATAACCAATAAGTCAGAGAAGAAATTACAAGACAAATTAGAAAGGACTTTGAGGATGCACAACAGTATGAGTGTACTAAATGCCACTGAACACCTAAAAATGGGTAAGTTGGTAAATTTTACACTGTATGTATTTTATCACAATTTAAAAATGTTTTAAAGAGAAAGAAAATACTTCAAAGTGAATAAAAATGAAAACATAACATAACCAAAGCTTCTAGGATGCAGCAAAAGTGGTACTCAGAACAATTATAACAGGGAATGCCTGGATTAAAAAAGAAGATCTCAAAGGCATTGAGAAATGAATAGACCACTCAAAAGTCCCAAACTGATCACTGGACTGCATGCATACAGTACAGATTCCAAAAACACTGAAAAAGTTTTGCAAATTGAACTGAAATTGGAAGCACATCCCATAGAAATCATGTTGGAAGTTGCAGCTTAAGCCTAACGAGGTCAATCATTTACTAAAAGGAAAATATGAACATTCGCCATGTGATTTAAAGACTCTGCCATATGATGTAGTATTCAAAATGTCCACTGGGTGCACCTGTGTGGCTCAGTCCATTAGGTATCCAACTTCAACCCACATCATGACCTCACCCTTCGTAAGTTCGAGCCCCACATCTACTCTCTGCTATCAGTGCAGAGCCCTCTTCAGATCCTCTGTCTCTCATTCTCTCTGCTCCTCCCAACTTTCAAAAAAAATTAAAATTTTTAAAAATGTTCACAATATCATCAAAAATAATTTAGAGTATGAAGAAATATGGGGGTAAATTAATAAACGTCAAGGCCAAAGGACATTTGACATATTTTAAACCAACTATTATAAAAATGCTCGAACAAAATTGCAAAAAATAAAAGTTGAAACTGAAAAAATTTAGAAAGTATTAGAAAACAGAAGATATAAAGAAGAGCCAATGAAAGGTTTAGTACTGGAGCACCTGAGCGGTTCAGTCGGTTAAGCCTCTGCCTTTGGCTCAGGTAATTTCCTGTGGTTCACGAATTCGAGCCAGCATCGGGGTCTGAGCAGAGCCTGCAGCCTGCTTCTTGGATTCTGTGTCTCCCTCTCTCTCTGCCCTCCCCTGCTCATGCTTGCCCCCCCTCTCAAAAATAAATAAAACATTAAAAATGAAAAAAAAAGACTGAAAACTACAATGAAATTAAAATTTCACTGGATAGGCTCAATAGCATAACAGAGGTACAGAGGAAGGAATCTATAAACTTGAAGATATACACAGGTAGAAATTACCTAATCTGGGCAACAGCGAGTAAATAAAATAGAGGGGAAAATTAGGAACCCCATAAACCTGTAAAACAATAACAAAAGGTGTAACACTGTGCCATCAGAACCTGCATAGGAGAAAAGAAAAAATGTAATGCAGAAAACAATATTTAAAGAAATATTAACTGAAAAATTCCCAAATTGGATGAAAGACATAAACCTACAGATTAAAGAAATTTAGCAAACACCAAACAGGAATAACTCAAAGAAATCCACACTCAGGTACATGTTAGAAACTACTGAAAACAAAGGCAAAAAAAATTTTTTTATGGCCATCATTGAGAAAATGACACATTACTTAAATGGGAACAGCTATTTAAATAACAGCAGATTTCTCACAAGAAACCAAGAAGGTTAGGAGAAAGTAGCATCATGTTTTTAAAGCTGACAAAAAGAACTGTCAACTCCCAGATTCTGTATCCAACAAAAATTCTTCAGGAATGAATATGAAGCAAAGACCTTCTTAGGGAATTAATTGTTAGCAGTTGGGCTCTAAAAAAAATTACTGCAAGAAACTCTTCAGAGGGACGCCTGCGTGGCTCAGTGGGTTAAGTGTCCAACTTTGGTCTAGGTCAGGATCTCATGATTTGTGAGTTTAAGCCCTGCATTGGGCTCTGTGCTGACAGCTGGGAGCCTGGAGCCTGTTTCAGACCCTGTCTCCCTCTCTTTTTGCCCCTCCCCCACTCCTGCTCTGTCTCTCTCAAAAACAAATAAACATTAAAAAATATATAATAAAAATAAAATAATAATAATTTTTAAAAACCTCTTCATACAGAACATATACCACATGTAAACTTGGAACATCTGTAATGAAGGAATGTTGGGTTTTTCAGTATATGTCTGTGTAATATCGAAGACAACCAAAGCATAAAGAGGTAGACATACCTCATGTATTCTGGGCTGTGCTAAAAAAAATATTTCACTCTGTGCTGAAAGGAAAGCAGAATTAAAACTTAAGAGAGTAAGAAAGTTCATATCTTGCTATGCGCTCTGTCAGAAATGACAGGCTTTTCTCGTTTGTTTTCCTGCCACTCAGCATGTCAACAGATATGGGACTCTTGTCAAAGTGTTTCCTAGCTAGCTTGTCTTTCCCCATCTGAAATGGAAATCACCATAGGGATGCTAAGGTCTGGGAAAAGTCTTAAGTAACCGTGGGAAGTCACAAAGAATGGCTAACACAGGATATAATTTATTATCCACCCTTTTTGTTAATCATTTCAGACACAAGTGAACTTAAACTCATTTCTTTCTTTCACCTCTCAAACATACTATAAAGACTCAATACAGCCCCCCTTGATTTGTATAGCCACCCCTTGATGTTGGATAGCTGTTTAAACTGTTGTCTCCAAAATGCTGTAGTTGTTTACAGACTTGAAATAAGCATCTGATAATTTTTCCTTAATCTGAGCCACATCGTGAAACATTGTTTCTTCCACAGTTTGAACTAAGGGAGTGACAGTAGGAATGCCAGGAGAGTTACACATACCTTCAGGGGAGGCCAGCTGCAGAGCCTGGTAACTTATTCATTGCAGGGGGCACAAGTTAGAAAAGTAGGAAGGCAGAGGCACTGTGAGGGAGACTAAATAATCAGCGGTCTTTTATATTTTTTTACTGAAGTGCAGTTGACACACAGTGTTACGTTAGTGTCAGGTGCACGGTGGTGATTTGACAACTCTGTAGCTCACCACAGTGTGGCTACCATCTGTCGCCACACAGCACTAGTATAACAGAACTGAGTATAGTCCTATGCGGTACCTGTCATCTCCTTGACTTATTCTGTACCTCCGACTCTCCTTCACCCATTTTGCACATCTCCCTCCCCCGCCCCTCTGGTAACACCAGTTTGTTCTCTGTATGTAGGGGTCTGTTTCTGTTTTATTGTTTGTTCATGTGTTTTGTTGTTAGATTCTACATATAAGTGCAATCATATGATATTTTTCCTTCTCTGTCCGACTTACTTCATTTAGCATAATACCCTCTAGGTCCATCTGTGTCATTGCAAACAGCAAGTTTCTCTGTTACGTATGAGTGGTCAGCAATGCTGTTATCTGAATTAGATAATACAGACAAAACATAGGCAGAGAATTATAAAAGATGTGAGAGGGAAGATACGTATCTATATTTTACCAGTGTGTTTATTTTTCAATGTTTGCGCAGCTGCGTTATCTCTTAATGTAGTATTTGTTAAAGGATCTCAGGTTTGACTTTACAGAGGAAATTGTGGATTTTAACACGAAAGGAATCATCAATGGTAACAGATTTGAAGTGAGTAAGGACACGTTACCTATAACAGAGAAAACCGAGTCTTACTGGAAGTAATATAAATTAACAGCGCAAGTTCTGCTGGTCCCCAAAATGCAGGAGGAGCGAGAACCCTTAGAACCCGTCGGGTCTATGGTACAAGAGTCAGGACTTCTCATACACAGTGAATTTGGTCCTCCTAGTGGCAAATTTCCAGGAAGCCAGACCCTTCCTGCTCAAATGATGTGGTTTCCTAGGGGACATATAAATAGTCTTTTCCCCACAAAAAGAGGTTAAGAATAGAAGCCAAGGACCCTCCCACACATCAGAGCACAGCTGTCAAAGTGGCCAACAGAAGCACAGCATTAACAAAAGAAGTGCTGGAAGAATGTAGGGGAGGGGAACGGCAGAGGTAGTCAGAGAGCAGAAACAGTGCAGAGAACAGCAGGCGTTCAGCAAGTGGGTGAAAGGCAAGTGAGGACACCAGGTGAGAGGATTTATAAGGATATGTACAGAAGGCAGCAAGGACCTGCTAGAAACAGACTCAGTGCAAACTCAGTGACCCTAGAGACTGCCTATGCATTTCTAAGAAAAGACCAGAGGGTGGGAAAAAAACAAAGCATGACAGAATCAGACCAAAATGTTGGTCCCCACCCAGGGATGAACTTGCTGGATCAGATCACCGTATTGCTGGTTCAGGGGGCCAAGAGGCTTCCAACTGGGAGCCACGATCCCTACTCCCCACCCTCACCATGTGCTGGGGGGCAAATTCAACTTTTAGAAGGCAGTGCTAGGTCCTGTGCATGACCCACTGTCCTTAGAGTTAATTTCATGAACGAGCTGAAAAAATTCATACTGTTTATTTTAAGCTTTTATTTTGAGAGAGAGAGAGAGAGAGCACACTGGCAAGCACACAAGTGGGGGAGGGGTAGACAGAGAGGGAGAGAAAATCCCAAGCAGGCTCCAAGCTGTCAGCACAGAGCCCGATGTGGGGCTTGAACTCACAAACTGTGAGATCGTGGTCTGAGGTGAAATCAAGAATCAGATGCTTAGCCTACTGAGCCACCCAGGCGACCCCATACTGTACATATTCTTGATATATAAAACATAGTCTGTACCAGCAGGTTTTAGGTCAGACAACATTATGGTTTCTAAGTTGTTGCCTGATCTTCTACGAGTTAAAAATCTAGCAGCAGGTATTTGTAATCTACCATGATCTTTTTTTTAACCCACTAAGGGAACGCTAATTATTAAATATAATGAGCAATTTAAAGTTAGTAGTATTCTTCAGATAATTAAATGACCTCTTGTCCCTTGGGTAAACCATCTGATAATCTGTACCTAATTACCAGCAATTCATCTTCTGAATCCCTTGAACTTTATATAAGGATTTTAATTAATTTTATCAACATAACCTTTAATTGCTGACAGCTATAATCAAACCTCAAAAACCTAAGTGCTAGCATCATCTTTTAATCTCAGAGGCAATGTGATATGCCAGCTAAGAGCTGGAGCAGATACTAGAGGCACACTGTGTGCATTCAAATCTACACGGTGTGCAGCTCCACTGCTCACCTTGGGCAAATTACTTACACTATGACTTGATTTCCTCGTTTGTAAAAGGGGGATGCTGATAATAGTGCTTATCCCAGGCTGTTGTGAGGATTAAACCAGCCTAGAATAGTACCTCAGTAAGTACTTACTAATGAACATGTGAGACACTTAGAACCATGAGTGGTAAATAGTACATACACACTATCTGTTAACTGTTTCTATTACTATCTGATGCTCTCATAGTCCGTTTTAATAGTTTGAAGTATGAAGTACTATGAAGTTTGAAAATATGCTCAATGAGTGCCATGATTCGCAAAAGACTGGAAAATCATAAAACACTAATTACATTGTATTTTTCTTTTTAACTTTTGGTTAATCGCAGCTTAATAAATCTATCCCTTTGTGTTCACCAGAGTTGAAAATATGTCAATGAGATTGGAAGAAATCAACGAAAGAGAAAATTTTATGAAAACTTCCCTACAGACTGTCGACATTCGACTTTCTCAACTTGAAGAACTGTCAAACAGAATGGTGAATGCTCTTGAAAATCTCGCAGGAATTGACAAGTCCGACCTGTTCCAGACACGGTCCCGAGCTTCTTCTGAATGTGATGCAACTTATCTTCTAAGACAAAGCAGTATCAATAGCACCGATGGCTATAGTATGTATAGATACCATTTTAATGGAGAGGAGCTGCTGTGTGAGGATTTCTCCATGCCACCAGGGACAGGATTCAGGAGGAAAGCCTGTTCCTTCCGAGTGAAGGAAGACAAGGAGTCAAAAATGCATCTGGTGCCAGAGCGTCAGGGCAGCCTTCACCTTTCATCCAACACAAGCCTGCCAGCAACACCTGACTGCAGTCAACTTGCATTAGACAATGTAAAGACCTCTTCAGAGCTGAAATTAGGTCCAGATATTGGGATCTCAGCTGAAGATGAAAGAAGACAGGCAGACTCTAAAAAGGAAGAAACTATTCCCCCAAGTGTAAATCAAACAGATGTTAGGCATGGACAGAACAAATCAGATTTTCAAGACCATCAGCTGACAGTGGAGACAACACAGGTAGAGGACACAATTTCCTATCCCCTAGAAGAAGCAAAATTGACACGCTATCACCCCGATGAAACGTTCAGTGCTTATAAAACAATGAAGTCCAGAAGCTTTGTGTATTCCCGTGGACGAAAACTAGTCAGCGGGGTTAACAACAGTACAGACTACAGTTCAGTCATGGACCCAACAGGCGCCTCTACAGTTCAACACTGGACAACAGAATGGAAATATCAAGTTCAAAAGATCACACGTTCTCGGAGTACAGACCTCCCTTACGTTGTGTCAGAAGCTGCAATGCAAGCTGAGCATAAAGAGCAATTTACAGGCACCGAAGATGAAAATCGTGTTTCTGAAATGGTCCCTCAAACTTTCGCTGACAGAACTGACAAGGAAAAGTTACTGTCTGTGAAACCAGACCAAACTATGGGATTCCCATCTTTAAGGTCAAAAAGTTTACATGGCCATCCTAGGAAAGCTAAAGCCATTCAGGGCACACTAGACAGATCTGGACACGCCAGCAGTGTAAGTAACTTAGCGGTTGTGGGAATTACAATGGAAGAACAGAAGGCCAACCAAGAGAAAACTTCCACAGAAACTCAATGCTAACATGTTCTGTTTCTTTGATTTTTAAATTAAAACCACTGATGAATACCACCTTGGTCATCTAAACATCTGAAACGCTTCTGAACTTCTGAAAACGCTTTCATTAAAAATGTTTGGCAGTTTGGACTTAAGATTTAAAATTTAAAGCACTAAACCTGAAGTAATATTTTGCTAGCATATGTTAGTACACTTATGTTGTTTTTAGTTGGAGTAGCATCAGATGAAAGTGACAATATTCCAGTTGAGATAAATTGCTTAATCAGTAAAAATTCTCCAATCTCTTTTATTTCTGAGGGCCACTAAGTAGCCTAAGAAATGCCTTTGGGTGCCACCAATAGGTTACTAAAGTAGTAAGCAGCTATGTAAGAAAGAGAAATAAAAGGAGAAAGCAAACATGAAAAAAAAAAGGAGTGAGAGTGAGAAAGAAGAAAAAGTGTGAAGTGCATCAAGTAAGAAGTGGAAAGGAGCTGTTAGCATCATATTTTTATGGGTTTTTGTTTTCTGTTTTAATGTTTTATGTTTTATAGTAACACAGTGAAGACAGAAGTACACAATTATATCAAAGATCCCATTGTAATAGTTTAGGGTGACCAAGAGTTTTGTTAATGTGTAAAAATAAAGTATCCAGTGTGCATTTTCCTGTTGTAGAATCCTTGAGAGCAAACACAAATAAACTGTACCTCGGTCTATTAATGGTTTGTGTCTAAAATCTGAAACATACATTATCAAGGTGGGGATTGTTGAGAACCACGGAGACCATTCATGGCTTCAACGTGTAAGCTCAAAGGCCCACCATACTGCTAGGCCCCTCACAGTCAGCTCAGAGTCCACGCTCTGGGAATCCTCAAGGCTACCCTATCACCACTACTCTTGATTAAACAAACAGGGGCAGAGAGAAACAGAAAGGGATATTCTCCAGCTAGCACAGAAGCCACCAATATTCACAGAAGTTAGAGTTGGGTCCTGGGCCCTTACCATCTTGCAACAGATCTCTTGGGAGGTGTCAGGGAGTCTCCGGAGTAGGCCAGCCACATGCCTGGAGTTACATGCCTACTGTTACGTTAGTGACATGCCTCATGGAGGGAGGCAGGTCACACAGAATGGGGATAATCACAAAATTACACTATGTCCATTCTCATATGAGACTCAGACTGTCACATGGGCATAAATCAGCAAAGGAAGAGAGAAAGAGAGGGACTCACTAGTTATGCAAAGGTAGGGATCAGAGATAATTAACACCTAAATGAGACTGAAATTGTAATAATCAGATCAGAATCCCTGAACTGGACTGAATTTATCAAGAAAGTACTGGTATACCATTGCATGGATGATGGGGCTTTGAAATTGGAAATGATAAAAATTATTTAATAAATAAAGTCAATGCTACATTGAGACTATTTAATCAATCCTGCTACATGTTTTACTTGATCCAATGCTTCACCCATAACGTTTACCTCATTCCTAAACCTTATGTGTGTGTGTGTGTGTGTGTGTGTGTGTGTGTGTGTGTGTGTGTGTATCCCAAGAAACCTTTCAGCCCTTTGCCACATTCTAGGAAAAAAAAGTCTTCTCAGAGGAAGCTGGAGAACCTATATCAGCTCAGAAAAGTGGGTCTGAAGAAGGCAAAGCTTATTTTTGGAATTCTCCACGTCTCCATTCAATATAAACCCTCCACTTTCGCCTTTTCTGAGGTCTCTCCTACCTTGCCTCAGGTATGGGGCCAAGTCCAGTCCCATAAATCTCATAGATTTGTGACACCCAACTCCCGTAGAGGTGTTGGCTGAAAGGATGTAATATTTGTCTTTAAATATTTGTCTTACAGACCAAGGAAGTACATTCTAATGGTGAAATTTCAGAACCTGTGGCAGGGACCTTTCTCAAACACCTGAAATCATACCATATTGCTATTTACATAGTCTACCAACTCAGTACAGCTCAAATATTGTAGGGCCCATTATGTAGGGCACTGTGCCAGCCTGTTTATTATATTATTATTACATGGCTATTCTAATTTTGCAAAATATGGGGAACTGAATGTTAGGAAATAATTTCCAGCCTGTTCAAATCTAGCAGTATCTAAGGCAATTAAAATAGGAACGTGTGTATGTTCAAAGCATTTCATATAAAACTGTCTTAGTAAATAAATTAGAAGTGTATTTCTTTTTATTTTTTAATTTTTTTCTTAATGTTTTATTTATTTTTGAGAGAGAGAGAGAGAGAGAAACAGCATGAGCAGGGGAGGGTCAGAGAGAGAGAGGGAGACACAGAATCCGAAGACAGGCTCCAGGCTCTGAGCCAGCTGTCAGCACAGAGCCCGATGCGGGGCTTGAACCCACAAACTGAACCATGAGATCATGACCTGAGCTGAAGCCAGATGCTCAACCAACTGAGCCACCCAGGGGCCCCTAGAAGTGTATTTCTACTCTGTGTAAAACACAGTAAGAAACTAAGAAGGCTTTATTTTTATATCCTAAAAATTCTGGCACACTCATAAATGTTATAATATGATATTCATATAAGCTTAAAGTAAGCTCATTTTTTAATTTGATCAAGAGGAATTAAAAATTGAACTCATTATAAGTGGCTCTCTCTTTTGAGACTATGCAATTGTTTATTTTCTGAATATATATTGCATCACCATGAGCCTCCTATAGGTTTACACAATTTAGGTTTCAAAAATTTTAAATTTAGCTTTTAACATTGTCTTAGAGTTATTCCATATCAAAAATGCATTTTGGGATTGCCTGGCTGACTCAGTCAATAGAAAATGTGACTCTTGATCCCAGAGTCATGAATTCAGGCCCCATGTTGGGCATAGAGCTTACACTAAAAAAATTTTTTTAAAGTTAGAAAAATGCATTTTGCTGAATATATATTGGAAAGAAAGACAAGTGAAGTCATCACCTCACCAACTCCAACATAAAAGGACTATTTTATAGAAATTTTTATTATAAAATAATAGATACAGAAAATCACACAAAACTAATATATGACTTAATTATTTTAAGGAGAACATCTTTATAATCACCACCCAGAGTAATAGAATTTCCAGCTGCTCCAAAAGTTTCAGAAGTTCTTATCTCAACCACCTTCTTCCCCACAAAAGTGACCACTCTCTATTTAGAGTAGTCACTTCCTTGTAAAAAAGACAAAAACAAAAACAAAAACAAACTCTGAAACCAGGTGGCTTAATACACCTGTTTTATTATGCTCACAGATTTTGTGGGTCAGGAATTCAGATAAAGCACAGAAAAATGCCCCAATTTGTAGTATTTGCTCACTTCTGTGGGGCAAATACTCCTACCGTGACTAATTTCACCCATGTGACATCACTGAATGTGGAGCTGGGAAAAGATGCTAACAATGGCTCCTGCAAGCTGGTACAAACCGGCTACAGCATTTCACTGTTTCTGCTTCATGGTGTTTGAGCTGGGAAGACTCAGTGCCTGGAGGTGATTCAACCTCTCAAGGCTGATGTCTTCTAGAAGCATCTTCCTTCATGTGTCTGGGAGTGGATCCTGTTTGTCAGTTGGGATCTGAAGCTCAGCTTGAACTATCCACCAGAAGATCTATGCAAGGCCTCTCCATTTGACCTGGGCTTTCTCATAGCATGGCAGCCTCAGAGAAATAACATTTTTTTTTACATAGTAGTTCAGGGCTCAAAGAGTCAGTGTCCCCATTGAGTACAGAGTAAATGCTATTGTTTTTTATGACCTGGCCCCAGAAGTCATGCAGAATCACTTCCATTGCATTCTCTTGGTTACAGAAGAGTCACTAAGGCCAGTCTGGATTCAAAGGGAGGGCTCTCATATGGAAGGAGTGTTTAAAAATTTTTAGGCATGTTTTAAAATCACCACACTTGCCTTTAATTTTAGCTTCATCACCTGAATGTCCATTAGCGCTATAGTTGAGTCTTGCTCTCTCTTTTTTTCTTTCACTTGCCAAATCTCCCCCAACCCTTTCTCTTCCTTACAATCTACCTGTTAAAGAACATGAGCCATTTGTCTTGAAGAGTTTCCCATAATATGAATTTTAATGGTTGAATATTCATGGGCACTTTGACATGTTTCACTGCTTCTGCAAGTTGGCAGAATTTAGAGGCTTACTCAGGCTCGGGTTCAGTTCTTTTAGCAATGCTGTTTGGGTGGTGTTACTTCCTTCCTCATGAGGCACATATGTCTATTTGACTCTCTTTAGGGTATGTCTGTGGCTGTTGATACTGCCTAGGTCCCTTAATTCACAGCGGGCTGAAAATCATAATAATCTACCCCATGAGTTCATTTTCTTTTATTAGAATACTTCATGAAGAAATGATTCCTTTTACCTGCTACTTGGTTTCATGGTAGTATGGTCCATACCATACAGGAATGACAATGATTTATTTTTCCCATTTATTTGCCAGTTTTTAGGATATTGAATTGGTCCCCTATCATCCTCTAATGGTAACCAGTAGATTGAAATATGTGTATATATGTGTGTGTGCCTGTGTGCGCACGTGCATAACAACATCATTACCTCGTGGATTTTAACATGCCATTATCATATTCTCACATTTTCTTTCCTGGAGTACATTAAATATGTTGTTCCACTTTCTTCTGGAATAAAGCACTGCTGCCAAAATGTCTGAGGATAACCTAATTCTCTTTCATGTAAAAGTCACTTGTTCTTTTTGTTGTCTGGATACCCAAAGAAAATTGCATTATTTTTTCTTTAAAGTCCACTAGTTTTACAAGAACGTGACTTAGTGTTGATAATTCTAAGTCAACTTTCTCAGGTGCAGTGTGTTCTCCCAATGCATAGTTTGAAATATATATACATATATATATAAATTTCAAGGAGGTTTCTTGAAGTCTAGTTTATAGTATTTGTTCTGTTTACTTATCCTGCCTCCTTTTTCCCCCCAGGGACTCCTATTACCTGTATGCTAGATTTCCTTTGTTTATCATCAGTGTTTGCCACCTTATCTCTGATCTTTTTAAATGCCATCTTCATTAATTTTTAAAATCTTTCTCCTGGGGGACCTGGGTGACTCGGTTAAGAGTCAAACTCTTGATTTTGGCTCAGGTCATGATCTCACAGTTCATGAGATTGGGCCACCACGTGGGGCTCTGTGCTGACAGTGCAGAGCCTGCTTGGGATTCTCTCTCTGTCTCTCTCTGTCTCTCTCTCTGCCCCTCCCCTGCACATGTGCACATGCATACACATGCTGTCACTCTCTCTGTCTCTCTCTCTCTGTCTCAAAATAAACACTTGAAAAATAAAATCTTTCTCTGTTTCATCTTCCACTTCTCTTAATGCATAATCAAATGTATTTAACTCTTCAGTGTCTATTAATTGAGTCTTCATAGCTGAAGTAATTTTTTTATTTCTAATTCTATTCTGAGTTTGTTCATTTTGATTGTTTCTAACTCCAATTTATATAGTTCATTCATGTCTCATATCATTTTCTTAGTGTCTTTTAAGTGGTGGGTGTTGGGTTTGAACTACTGTATGGGTATGTCTTTCTGGTGAGATTTTATTGTCCATAAAAGTGCTATTCTGTTCTTATTCTCTTTTTCACTACAGTAGTCTTCTATAGAATTTGACTTCCCTTACTTTCCTTTTGCTTATTTTTATGTGAAATGGGTTTCCTTGAACTTTTTGAAGGAGGTGGTTTCCAGGATAGCTTTTCTCACTTCACAGAATATCTTTTCTATTTTCACAGTGTGGTCTTAAAATTTTTAAAGTCAGCTTACTTTTGAAGACTTTATGATCCTCCATTTTTTTTCTGGACCTTCTCTTCCCTTTGTCTCTATCTGGTTCAATTTTGTTTCCATGCCCAGCAATCTGTCCTCAGTGTGGGCCCCTTTCCTAAAGAAGTACCAGGAGGTCAGTTTCAAGAGTTCCTACAGCTATATTGTTCCAATCCCTTCAGACCGCACCATGAGCCCCCTGCACTCTCACGATGTTGGAGAGAACAAACACCCCTTCTTATTTCAGCTGCCGTTCTCAGCTTGACGGGCCAGGCCTTCCAGTGAATACCTTTCAGGTATTTTGGAATTCTCCAGATACCTCACTGGTTCCCTTTGCTGATACCACAAAGATCTTGTGACTGCTATTGCTTAGTTCTCACTTACCTGTATACTGGAGATCATGGGAATCCTGTTTCACTTAGATTGGTTGTAGGTGTCATTCATTGGTTTTGTTTTTGTTTTAGAGTTGCTTTTTTTTTTAATGTGGATTACCAAGCAATAATGCTGCTGCTATTGTTTTCCACAGAATCTCCCCCCAAGAAACAGATTTTTTAAGCTATTTAATAGTGATCTTAAAGGCCCACAAACCCAGGCAATTGGCAGAGTTTTGTAGATGTTATGCATAACCATGTCTTCCCTTTTCCACTACTACCACCATCACCTTCTTTTATTTGGGCTATTCTAATATCTCCCAATTAGTCTCTCAATTTCTACCATGCTGTACCCTTGCAGCAATGGGAGTGATTATATTTTAAATGTCATCCAGAATCACGTCAGTCTTAAAGAGTTGCAAAAGCTTTTCTCAGCTTTCAGACCCTGTGAGATCTGGCCTGTTCTTTCTATCCGACTTCCTCTCCTAGTAGAGTAGGGCTGTATCAGCTGCATTGGCCTCGAACACACACCAGGACATTTGCACTGCTATCTATTCCCTCTGTCCCCCAGCTCTTCCTCCTGGTTCCCGCTTGGCTTACTCCTTCACTTCTTTGGTCTCTCTCTCTGCTCAAGTGTCAACTTATCCCTGACCACACCTCACCTCCCATTCCAAACTAGAACTCTCATCCTCTTCCCATGTTTTCTTTTCCCTCATGGCTCTTATTACCATCAGACATATTATATATTCATACATATGAATATATATACATTCTTTCTACTCTTAATGCCAGGAAAGTAGGAACTTTGTCTTCTTGGTGACCTGAATAGTTGTTTTGTTATGTTTTAGCACAAAGGTAGTAACCATACAAATTTGGTAACTGAGTGAATATACAGAATTCCTAGCACCTAATAGGTATTCAAGAAATGTTAGCTTTTTGTTTTTTCTCTTCAGAGAGGAAAAGAAATGATCTGTAGGAAATAACACTATCCCCCATGAAACAACCAATCATGGAAACAGTAATAACTTAAGTGGCATTAGAGCCAAAAGAAGGTTGTAGTCAAAGTATCAAAAGGGTCAGGGCTGAATAGAGGCTATAAGACTAGTGCTATGGACTGCACGGTGTCCTCCCAAAATTCATATGTTGAAGCCCTAATCCCCAAATGTGACTACATTTGGAGATAGGGCCTATAGGAGGTAATTAAATTTAATGAGATCATAAAGGGTTAAATCCTGATCCAACAGGATTAGTGCCCTTAAAAGAAGAGACACCAGAGTGCATGTCCCCTCTCTCTCTCTCTTTCCTTTTCCCCACCTTGGGCATATGAAAACACAACCACTTTTGGCAAACAAGTCAAAGAACTCCTAGGGAAGTCTATCTTGTCTATGCCTTGATCTTGGACTTTCCCCCCTCTAAACTTCTGAAAAATTAATTTCCATTGTTTCAGCATACAGTCAGTATTATTTTATTATAGCGGCCCAAGCAGACCAATACAATTAGGTATCTAAAAAAGGTATAAAATTTAGGGTTAGGTCAGTAACAAAACTGGAAATCAACGTTTTTCTATTTTTCTATTGTAGGGTAACATATTAGAGTTGTAGGTTCTAAGAAAACCAATATGGCAAAACCCAAATCACAGAGTAAGTCACTGAAGTATAAAGAAAAACTCACATATTACTTGGAGAATATAAGTGGGGGGGATCCTTTTCCCCACTTGTTTTTCCTTCCAAGATTTTATTTAGACTTAAGTTAGTTAACATATGGAGTAGTATTGGTTTCAGGGGAAGAACTTAGCGATTCATTACTTACATATAACATCTGGTGCTTATCATAAGTACTCTCCTTAATACCCATCAACTATTTAGCCCATTTTCCTACCTACCTCCCCTACAGACACCCTGTTTGTTCTCTATATTTAAGAGTCTCTTATAGCTTATCTGCTTCTCTGCTTTTACCTTATTTTATCTTTCCTTCCCTTTCCCTAAGTTCGTCATTTTGTTTCGTAAGTTCCACCTGAGTGAAATGATATGGTATGTCTTTCTCTTATTTTGCTTAACATAATACACTCTAGTTCCATCCACGTCATAGCAAATAGCAAGATTTCATTCTTTTTGATGGCTAAGTAATATTTCATTATATATATATGGCTCTTTTCATAATTGGCTATTGTTGATAGTGCTGCTATAAAATTGAGGTTCATGTGCCCCTTTGAATCAGTATTTTTGCATCTTTTGGATGAATGCCTAGTAGTGCAATTGCTGAGTCATAGGGCAGTGATATTTTTAACTTTTTGAGGAACCTCCATACTGTTTTCCAGAGTGGCTGCTCCAGTTTGCTCTGGTTTTGAGATATAACTGACATACAAGTTAAAGGCAGACAGCATAATGGTGTGACTTACATATATTGTGAAGTGATTACTGCATTAGGTTTAGGTAGCATTTCATCTCATACAGACACAGTAAACAGAAAGCAAAGAAAAAAATTTTCTTGTGATTAGAACTCAGGATTTACTGTCTTAATAGCTTTCCTATATATCATGCAGATGTATTAACTGCAGTCATCATGCTATACATTACAGCCTTGTACTTATTTATCTTGTAACTGGAAGTTTGTACCTTTTGACCACCTTTCTTCAATTCCCCGTCCCATACCCCCCATCTCTGATAACCCCAAATCTGATCTTTTTTGCATGAGTTTATTTTTTTAATCCATTTAAGGTAGAAAAATCAGACTATTTGTAAAATTTTTAAATGTATATGTACAAGTGTTTTCAACACTTATAATCACCCAATGAACCAACATTTTAAAATACAATTGTGGTTCCTGAGCAAATGAAAGCAAATGAAATCATGTGTTTCCCAAACAAGTTAACAAGAAAAATTCAGTAGAGTTCTAAATCCAGGATAAATTATTTTCAGAAAAAAAAGGCAACCTTTTGAATCTCAAAAATTTTTTAATGTTTCAATTAGCAACACTTGTCAGTATGATCATGATTCATATGATCATATTGCAGCTTCCTTGTGACATTAGTTATAAAATGCTGGATTAGGGGTTTATTCTTCAAAGCAAAAGAGGATCAAGTCACAACTAACATATTCACCAAAATGATACATCACTAGCCCCCTTTCACCAAAGGCTGCTCCAGTTCAGAAGAAATAGGTTTCCTGTTAGGAAATGCCCTGAGCTCGATATGCTGAAATTCATCTGCTAATTGTTAACTGCAAAATTAACAGGCGAATTTTTTGGTCCATTGTCTAATGAAGGCCCCCACACTGCAAGTGCCTCACTCTTGCTGGGTTTTTTGACTATTTATCTGCTCACTAGGTATCTGTACCTGTGAGGACGGGTGAGAAAAGAAAGGACGTTAACTTGCTTAGTATCTTTTTTCCACATTAAATTTTAATAAGGAGGGTAAAAGTTAATAAACTAAGCTGAGGAGTCTGAGTTGCCTGCCAATGTCATTTGTCAATAGTCCCCAGGCCCCTGCTTGTCTCAACATCCCCCAAAAATCAGCAGTCAGCTCAGCTGGTAGGACATTTCAGTCTCAAAGCTTTGCGCAAAGACAACAGACAAGATGATGGAAGACAATCTTCCCCAACGGTAGGACTTTTAAAGGAGCTTTATCCAGACTGCGCTGGGCGTTTAATCTTGGCCGCTGGTGGCAGCACGGGTCCACTTTCCCAGAGCGGTTCCCTCTCATGCTGGACGCACAGTGTGACTGGCTGAGTCCAGGGCACCAGAGTCCCCTTCCGCAGGCCTGGTCTCCTCCCGACGACTTCAAACCACAATGATCGTGCGAGCTGAGTGTCTAATGAACAGCCGCCAAGGGAACTGTGCCAGGAAAAGAGAGAGCGCCCAGAAGCCGCGAAAGGGACAGCCCCGAGCCAAGGACGCCGGCCCCCTACGGCTCGCAACCATGACCTCCGCGGGCCGCCATAGGTCCCTGTGGGCCTCAGTGAGCCCTGCGGGCCGCCGTAGGAGCGCCCTCCCCAGGCTGCGCTCCCAAGATGGCTGCCGGGCCTCGCTCCCCCCGGCGCGCTCGCTGAAGGTCCCGGCCAACAGGCGGGCGGCGCGCGTCTTGCGTTCCGGGACCAGCGCGGCCTAGAAGCCAGGAGCGGCCGGCCGCCGACCCCGC
>NC_043708.1:119725578-119782275 GCF_006229205.1 Suricata suricatta
GGGTCCGGGGTTGCGACCCGGCGGGGCCGAAAAGGCGGCGGCACCATGTTCTCCCTCAAGCCGCCCAGACCCACCTTCAGGTCCTACCTCCTGCCGCCGCCCCAGGTAAACAACCCCCTCCTGGAGATCGCCCCTCTCCTCGGCGCTTCCGGGGAGCCCCGGGCCGACCCCCCGGGGAGGCTCCCCGGGGCAGCCTATGCCCAGCCGTGCGATTGCCAGAGCCCCGGCGCGCAGAAACGCGCCTTCTCGGGAGTCCCCCCTGGATCGGTGGAAACTTGTAAAACTTCGCCACAGCCGCTCTCAGCCCGGAGATCTGTGAGGAGACTCGAGGGAGTGTTTGGCGTTGGATTTATTTAGCTCTTCGCCTGGCGAAGATGGTCCGCCCTGTGGCCGCCAGCCTGAGCGCGTCGCTTGTGGGCACCTGGTGGAAGAGGGTCCCTATCTGTCATAAATGTGAACACCTGGACACAGCATCGGCAGTTTTAATACTTTTGTCAGACTCCCCAGTCGATAATGATCAGATCCTTAAAGAGATCTGGTAAAACATGTGAAAGATTTTAAGGAAGCGGGAGGAATATGTGTCTGTTGCTTGTGTCATCACTTAGAAAACAAAGTTTGCTCTAGTAACCGCGGGGGAGGAAAAGTTTTGATCTTGACTGATTTTGCTGATGTATTGCAGACTGACGATAAGATGAATTCGGAACCGAAGATTAAAAAACTGGAGCCAGTCCTTTTGCCAGGTAATCATCACTTCAGTAATGTGTTCTGGTCCAAGATTATTGTAGCAACTGGTACCATGTGGTTAACTTGCCCCTTCTATTTCATTTTAAACTTTATCCGGTTAAAAATCTAAGACTCGGGGCAGGAAAAGTTGGTTTGTCCTTGAAAATAGAAGCACCCTAGAAAGCTGCAAGAATATCACTGCCTTACTACTTGCCTTTCTTTTTTTTTTTTTCCCCTGAAATGGTCGTTTTAAAAGCAATCATTAATTGCTTTAGGTAGGGAAAGTACTCTTTGCCCTTCTTGTCTGCAACTTCATGCATTCATGATTAATCATTTAATGTTATGAAAAGCAACTTGTATTGTGTCTGGGTCTCTACCAATCACAGAGGTTAGTGAACTTCGAATTACTTACTTAGCAGTTGTTTTTTTGAAGGTGTCAGCTGTGTTTGCAAATTTACTCGGTTCAGTTTAGAATGGGGTTTCCCAGCAGAGGCTCTGTTGACGTTTTGGGCCTGAGAATTCTTTGTTATGGGGGCTACCGGGTTCATTGTAGGGTGTGTAGCAGCATCCTGGCCTCTGCCCACCAGATGCCAGTACAACCCCGCTCCTCCACCTCCGAGTTAGGACAACCAGAACGTCTCCAGACGTCGCCAAAACTTTTTTGTTTTTGTCTTTTCCCTCAGGGAGCAAAATTTCCTCCCAGCAATATTTACCTTCGAAGACCCGAAGAGATAGAAGTCAGAATTGGTGGTAGATAGGAGTTTTGTTTTAAAGCCTATAAAACATGATTTAATTGGTATTTTGAATTGCATAACAAGGTATAATTAGGAAAAGTCAGTTGTTTAATACGACTGTTGAGAGAAGTAGCCAGATACTTAGGGAAGCCTGTTTTAAACCTGAAATCTAATCGCATACCAATTTGTGTGGCTACCGTCAGCATTTAAGAGTCTTACTCGTTACTTAATGCTAAATCTATTAAAATGATTAGAACTTTATAGGTAGTAATTGAGCAAGTATGGAAACTTTAAATTTTGTGCTTTAAAATTTTAAATGTTGAGTAGGAACAAACACATTACAGTGTCAACCTCTTAAACCCTATAGATGCTAACTCTTAAAAATTGTTTTAACCTTTATTATGGGAGTTAGTTACAAATATTTTGCCTTTTTTTTGTTAATGCTTTTTACCCTACCAGTGTGTACTAAGTAATTCTTGTACTTTTCCTTAATATTAACAATAGAATTAATAAGTAACCTTTGCTCCCTGTGCTGCTCTGTTTTGGCCTTAGTCACTCCCAGGCATTTCAGCGTCAGCTGTGGGAAACAGTACTCATCTTGAATGAGTGCCTGGGAGCTATTGAACTTTGGCTTCCTTTACTTTGTCTGAATAGGCTCTGTTCTTCTGCCTTGATGTCCCTCTTCCCACATTATGATTTGACGCTAATAAATAACAGTCTTACATACAAATGATAGTGCTTGATTTTTTTTAAGATTAAGTGTAATATTTAAGATCATGCTTATGAAAGTCTTACTAAATATCAATGAGCTTGAAGAACTTCACACTGAAAGATTATGGTTCTGTAGAATTAGCTAAAACCTTACCTCTCTACTAAAAAGTCACAGTTTTCTGGGCAAGATATAAACTTATTTCATGACTATTAGTGGTTTACTTATCCTAGAAAGGGCAGCTAAATCTGGATGGTCTGATTGGTGTTACTGTTTATTGCATTGGCTCTGGGTAAACATAGGTGACAGCTTGGGCACCCTGGGTGCTGTTTGCAGCTAACCTGTTTCCTAGATTAATGTGTCTTTTGCCTGAATTCCTCACTCTTCCGTTCTTACTTTCTCATCTTGGCCTTCCCACACACTTCCCAGCTTCTGTGTAGCCACCTCATCGTGGTCTCTCTTTCCTACTTTTCCTCTTGAGCGACATGACATGTCTGACCACCGCTAGAACCTCTGTTGCTCCTTCTTTGACCTGCGGCCTACTATTCTACCTGTCAAATCTGGAAAACAGTTGGAAAGTAACAGAGGCATTGGTGAACTAAAGACATGGACTAAGTCAAGGCTTTTACTAAGAGATCTTAATAACATAGTTCTTGCCTTCATTACAGTCAGAAACCAAGAGAAAACTTGGCCATGTCACCTGTGGCTTTACACAGGCACGCGGAACAAGAAGGAATTGTTCAGAAATACAGTATTGCATGTTATGCTTGGGCATAGTGCCTTGGATTCAAGGATATCCTACTTTAGATGCCCGAAGTTTGAACTTTTATAAGCAGATAAAAATCAAACACAAAATCAGTTGTTTGTGTGCAGTTATTGTGTGCTCTGTTGGAACTTAACAAGGCTAAATTTAAAATGATCTTCATCTTTTATTAAATGAAGAAAATAGAAGACATTGATCACTTAGTTTAGATTGTACTTTATGTTAGTAATTTTCAGTTTGCCTGGTTCATGAACTTGCTTGAGATGGAAGTTGTACTTAATTCAGCTTTGTGGCTGTGTTGTCTTGCATAGTGCATTGAGATATTGATTGAGTAAATGACTAAGTGAAAGAACCCCCTCAGGGACACTTGGGTGCCTCATTTGGTTCAGCCTCTGACTACTGATTTCAGCTAGGGTTATGATCTCACTGTTCCTGAGATCAAGCCCTGCATCAGGCTCTGTGCTGATAGAGAGGAGAGCCTGCTTGGGACTCTGTCTCTCCCTCTCTCTCTGTCTTTCTGCCACTCACATGCCGCTCCCTCTCTCAAAATAAATGAATAAACTTTAAAAAAGAAAGAACCCCTCAGATCACCAGCTTAAATTGTTGCCATAGCCATGAACACATGCAGACAGACTAACTCGCAGATTCAGTAGTCCAAGAAAGACTGTCTTATATTATGTCTTTGTGTCTCTGCTGTCTCCCAGAGCCACACTTCTTAAGAGAATCATTATCTAAGCCTGGAATTGAAATACAGTGTCCCATCAAAGCAGCTGGCTTTGTCTAGGCTTTCTCTTCATCTTCCTAGCATTACAGGAATTTTGTTCTTTTAATGATTGTGTATGTGTAAAATCACCTAATCCTTTGGAAAATAGGGAGAGTTTGAATTTTTAAATGAAAATGTGTGTGTATATGTTTCTGCATATATTTGTTAAGACCAAGTACTGTCAGACTACTTTCTTCAGATAGCTGCTGGACTGGTGAGGCAGTTCACTGAGCATCTGAGTACCTGTTGGGTGCGTGGGCGCAGTGCTGGATGGGGAAAGTGCTGGAGGAGTAGTGTGCCTGGGTCACAGCAAGCCCTGTGGACAAGGTGGAGGATTGTGACCTATATCACTGTTTTCTGGGGTCTGGCTGGCCTCAGACCTGGATGAAGGTTTTACCAGCCTTTGGTCAAATTGAGAAAATTAAGAAAATGCAGGTTTTTTTCCATAGAGCTAAATTGATTTCTTTTTTAAGTTGTTTTATTTTTGAAAGACAGAACACAAGTCAGAGAGGCACAGAGAGAAAGGAAACAGAGAATCCCAAACAGGCTCCGCACTGTCAGTGCAGAGCCCAACACTGCGCTCAAACTCAACAACCGTAGATCATCACCTGAGCCAAAGTCAAGAGTCAGTCACATAACTGACTGAGCCACCCGAGCACCCTGAGCTAAACTGATTTAAAGGATTGTCATGTGTTCTGGGATTTTGTCCTTCTAGGTTCTTCGGTTGTAGATACGTTGTTAAACAGTGGTGACAGTAGCTGCGTCTTTAAAGGCGTTCTTAAGTTAATAAAATAAAAAAGGGTAAGAAATCTGTGTTGGTTGCCTGAATTGTTTTTTAGTATACCTAATTTGTGGAACCTGAACTTGATGAGGTTTTCATAAATCGTAGGTGCAATTTAATGATCACTTACACAGAGAACATCATGAATTTTGTCTGCCTAGGAGTCTTTTCACGGTCTTTTGAAAAATGCACCCTCTCTCTCTTGACACCTGATCTTCCCCATCCCCACACAGCCGTGGGTTCTAGTGTCGCCAGCAAGGATAATAGCCCATTCAGATTGGTAGTAAGCAAAGAGATCCTTTTTGGTAATTCTTCCAGTGACCTTAGTTCAGAAAACCTGCCTCCAAAGAGTGAAGTCACATGTTAGAGAGGCAGAGTCAGAGCACTGAGGGAGACTTCCGAAGGTGTTAAAGCTCCTAAACTTCATTTTCCTTGAGGTCCAGCTTAACACAAAAGCCACAGAATTCTTTTTGCTTAGCTAGCTCCAGGCACATTTCTGACAGTTTCAGCTTAGATGCTTAACTAACATATAGTTTCCAGGTTATTCCTCAAAACAGCTGTTATCCAGGAAGCACCAGTTTATCTCCATGTGACAGATAAGAAAACTGTAGTTTGTAACTTGCCCAGCGTTGCACAGCCAGTAAGGGCCGAGCCAGAATTCAGAGCCCACCTCCCGGCCCGGGCCTTTAACTAGTACGCAGCAGGGCCTACCTGATGGCGCTGGTGACATCAGGGTAGGTTTATGCTTTGCAGTGGAGGGAAGGTAGATTGGATGTCCGCCTAGAAGTTCTCTAGTGAGGTAAAAAGAGCTCTGTCCGTGGCTCTACCCTTTCCACAACAGTGACAGATTTTGACCCAACTTGAGAAGCAACTTTGAATTTAAGCTGCCAGAAAATGGACTGTCTTGGGAGGCAGTGGACTTCCTGTCGCCGGCTTTGCCAAAGCAGAGGCTGGTGGAATGCCAGCGGCTTTGTCATGAAGTTGTGAGATTTGCAGTAAATGGGCTTGATGGCCTTTTTTCTCTTCTACGTCTGGGACAGGATCTTTTTAAGGATCTGTGAGGTGGGAGGGAGGATGGCTTGAAACGCTATGGCTAATGGCAATGAGTTCACTGTTCAGCAGGTATTGAATGCATGTTGCACACTGTTTGGCAGAGGAATAAAAAGCTACAAAAAAAAAAGTTGGGGTCCTGCTGTTAGACCGTTTCTGTTTATTGGGAGAACTGCCTCAGGGGAGCAGAGGTTATGAGGGCTCAGAGGAGAGTCACCTAAGTGAGATTTTTGGGGGAGGGTGTAAAGAAATGACTTCTGCTCTGCATCTTGAGTGCTTGCTAAGCCTTAGCCACTGTGCTAAGTAAGCTGCAGCCACTCTGCTAAGGCTGCGCGTTAGCTCAGCTCTTTCCCCGTCTCGTCTATACTGCCAACAGGGCTTGTCAGCATTGAGATTAACTGTTAGATCGATAATGAATGCACTCATTGTCTGAGTCTTTTGTAATCAGATCAGAAAAGCATACGATCATGGGCCATCTGGAAAATGAAAATAGCCATTATTGGGTAGATGTCTTCCTTGTTTATGTATTTTTTTTTTACATAGTCACTGTTTAGACCTGTTTTATGTACTGTTTTGTTTTCTGCCTCACTGTAATTCTTGTCTTCACTTGCATTGTAAATCCTTAAATGGTCCGCTCTCTCTTTCAAGTGTTATATGTTTTGTGTTGTTTTTTTAGTTTCATATTTTAGTTTGTTTATTTTTTGGGAGGGCGCATGTGTATGAGCTAGCACAAGCAGGGGAGGGCTAGGGAGAGAGAGAGAATCCCAAGCAGGCTCCACGCTGTCCGCGCAGAGTACGACTTGGACCTCAGAACCACAAACTGGGAGATCATGACCTGAAATGATATCAAAAGTAGGACACTTTAATCGGCTGAGCCAACCAGGTACCCATTTTGTGTTGTTTTTTAATACCTTTTTGTAGATAGGCTTTACAGATGATTGTAGACTGATTTTTTTGTAGTATTTTAATCCATACATATGTAACTTTTGAAAGCCACAAAGGACTTGTAGCTCCATTTGGAGCAATGAGCCATGTAACCATTGTGTTTGTCCCTCACCGATAGGACCTTCAGAGCTGTCCTCCTTAGGCTGCCGCTGTGGTACCGTAAGCCAGCATTTTGTTACTCGCTTCCTCGCTTCTGACCACCAGTCTCTTTGTACCTTAGCTCCTGCTCAGAAACTCTCCATGAACTTGCACAGGTAAAATCCTGTTTACCCAGGATAAAAATACAAATTCTATAACCTCTGTAATTTGCTAACCCTCCACCTTGCTGACCTCTGCACCATTTCTCAGTGTTGATACTTGCTTCAGTCAGGCTGCTTCTTTCTCTCTCCCCAATACTGATTGCTTGTGCAGGCCTTTGTCACTGCTGTTATCATGTGTTCTCTCTGTCTCAACCCTCTTCTGCTTTCAAGATTTCTTCCTGGTTTCTTCCCAGGGTCTGCTCTTCTAACCATCCGTCAGCCCACGTTGTGGGTGGCACCTAATGGACATGCTGCTCGATTACATGCTTTTTTGTATTGTGTGACCTGCAGAACTGGACTCCTAGCATCCACGTCGGCATCAGACATTTTGTGTTTGTCTTCTATATAGTTTCAACCTCCCTTGATAATTTTTAGGCCACCTTAATTCCTGAATTATCTGTAGCTAGGGTAACAACTGGTCCCTCTCTGCCTGTGACTGTCCTGTATTAGTGCAGAAAGTCTGGCATGCGGAGACTCCCTCAGTTCCCGACAGCCGGTCACCATATGTAAAGCCTTATATTGAATTCTGCTTTGGGCCTAACTACAGTCTATAGGTTAATTAGTCACTCTGCACAGTGAGGTTTTGTCTTAAACTATTTTCCAAGATAAAATGTATGAGGAAATTAATTTTTATTCATCAAACATGTATTGATTTTCTGAATGTGTAAGGTATCATGAAAGATATGAAATTCTTTGGTTCTCTGGAAATTAAAAACTTAGTTATACCATTTTTGGGGACTTATTAATTTTAGTTATATTTCCTTTATTTATTTTTAAGGATGGAAGGGTCTTAAGAAAACAAATATTGATGATTTCTTGATTCCTTCCCAGGTGGTAGTAAAAACTCTTGACCCATCATCTTCTGACTTAGATAGCTTTTTCTGTGGTGCTTTCCGCTTACCCCACAATGAAGCAAATTTCCTCCTTTATCTTCCATGAGGCCTCCCTGTGGGTGCCCTCCAGTGGTGTGCTAGAAAGTGCTTGGTGCTGAACCCTCCCCTCCCCCCAGGGCTGATTGCAGGCCCTCAGTTTGGGAGCTTGGAGCTAGGGGTGGAGAGTGTTGGGGAAGGAGGAAGTCCATGGTTCTTCGGAGCCGGTGTGGGCCTCCCAGCACAGCACCGCTTTGCTGCCTGAGAAGCGCAGGAACACGGTCTCTGGGGAAGCTTCATGGTCTCCTGGAGTTTTGAAGCTCTTGTTGGGTGCTTTTTTCCTTAGGGGTCACTAATTTGAGATGCAGCAAGGACAGTCCAGTACTCTTCTATTTATGTATCTGACCTCTCTAGGAAGAGGCTATTTTGTATCTTTTTCTTTCCTGTCTGTAAGCTAGTGTTGTGCCCCACAGAACTGCAGTACATGCAGTAGGTTTAACAGCTCCTCCCCAGTGTTACTTCTTTCTTACTAAGTATGAGCAGAAAATTATCATGAGAGCAAACAGCCATGCTACATGACCCAACCATTTTAAAGACAGGTTCCATGTGAACATAATTTAGTGTCATCAAGTAAACCTCAGGCCAGGTTAACTCGACACTTAATTACATGTTTATAATAGTAAGACCCAAATAGAGCATCTCCCCAGAAGTGCCCTCCTTTTCTTCCCCCGCCCCGTCTCACCCTACTTCTCTCCTCCTCCCAAGGGCTCATTCCTGTTCTCTGCTCTCAGAGCTGTGTGACACTCAAGTCTCCTTAACAGACCATAGTCCAGAGTTCTACTTTTGTTATTGTTGTTACTTTTCGATTTCTTGTTCACTTTTTTCTGTCTTATTTTTAACCTTGGATTTATAAAAGAGTTGTAGAAGAGTACAGATAGTTAACATGTTAACATATACTCTGCACCTAAGTTCCCATAATCTTAATATCTTACATAACCTTGTTAAATTGAGCTAAATTAAGAAATTAACAAGCCTATTAATTAAACTGCAAGTTTTATTCACATTTCCCTCTTTCTCCCACTGAAGTCCATTACTTATTCCAGGATGCCATCTAGGATACTGTATTGCGTTTAGTCATTATGTCTCCTCAGTGTCTTTAGTCTGAGAGTTTCTCTATTTTTACTGACGGACTGATGAATTCTTTTGTGTTGGTGCCTGTATCCTTTTGAAATGTCCTTCCCCCCCTCCCCTTCTTCACTTTCTGGCATTCTGGAGCTACGTGACTCCCAGCCCCTCCTCTCTGGTTTTCTCCTCCCTGGACCGGGAATTAGCTGTTTTTGAAAGGAGCCCTAGTTCCTTCTCTTGGAGAATGGTCTTTAAATACCAAGATCTGTGTGCTGACCATGCTTTTTAGGCTGGAGGGGACAGAGTAGAAAATATGCAAGTATATTACTCACCCAAGTATATACACATCTCTCTACGTCTGCATCCATCTGTGTATATGTGAAAGTTCTCACTTAAGGAACCATGTCTGGCACAGGAGGTAGCAGACTTTCTGTAAAGTATCAGTAAATGTTTTCAACTTTGCAGGCCATACAGTCTCTTTTGCAAGTGCCCAGTTCTGCCTTTGTCCCACGAAAGGAGTCGTAGATAATATACAAACAAATAAGCATGGATGTTTCAGTAAAATGTTACAAAAACCAGAGCTGGACTTGGTCTCTGGGCTGGACTCATTAAGTTTATTCTTTTTTTAATCTTTGTCTCATTCTCACTGCATTCATGGGCTTGACATTTTACATTTGTGCCATCAGTTAGAGACTCATGTTGCTGGAGAAGAAGGGCTGTCCTCGTGCGAGTGCACCGTAAATACAATTGGCTGATGGTCCTAAAGAAGCTGCCGTGTCCTGACTGACAAACCTCTATCCCTTTCTTCCCATTATCGCATCCCCTCTCTTTCTCAGGAACTTAAAACCCTGTGGTGTAGCTATATTTTAAGTACATTTTTGAATATAACATTCATAAGAAATACGTATGAATCTTTAGCATTACAACTGAATGAATTTTTGTAGCATTGTTTGGACAGTCTTTGGGCAGAGGAGTGAGCCAGTTAAGAGTGGCACAGCATGAAGTGATTGATGGAGGTTATACTTTGCGAGCCAGTAGTTTTACAGTGAAGATGTCAGTGTTACAGGAGTAACACCTAACTGTGAGAACTGTGAATAATTAATGCAGGGTTGTTGGGTTTTTTTCCTTTTCAAGTTAAGGGCCCTCTTAGAATTGGTAGCTAAGATTGCTTGGTGGGAAGAAAGGTTGAATATTCACTAGCTCACATTCTGATGTTGGAAAGCATTGGGTTCGAGGAGCTATGGAGTATTTAAATTTTATGTATTTGAATTATTTAATGAGTTTCAGTGTATATTTTTGTCTTTTCAAGTTTTTTTCTCATCAGAATCCAGTTGAAAGTAGTACTTTGAGTCTTTAGTTCTGTTTTTGTGCTTCCTGTATTTAGATACAGTACATTTCATTTTATGTAAGCATAGGGAAATAAATATTGAACGTTTACTTAGTAGTTTTTAAATCTTTTTTTTTTTGTGGGGGATGGGAGAGAGCAGGGAGAGAGGAAAGGGACACAGGGTGCCGGGGGAGGGAGAGAGACAGACAGACAGAATAAATCTTAAGCAGGCTCCACGCTCATTGCAGAGCCCAATGTGGGGCTGGATCTCATGACTGAGATCATGACTTGAGCTGAAATCAAGAGTCAGACATTTAACTGACTGAGCCATCCAGGCACCCCCTCTGTTTTTTAAATCTTAAGAAAGTGATAATAACTTTTTTGGGTCCAAGTCCTTTATCTGTCATACCTTATGGGTTGTTGAAAGAATCAAATAGGAAAAATGTTGAGAAACTCCCATTGGTAGATTTATAAAATCTCTCTATGCCTGCTCTCTATGCATATGTGGTAGGCAAGCATACCAGTTCTGGGTCTTTTTTCCGAACTTTGTGTAAGGTTCCCACACAGTTTACCTCCTGATCCTCTTGGCTGCTTGGCCATATTAAATTCCTGGTTTCTGTTCTGTCTGGAGCACCTTCTCCTCCATTGGTGGTGGTTGTCTGGTGAACCAGGAGAAGTGAAGTAATTTAATTCATTCACATGTTAATGCTCATTCACTAGACACCTACCTTGTCCTAGGCATTTATCTAGAAACTGAAATTTCAGCATTGAAGAAAAATCAATCTATCTTCTACCCTCATGAAGTGTATGATCCTGAGGGTGGGACAGGCAGTGATGTTATAATGAATACATAAATAATACATTACAGTAGCTGTGTAAATGCTAGGAATTACAAGTGTATGGTGCTAGGATTGAGGGATTTAATCCAGTCAGGAAGATTAAAAAAAAAAAAAAAGCATTCCTGAGAAAGTGATTAGGCTAAGGGAGAAGAAATATTCCAGAAAAAGGGAACATGTGCAAACACCCCATCTGATGGAAGAAATAAGATCCCTAGGAAGGATTGAAAGGACACTGTGGCATGAGAGTGAGGAGGACAGGGGTAGAGGGTGAGGGGTGAGGGCCTCACAGGCCACGTGAAGGAGGCTTGTCTTCAGGATGGACAGTTACTCCAATGGTATAAGCTGAGAATTTGACATGAGTAAATTTCAGTTAAATCCTCAAGTGAATGTTAGGTTGCTATTCATAAAATAGTCTTACATATTTTAAAGAATTTTGTATAAAAGTTACGGCAATTCAAATTTATTACAACATTAGTTTTGATTAGAGAAAGATCTTTTTAATTTTTTTTTATGTTTTTTATTTATTTTTGAGAGACAGAGACAGCGTGAGCAGGGGAGGGTCAGAGAGAGAGGGAGATGCAGAATCCGAAGACAGGCTGCAGGCTCTAAGCTGTCAGCACAGAGCCTGACGCAGGGCTCGAACCCACAAACTGTGAGATCATGACCTGAGCCGATGTCGGACGCTTAACCGACTGAGCCATCCAGGTGCCCTGAGAAAGATCGTTTTGAGACTATGGTTGCATTCTTGAGTTGGTAAGTATTTGGGGCCGGTCCGCAAACAGGTTCTACCCACCAATGTTAAGGTTTTTATAATGTTAGTATAGATGAAGTAGATCAGTACCCTCACTTGTCTACCATGGACTCTGGAGATAGATTGCTTACAAATGTCTCTGGGTCTCATTGAGTTTTAAATCTTGAAATTAAGGTTTATTTTAATGATAACCACACTTTAAATTCCTTTCAAAGCACGTTGTAAATTTTGTTTTGTCCTCTTATATTTCTTTCTTTACTCTTCCCTTTTAACTCTAAAGCTATATTTTAAAGTTTTATTGACAACTAAGTTAAAATTTGAGTGCAGAAGGAAACTCACTTTGGCTTTGTGGAATATACCTTATTTAAAAAAGTTTTTTTTTTAAATTCAATTTATTTAAAAAAACAAAACCAAAAAACAGTTCTCACCCATTTCTCCCATCCTCCACCTCTAGCAAACTAATCTCTTCTCTGTACCTAAGACCTTGGGTCTTGTTCTTGTTTATTTATTTGTTTTTTAGATTCCATATATAAGATTATACAGTATTTGTCTTTGACTTATTTCTCTTAGCATAATGCTCCCAAGGTGCATGCATGTTGTTGCAAATGGCAGGATTTCATTTTCTTTCTCAGCTGAAAAATATTCCTGTGTCTGTGTGTGTCCGTGTGTGTATGTGTGTGTGTGTGTGTGTGTATCACATCTTTATCCATTCATCCATTGATGGACACTTACATTGTTTCTGTTGTTGGCTCTTGTAAATAATGCCGCGGTGATATTGGGTGCAAATATCTTTTCAAGTTATGTTTTCCTCTTCTCTGGATAAATACGCAGAAGTGGAACTGCTGGATCATAGGGTAGTTCTATTTTTAATTTTCAAGGAACATTTATACTGTTTTCCACAGTATCTGCACCAATTTACATTCTAACCAGTAGTGTACAAGATTACCTTTTCTCTACAGCCTTGCCAACACTTGTTACTTCTAATCTCTTTGATAACAGCCATTTCAGCAGGTGTGAGGCTATATCTCATTGTACTTTTGATTTGCATTTCCCTTATGATTAATGGTGTAGAGCGTCTTTTCATGTTCGTTTTGGCCATCTGTAAGTCTTCTTTGGAGAAATGTTTATTCAGATCTTCGGCCCATTTTTTAAATCCGGTTTGGTTGGGATTTGGGGTTTGTTTTTTTTTTTTTGCTGTTGAATTATATGAGCTCTTTATATATTTTGGATGTTAGCTTAATATCTATAATTTGAAAGTATTTTATTTAATTCAGTAGCCTGATTTTTCATTCTGTTGATGTGTTAATGATTTCTTTTGCTGTGCAGAAGCTTTTTAGTTTGATGTAGTCCCACATGTTTATTTTCTGCTTTTGTTGATTTTGGTGTCAGATTAAAAAAATTATCACGAAGGCCTATGTTAAGGAGTTTACGACCTATTTTTTTTTCTATATGGTTTCAAGTCTTATATTCAAGTCTTTAATCCATTTTAGGTAAATTTTTGTGTATGATGTAAGATAGTGGTTCAGTTTTGTTCTCTTGCATGTCACTATCTAATTTTCTTTCTTTTTAAATTTTTTTTACTTTAGAGCAGGTGAGTGTGGAAGAGGGGCAGAAGGATTGAGTATCTTAAGCAGGCTTCACATTCAGCATGGAGCCTGATGTGGGACTTGGTCCCACGACCCTGGGATTGTGACCTGAGTCAAAATCAAGAGTCAGACACTCAACTGACTGAGCCACCCAGGTGGCCTGGCTATCTAATTTTCTAAACACGGTTTATTAAAGAGACTGTCTTTTCCCCTGTGTATGTTCTTGGCTCCGTTGTTATAAATGAATTGATCATTTATGTGTGGGTTTATCTCGAGGCTGTCTAGTCTGTTCCATTGATCTATGTGTCTATTTACCAGTGCCATATTATTTTAATTACTATAGCTTTGGGTTGTTTTTTTTTTTTACTGTTTTATTTATTTTTGAGAGAGAGAGACAGCGTGAGCAGGGGAGGGTCAGAGAGAGAGGGAGACACAGAATCCGAAGACAGGCTCTGAGCTAGCTGTCAGCACAGAGCCCAACACGGGGCTCAAACTCACAGACCGTGAGATCATGACATGAGCTGAAGTCGGACACTCAACCGACTGAGCCACCCAGGCGCCCCCACTATAGCTTTGTATTGCAGGTTGATATCAGGGAGCATCACACCTTCAGCTTTGTTCTTTTACAGGATTGCTTTGGCTAGTTAGGGTCTTTAATGGTTACATATAGATTTTAAGATTGTTTTATCACTTCTTTTGGCTAAGATCAAGTGAAGATTGTTTGTTCTATTTCTGTAATAAATGCCACTGGAATTTTGATAAGAGATTGTATTGAATTTACATATTGCTTTGGGTAGAATGGACATTTAAAAAATATTCTTTCAATTGTGGACATGGATATCTTTCCATTTATTTGAATCATCTTTAGTTTTTTCATTAATATCTTACAGTCTTCAATATACAAGATTTTACTTCCTTGGTTACATTTATTCCTGGGTATTTCATTCTTTATGATATAATTGTAAATAAGATTATTTCCTTAATTTCTCTTTCTGATAGTTCATTATTGGCATATGGAAATGTAACAGATTTTTGTGTGTTGATTTTGTATCCCACAACCTTACTGAATTCATTTATTATAGTTTTAGCAGCTTCCTAATGAAATCTTTAAGGTATTCATATATGTGTGTATATATATGTATATATATATATATCATGTCATCTGCAAATAGTGACAGTTTCACTTCATTTTCAGTTTGGATGACTTTTTTTTTCCTTACCTAATTGCTGTGGCTTGGAGTTCCAGTACTACATTGAACAAAAGTGGCAAGAGTGTGCATCCTTGTCTCGTTCTTGATTTTAGAGGAAAACTTTCAGTTTTTCACTATTGAGTATGATATTAGCTACGGGCTTGTCATATATTGCCTTTATTATGTTAAGGTATGTTTGCCTCTGTATCTGCTTTGTTGAGAGTTTTTATCATAAATGGATATTGAACTTTGTCAGATTCTTTTTCTGCATCTATTGAGATAATCATATGATTTTTATTCTTCAGTTTGTTAATGTGTTGTGTCACATTGACTGATTTGCAGATGTTGAACCATCCTTGCATCCCTGGAGTAAATCCCACTTGATCAAGGTAGATGGTCCTTTTAATGTATTATTGTTGGATTTTTCAGTTCACAAGTATTTTGTTGAGGATTTTTGCATCTGTGCTCATCAGGGATATTGGCCTGTAATTTTCTTTTCTTGTGGCCTTCATGTCTGGTTTTGGCAGTTGATCCAATTTATTGGCAACAGTAGAGTCCCCAGCTGTTACTGTATTTGCTGTCTTTTTCTCTATAGGTCTGTTAATGTTATCTTTATATATGTAGGTGCTCTTACATTGGATGCATAAGTATTTACAAATATTGTATCTTCTATTTGGATTGACCGTTTTATCATTATGTAAAACCCTTCTTTGTCATCACAGTCTTTTTTAAAGTCCGTTTTGTCTAAGTAAAGCTACTCCACCCTTGGTTTACATGTATATGGAAAATCCCTTCTTTTTCACTCTATGAGTCTGTAATAGGTAGTGTATAGAAGGGTCTTGGTTTTTTTTAATCCATTCGTCCACTCTATATCTTTTGATTAGAGCATTTAGTCCATTTACATTTAAAATAATTATTGAGAGGTATATGTTTATTGCCATTTTGTTAAATTGTGTTCTGGCAGTTTTTGTAGTTCCTCTCTGTTCCTTTCATCTCTTACTCTTTTCCTTTGTGGTTTGATGACTTTCTTCAGTGGTATGTTTATATTCCTTTTTCTTTATCTTTCGTGTACCTACTATAGGTTTTTGATTCGTGGTTACCATGAGGCTTGCATATAACAACTTCTGTCTGTAAACAGTCTATTTTAAGTTAATAGCAACTTAATTCTGATCCCATTGTAAAGCTCAGCATTATTATTGTTCCCACTCACATTTTATGTTTTCGATGTCACATGTTACATTTCTTTATCTTCTCTTTCCCGTAACTAAATATTGTAGTTTTAGTTCCTTTTATTACTTTTGTCTTTTAATCTTCTTCGTAGCTTTAGAAGTAATTAATCCATTACCAAAAAAGAAGTAACTAATCCCCTACCTTTACTGTGTGTTTATTTTTTCAGTGAGATGTATTCTTTCATATGTGTTCTTATTAATTAGTGCCATTCTTTTCAGTTTAAACAAGTCCCTTTTACATTTCTTGTAAAGCCAATTTAGTGGTGGTAAACTTCTTTAGCTTTTGCTTGTCTGGAAATTTTTTCTTCACTTCTAAACAATAACTTTACTTTGTCGAATATTCTAGGTCAAAAGAATTTTCAGCACTTTGAATGTATGGTGTTCTGTCTTCTGGCCTGTGCAATGTCGGCTAAAAGGTCTGATAGCCTTATGGTGTTTCCCTTGTATATAGCAAATTGTTTTTCTCTTGTCAGAGAGAGAGAGGGAGTCAGAGGATGCAAATCAGGCTCTGTGCTGACAGCTTAGAGCCAGATGTGGGGCTTAAACTCGAACTGTGAGATCATGACCTGAGCCGAAGTCAGACACTCAACTGACTAAGCTACCCAGGCGCCCCTTCTCTTACTGTTTTTAATATCCTATCCTTGTTTTTATCTGTTGACATTGTAATTATAATGTGTCTTGGCATGGGTCTCTTTGGGTTCCACTTATTGGAAACTCTGAGCTTCCTGGATGTGGATGTCCATTTTCTTCTCTGGGTTAGGAAAATTTTCAGCCATTATTTCTTCCAGTAAGATTTCTGCCCGTTTTTCTTCTCCTGGGAGCTCTGTGATTTAAATGTTAGCCATTTGATGTCTAGTAAGTCCATTAAGCTAGCCTCACTTTTTCCATTCTTTTTTCTTTTTGCTATTCTGATTTGGGCGTGTTCTACTGCCTTGCCTTTGACTTGACTGATTTTGTTCTTCTTTTTCATCTAGTGACTTATTGAACCTCCTGGAAGTATTTTTGGTTCAGTTACTATGTTCGACAGTTCTAGGACTTCTATTCGGTACTTTCTTATAGCTTCCTTTTTTTTGTTGAAGTACTCATTATGTTCACGTGTTCTTCTCCCCAATTTGGTAAGCATCGTTATGACTGTTATTTTGAACTCTATCAGGTAAATTATTTATCTCTATTTAACTAAGTTTTGTCTCTGAGGTTTTATCTTGCTCTTTCATTTGGAACATATTCCTCTGTTTCTTCATTTTCCTTGACTCTGTGTTGGTTTCTATGTAGCAGATGAAACAACTACCTCTCCCAGTCTTTTAACTTTATTTTTTATTTTTATTTTTTTATTTTATGGTTTTTTTTTTTTTGAGAGAGACAGCGTGAGCAGGGGAGGATCAGAGAGAAAGGGAGACACAGAATCCAAAGCAGGCTCCAGGCTCTGAGCTAGCTGTCAGCACAGAGCCCGACGTGGGTCTTGAACCCACAAACTGTAAGATCATGACCTGAGCCGAAGCCGGCACTTAACCAACTGAGCCACCCAGGCACCCCTACCTCTCCTAGTCTTGAAGGAGGGGCCTTGTGTAGATTAATTTTATTGTTCAACTCTAGCCCAGCCCTTTGTTGTCTCTCAAACTGTTGTGCTTGTCCAAGCAGCTTATTATATTTTTAATAGCTCCCAGTAGTTAAGGATGTGCCAAACCCGTCAGTGTTCAAAGGGAAGGGTCTCAGCACCTAGATTCTGGCTGACCGGAAGCCAAACCCTCTGGCATCAACTTTTTAAGACATGTAAATATGTATAGTCTTGTGGGACCACAAGTGTAAGCCCTGCTGGCCACCAGAGCCAGAAGATCTGGAGGTGTTCCCTGAGTAGCAGTTGCAAAAATCGGGGCTCTAGACAAGTAAAATAAGCACTTTCCAGATGACACTGGCAAGCTGAAGAAAGGCAGGGGGAGAACATCAAGATGGCCCCCATAGCCCAGTTTCTTCGAGAGCAGTCTAGACCACTAACTGTATGCCAGACTGTAGCACAAGCAGAGAGGCCTCCTTCATAGAAAGACTGAGGGATGTGCCTGTCTGCAGGCTGCACAGTGCCCTGGGGCCGGTAGCCCGCCAAGAACCATCTCTCCAGGTGCCACAGTTTCTTGGGACCCAGGAATCTAAGTCCTCCCCAGCCACCAGAGCCAGGAGATCAAGAGATGTCCTCAGGCAGCAGCTGCAAAAACTGGGGCTCCAGACATAAAAACCAGGGTACCCGAGGCATATAAAGCTCTCCACTTGGAGACCCTGATGCTCTGGAGTGCTGCAGAGGATGAGTGCAAAGGCAGTGCCCGCTCTGCAAGGTCTCTGAAAAGAATTACAGTCAGACCCTGGATGTGTGCATAACTAGAAACCTGCCTCTCAGGCCAGAGCTGTGATGATTAGCTAATAGTCCTCCTTCACAGAAAGAGTATGTTCCTGGGTCTGTCGCCTCTTGCTCTGCTCTGAGGGTAGCAGCTGTTCAAGAACCGTTTCTCTGTTGGTCACAGTCCTGTGAGACCCAAAGGTGTAAATCCCACTGGCTACTAGAGCCACATGATGGAGAGATGTTCCTGGCAGTAGTCACACAAATCATGGCTCCAGGCAGGGGCACACACTCCTTTCTGGGTAATACCCACCATTATAGTCCTATGGGACTCCCATGGCCTCCAGAGCCAGGTGATGAAGAGGCAGTCCCTGCTTGGCAGCCACAAAAATTGGGGCACCAGATGCATGTAAAAGCTCCCTGCTGGGAGATACTGATTCTGTGGAGCACAGTAAAGGGAGTATGCAAAAATGGTGTCCACCAGTCTCTGATTGGGGAAAATATTCCAGCAGGCTCCTAGACAAGTGTGTCAAATTAGATGCTTGCCCTTCAGGCCAACGCATTGATAGACGCAGGTGATCCTCCTTTACCAGTGGTCTGGGCACCAATGGCTGCCTCCATCCTGGGCCCTCGGGTGGGTGAGTCTAAGTGACCCTCTTAAGGGCAGTTTCTCAGATCTCTATGGCCTTACAGGTCTTGGGACACAAGTTTCATTGGTTTTCAGAGTTACTTGTTTTGGGGTCTTGTCTCTCAAGGTATGCCTTAAAACTTGGGATGCCTGCAGTGTAACATTCGATCTCTTTACTCTGCAGAGAGAACCGCAGAGTTTTGAGCGCCATCCTTGTCGTGGGCCACCATGCAGGAGTGCCCCACCCTCTCCTACCTGCTTCTATATGGTTTAGTTCTTATTTGCCCAAAGCATAGCCATCACTCAGCCTTCAGGTGTTGTTGGGTTTTTTAAAAATTTTTTTAAAGGTATTTATTAATTTTTGAGAGAGAGTGCATGTATGTGAGCGAGAGTGGGGCAGAGAGAAAGGAAGACAGAGAATACCAAGTAGGCTCTGCGCTGACAGCAGAGAACCCAATGTGGGCCCAAACTCATGAACCATGAGATGGTGACTTGAGCCAAAGTTGGATGCTTAACCGACTGAATCACCCAGGCACCCCGCCTTTAGTTTGTTTTGTTTTTTTTTTAAACAGGAAATTATATGTAGCTATATATACTGTATCCATTAGAGGAGGTGATTTCAGGATCTTCCTACCTTGCCATCCTTGAACCCTATTTACCAATAATAGATTGAGTTTTTAATTTTGTGGTTAAACCCAAACTCTGTTTCTCATCCCTTAGAAAAGGAATCAAAGACATTGGGATGTAAAGTCACATGTTAATAAAACACAAATATTCCATCCAGTAATACTCTGGAGGAGTGTAGTTTATTTTTTCTCCAGAATGCCTTTCAGTAAATGATAATGGAGGGCAGTACCACATAGTATTCAAGAATGTAGGTTCAGTTTCAACTTTTCTGGTTGAACCATCTCAGACCCTTAAGTTCTTTGTGCCTCAGTTTCTGTTCTTACAAAAGAAGGGCAGTACCTTGTTACTGGTACTGTTGTGAGGATGGAACAACCGTGGTGCTGGCACCCGTGAGCCTCCAACGTCCCTTTTACTGTCACCATCAGGAATTAGTCCTTGTAGGCCACACAGTGACTGGACGTTTTATGGTACAGTTGTAGCTCACACAGTATTTTTCTTTTTTAAAGGAGAAATTGTCGTAAATGAAGTCAACTTTGTGAGAAAATGCATTGCAACGGACACAAGTCAGTATGATTTATGGGGAAAGCTGATCTGCAGTAACTTCAAAATTTCATTTATTACGGATGACCCAATGCCATTACAGGTGTGTTTTATTTGTGTGCTGTTTAATTGTATTAAGGGTTTGACCTTAAGCAGTACATATAATTCCATAAAGCATGGGTATAGAAATTTATAATAAAATCATTAAGTGATTAACAGTATTGGGAATGTATTATATTAAAATTCAAACTAAAGTTTAAGAAGAATGTTGGGAACTTGAGGAATAGAAGTAGTAAGATGGCTGTAAGTCACATGGATTTTCTTCTGTGATTATTGCTTATGTATACTTTTCAATAAGGGAGTTTCTATTTTCTTTATTCCACATCTTAAACTGCTTTTAAAAGTGAAGATATCCTTTTTTTCTAGTCATAAAGAGAAAAATTCAGTTATTTAGCAAATAATTGTATAAGTGCAGCACATTTTATAGGTTTCATAGTATTTTTAATCAGTTCTTTTTCTGAAACATTAAATTCTAGTTTGAAATTTTGAAATTTCTAGTAGAGTTAAAATGAAAAAATATGAATAAAATTTTTCTTTAATCACCCTCTTGCCATTTTATGGTCTCACTGGAAAACAATTTTGGTTCCATATAATTTTGGTTTTTAAAAGTTTTAGATATTCATTTGATTAACTTGAAAATTCTGGATTTTTCCTCAGCTCTTCTATTTTGATGAGTAAAGTGTTAAATACTTTTACCCCTGGATTTGTATTTATAATAGTAATTATTCTTTATTCAAATATTTAGATATTAATTGGATAGTAATTATAAACTTTTGAGCGAAGTCTTAATCTAGATAAATTTATTTCATACAATCATTCATTAATTTACCAGAATTTTTACTATATATTTGTGTGTTTTTTGCAAGGTTTTGTAGGTATGTTTTTTTTTTAATGTTTTATTTATTTTTGAGAGAGAGAGAGAGAGATTGAACGCATGAGCAGGGGAGGGTCAGAGAGAGAGGGAGAATCTGAAGATAGGCTCCAGGCTCTGAACTAGCTGTCAGCACAGACCCAACACGGGGCTCGAACCCACGAACCATGAGATCATGACCTGAGCCAAAGTCGGACGCTTAACCAACTGAGCCACCCAGGTGCCCCTGTAGGTTTGTTTAGACTAAAGGCATTTACAAATACAAGTATGCAGACACACTTGCTTATTTGGCTGTAGACTAGGCTTTTCTCCTTTGTTTTTAGCTTCATTTTTATCTCTGACCCCAGACTTCACTTCACTGTAAATGAGATGCATATACTTGAAATAGCTTACATTTGATACCACTAACAGGCAAGATAAGCCAGTGTTCTGCTTCAGGTTAATAGTATCAACTATGTTCAGAGTTTAAAAATGAATATAAAATGTTTGTTCGCAAGTTAAAAAAAAAAAACAAAAAAGCTATAGTTTGCCTAAAGATTATTTCTAGTCAAATTACTGCTCTGAAAAGAGTTAATTTCTTTTTTAATGTTTGTTTATTATTTTTTGAGAGAGAGAGACAGAGTACGAGCAGGGGAGGGGCAGAGAGAGAGAGGGAGAGCTGTTAGCAGAGAGCCCGACGTGGGACTTGAACTCATAAACCATGAGATTGTGACCTGAGCTGAAGTTGGATGCTCAACCGACTGACCCACCCAGGCACCCCAAAAAGAATTACTTTCTAAAGAGTGATTTTCTGAACTTTCCTTTGTAAAGTCAAAATCTGAGTAGTTAATTTTCTTTATTATTTTAATGACAGTTAAACCAGAACTAGACGTGTAAATGGTTGCCTATGAAAGGATTGACAATATTATATATTGTATTATAATGATTGTAGTGTACAATGTAACCTCATTTCATATTTAAAAGTTTGAAGAGAAAGGTGGAGAGAGCGTGAACACAGCATGTGTTTCTTTCTCCTTTTTACGACTGAAGTGTGTGCTAGGATACGCCCATCATTAGAATTGTCACAGCTCTGCAGGCAGAAGCTTTTTGCTCTTTTTAGGGGTAGACATCACAGTTTCTTATCACACTTAAAAGTAAGGCTCTTAGTACCATTTGAGGTTATTGGGGAAAGACTTAATGTGAACATAATTTTTTATTTCAGAAATTCCATTACAGAAACCTTCTTCTTGGTGAGCATGATGTCCCTTTAACGTGTATTGAACAAATTGTCACAGGTATGTAGTCTTTACTCAGTCCGAAAAAGCTGATTCTCCTCAGGAAGCATTGCTTAAAGAAGCAGATACTTGGGTTGGAATTTTATTTCTGTAGGTTTACTCACCTCTCCCCATTTTTTTTTTGAGTCCTAAGAACATTAATGAGAGAATAGTTAGTGAATTCTTTTTTTTTTTTAACATTTATTTATTTTTTAGAGAGCATGAGCAGGAGATGGACAGAGAGAGGGAGACACAGAATCTGAAGCAGCCTCCAAACTCTGAGCTGTCAGCATGGCTGACAAACTCATGAACTATGAGAACATGGCCTGAGCCAAAGTCAGAAATTTAACCACTGAGCTACCCGGGCACCCTATATTTTTAAATGGAAATATAGTATATATAGCTTTTTATATTTTCTATGTATTTGTCCTCTCTTTAAAACTTTAAGCATTAAATGTGTCTAGGTGGTTTGTACAAAGATCATTTAAAATCTAGTTAAAAGCAAAGTTAAAACTGGCCTCTCAAAGCTCTAGAAATTGTAGACAAATATGACAGATTCCAGAGAAGCAGTGCTCAAGTGGTGGGTAACCTAACTGTTTTCAGTAATAATTTGTTCAAGTGTAAGAAAGAGTGGGTAGCAAGAAAGAATTTTTACACATGTTTTCTTTATTTTTTTCATTTTTAGTAAATGACCACAAGAGGAAGCAGAAAGTCCTAGGTCCCAACCAGAAATTGAAATTTAATCCAACAGAGTTAATTATTTACTGTAAAGATTTCAGAATTGTCAGATTTCGCTTTGATGAATCAGGTCCTGAAAGTGCCAAAAAGGTAATACTCTTAAGCTTTATCAACTTCTGGGTCTCACACTGTATTTACCAGTATCAGTTCTGTATGGAAATTCTCTTTTCTCAGTTGCTTAAGAGGTTTTGGGGGGGGGGGGGGTTGTTTGTTTCCTTGTTTTGTTTTGTTTTGTTTTGTTAGGGGAAGTTATCAGATATCTCCTTAAGTAAAGTCAAAGCTAAGAATGTTAATCGAACTATTTCCTTGGACTAATTTATGGCTGCTTTAAAATATTCTGTATAGTTGTTGTTTTCCCCTTCAGCTCCTAAAATACCAAAAACTGTGATGGAGAAATTAGTATATCTTTTGCATGAAGAACATTACCAGCTAGTTTCTTTCTTGGTTAGAACTTTAGAAAATACCTCAGAACTTTTATCAGTGAACTAAAGGCTAGATTTAAGTTACATAAGGGTTAGGTAAATGTATAGCTATGGGAGAGGCCTAATAATTATTAGTGCTTTAAAGAAATTAACAGTGAATTAATTTGAGTGCTATTCAAAGGAACAGCTAAAAACTAGAGACTTTTTCGTTGACTTGGTTTTTCTCCTGCCTTCTGGGGAATGTTTATTGCCTGCTCATGGAGTAAGACTCATGGACAGAAATCCCCACTTCGTTCATCCCATATTTGGCTTTGGCCAACAAGTAAAGCTGGTGGACCTAATGCCCCACCAGTCCAGTCTATATGGTGCAGCAAATGAGGAGAATAACAACAGAATTTCCAGGGAAGCCTGCTCCTGCACATTGGGAATAAAGGAACGGTTTTCTTAATGAAATGGAACTTTCTTGCAGAAATGAGATACTTTTGCACCACCAAAAAATGGGTGCATTTGTTTTCCATGATTTTCTGTTGATCTCAAAATGAGGCTGTCAGAAAATTCTTACAGCATCAGTCTTCATCCACTTTGGTGGTTTCTTCACAGGAAAGCAAGCATAGTAAGGTAAACATCTGAAAATGCTGAACCACTGGGACTAGATTATCTAGCAGGGTGATGGTGTCCTCTGTGGCTAAAAGTTTTCAGGTGGAGTCTGTAAAACCATCTTTCAGTGTGCTGCATTTTCAAAAAATCAGATTGGTGGGTTTTTTTATTGTTTATTTTGTTTTTGAGAAAGAAAGAGAGCATGAGCAGGGGAAGGGCAGAGAGAGAGGGAGAGCAGGATTCTCTGGGTCAGCACAGAGCCCAGCACAAGGCTCAGTCCCACAGACCATGAGATCATGACCTGAGCCGAAAATAAGAGTTGGATGCATAACTGACTGAGCCACTCAGGCGCCCCTAGAGAGCTTGAAGGCCCCTTTCAGCTCTTCAGTTCTGCAGGTTGTGATTTTGGCATTTTACTATTTTGAGATACCCACTCGTATATGGAAAGACAGGAGTAATTAGGTAGTAGACTGTATATAAAACATTTTAGCTGAGTTACTTTCTTGAGCTTATATATGTGTAACTTAAAGCATCAATAATCTGCTTATGAAGACCTCAACTTCAGGATGTATAGCATTTCAAGAATAGGGACACCATAGAACTTGGGAGATTTAGTTAGGACAGGATTTTTTTTTTAAGAGATTGATGCAGTGGCCCAATATTCTTTTAGAAAGTTTCCTCTTCTCCTGCTCTCAACTATATTTTTCATATGACTCTATTTCAGTAATTGGAAATCATAATAATTTGGCTTTATTCTTGAGCCTTCTAGTATATACTTGCTTGTCATTTTTGATGTGTGAAGCAGAGTGCTTATTTGAGAAGATAGAGTGTGAACAAATGAAAATTAAATCGTGGTACAAAGTAGTGGCATAAAAGATGTTCCCACGTAAGGTAGTAGTTGCCAAATGAATGAAACAGATGAGTGTTCTGGAAATTCAGGATATCCCTTGTCATGCTGCTGATAAGTGATGAAGGGGGCCACATTGAACCGTCTACAAAAAACAGCTTAGTCCAACTGTTTATGCCTTTTCCCAAGACCAGATTTCTGGCAAAAATCCTTTCCCCCACTGTCTTAAAATAGTAAAAGGATGTAACCTCGGGCATGAAGGAAATGTTCTTTTTGTCTTTTGTACGGTCATATTGGGGGGAAGGAGGTGCAGGAAAAAAATGTAGAGACTGTAGGAATATAAATAAACAATTTTTTACCTAATTTACACATTTTCAAACAGGTTGAGGCATGTGTGCTGTTAAAGCTTACTGGCTTCATGAGTTAAAAACAAGAATTCTAGCATAATTCTTTCATTTGAAGTGAACAAGTTTTCATCTAAAATTAGGTACCAGTTGGGAAGTTACAGCTTGACTTTATCTCCCAGAAACTTTGAATGCCAAATTTTCTCTGCAAGTGCTCTGATTTTTTAAGTTGTTTTAAAATGCACATTTTGAAATGCAATGTTTCAAGATGCATGTTCAGAGTTCATTGGTGGGTAAATCACTGATTAGCTCTGAAATACCAAAAGCATTTATATATCTGTTTGACATAGAAAATCTCAGAATGCTAAAGTGGTTCACATTTTGTTAAATATTGCTCTATAGCCTTCTGGTAGTCTAGTTAGTGTTGCCTAAATTGTGTGATGACAAAAGTAGATGATGCTGTGCTGCTGCATCTATTAGCGTTCATCCTCATTATCTTGGCCTGTCAAAAGTAAATAAGGATATTTGGGACAGATGTGTGTAAAGAAAAAAGGAATTTGATAATGCATAATTGGACACGTAGCCTCAAAGCAACTTGGAGCCACCATTACCTTTTGTAGAACTTCTCAAAAGTGAGGGACAAAATATATATTTTTTTCAGTGATTTATCATTTATAAAATATATATATAAAGATGGCAAGTGAAATATTTGCCCTTTGTCTCTATTCTCAGAGTAGTTGGTTGTGAACTACTTGGTCAAGCATACTTTCTAGAAGTGAAAATTCAACCCATCTATTGAGATTTAAAGAATAAGTTGGCCTTTCCTGAACTTTTTTTTTTTTTTTTTTTTGCTTTGACTATGAGACTTACTCCTTGGTGGCTTTCAGACCACAAAAATATAGGAAACCTGTTTTGTTTGCCAGTGTGCTAGAACTTGATAAGGTTTGGGCTTCCCCAGGGCTGCCCCCCGGCTGGTCTTAGAGGAGGAGCTAGCTGTGGGTACTTCTGGCTTCTGTCCACAAGAGTTAGACTTGGTCCAAAAATCACTTTAGAAGTTGTTTACTTTTGTCCTCCAATAAAATATTTACCATAATTCACTGTCTTTAATACAAAGATACTCTCATTCCCTATAATAGCCAGTGCAGATGAACTATTTTCAGGAGCAGTTTTTAAAGATGTAGAGGTTTTCTAAAAATTTTTAATGCTTATGGAATACATTGCAAAATTAGAATAATTTTACATGAAAATGAGACCTACTTTTTTAAGTCTTTGAAACTCTCAGTGACGGAAGCTAGGAATGTGGACATAAGCTTTTTAAAGAGCGTGTATGAAAACGCTTGAGGGAGAGGAATCTTGGCTTGATTTCTCAAAGTGTCCTACATAACAGCATGAATATAACCCAGATAATGCAGGTGGTATGTGCCCTTTATCTGGGTTCCCAAAGAGTCCCCTCACTTAGGTTACATAGAAATACATTATACACCTTTTAATGACACAACTCAGCACAAGCTTTAGTTCAAGTTGTGCCCCCTCCCCACCAAAATCAGTCCTTGTGCAGGTGATTAAACAATTTCAGTTTCATGAGATTTTTCATAGTCTTCTTTAAGTGAAGATGCTGTTAGACATATCCTTTTGTTTCCTAACCTTTATAAATGTTGTGTCATTCTTAAGGGCTTTTTAGAATTGGGCTATGTTGGGTTTTGCCTAGCAGATAGGCTGTGTTTTTGCTTTGTGGCCATAAACAACATATTCCATAATCAATGATCTGTGAATTTCTTTTATGTAAACAAGGCCTGTGGCTGCTTTCTAAATGTCTTAGAGAATATGATATGCTTGTTTCATTGGCTTAGAGAACTTTTCCTTACTATGTTAGTAAATAATTTGGTCAACTAGTATTTTTAGTGCAGCTGAGCACCCTCAGAAAGCTACTAATGAGAGCAAAAGCGCCAAAGTCTTTAGTCTTCACTCAGCTCTGTGCCAAGAGGTCTTTCCTGGTCTCCTTCTCTAAATTATTAACCTATTTCCTTCTCGCTTCACCATAACACTTCATATTCCTTCCCTGCTGGACTTTTATTTTTCCTTTAGCACTTACTACGGTTGTTCTTGTTTATCTTGTTTCGTGTCTGTCTCCCCCCTAGAATATAAGCTTAGTGAGGCCAGGGATCTGTGTCTCTTGTTCACCGCTGCAGCCCCAGGGCTTTGGACATGGGGGATATGTAGGAAATACCTGTTGAATCAGTAACAGATGCAGCATCTACCCTTGAGGAATGGAATTTAATGGTGGAAGTCATAGGACCCCATGCCCTTTTTATCTACACTTAAAACTGTTTCATAAATACTTTGAAAGTTCAGCTACGAAAACATGGCTAACTGAAGAGACACTTTATATCAGAGTGGCTGTTATTCAGAGAGAAGAGAAGCATTTCTGCAGTAAATACTGGGAAATCAGCTCCATCTGGGAAGGCCTGTGAAGAGATTCGAGTTGAACAGAGACGGTAGTTTCAGAGACAGCGTGGTTGGCTAAGCGGTGGAGAAGCGTTTCCCGAGCGGCGTGTGGCAGAGGAGGTGGCTGCGAGTGAGGCAGACACGGCATCGTGCAGGAACATCCTTCTTGGACGGGAGACCACTGAGGGAATATTGGGAAGGAAGGGATGTCTGGTAGAGGAGAGCCAGTTCGGTCAAGAATCAAGAATGAGAAGATTACATTTATTAGGCAGGTATCTGGGCACCACGGCAGGTTATCCCGAGAGCAAAGCTGATGGTCAAAAATTTAGAGAAGTAGTCTTAGGCATTGTGGATTTTTTTCAGAATGTGGGAAAGCCCACAGAGATGCCAAAAGGTGAGTATGGCTTAAGAATATGGCTGTAATCATGCAGAGAAATGGAACAAAAATGAAAGATGCAACAAAATGCAAAGTCAGTATAGTGCCCGGAGGAAAAGGAAGGTGTGAGGACTTCTTCAAGCTGCGGGTTGCAGTAGTCTTGCCAATAGAAGAGGTTCTTTCAGGAAGACTGTTGGACCGATCAAGGATGGGAACGTAGATAATTCTCATTGCGTTAAGTGGGACTGTCATAGAAAGGTCTCCTTGTAGTCATTGAGAAACTCAAGATATTGTATGAAAGGTTCAGAAACCTTTTGTAATTGTTTTTAGTCAGAACTAAAACTAATTATAAACCCTTCCTCTTATTTGTATACATATTCTAATTTAGTAAGACTATGGAAGTCTATAGAAGACTTTTAAAACATTTTTTAAACGAGTTACTGGTTAGTAGAATTGGCATCAGCCCATCTCAAACACTGCTAATGGACGTGGACTAACAACTAAACTTTTCTTGCTTGCTCACTGTCAGAACTATATCGTTCTGGCTTAATGCTTTTCCTTCTAAATGATATTTAATCTTTTCAAATAAGATCTCTTCTCTCCTTGCATAGGTCTTAATTTTCTTCTTTCTGCTCTGTTCATTTAAGAGTGTTTTCTTCTACAATCTAGTCCAGGGCGTTGTAAACACAGAGCACTATCGGTCCTTCCTTCTATCCAGCAGCAGTTGGGAATAACACCAACCATGTTTCCATGTGTGAAGCTTCTCCAGAAGCCAGGCGTGCGTTATGATTGTTAATCCTTACTCCTGCCATAGGCATTGTCTTCATTTCACAGAGGCACAAACCGAAGCTCAGAGAGATGAACTGTTTTTGCACCATTTACCTGGCAGGTGTTTGGTAGACCTACAGTGTAAGCCCCCATCTGTTTGATTCCGAAGCCCACACTTTCTCTACCCTAGGCATAGTCTAAAACTATTTCCTTCAACACAGTTGTTGTTGGGTTTTTTGGTTGTTTTTTTCTTTTTTTTTTTTTTTTTTTTTTTTTGATGTACACCTTTGAGCCATCCTGTACATTTGGGTTTCTTGCTAACTTCTGTTTTTTTGTGATTGTAGCTTTTCTATTAAGTTTAGATTTTTTCCTAAATCCATAGGTATGAACATTAAAATTTCATACCTTACAGTAAGCCTTCCAGATTGCTGCTATTAAGTCATTATAGTCCACCACAAATGAAACTTTCTCAATCCTTTCCTTAGGACTGTATATAGGTCACTGCCTTTTTAGAAAATGCTTCTCTAGGTTTCACATTTCATTTATGTAAATAAAATTACTTTCCTGTTAAAATTCAGCTCTTCAGCACTTACTGAATACTTACCATGTACTCACTAAAGATTATAAACAGTGTCCTGGGGGCACAACAGTGAATGAGAAGCCTGGCCTGAAGGAGCTCTTTCACATTCTAGGTCAACAGAAAAAACATGTAACTAAGTATAATCACTGCCCCATCCAAGATGATGCTCCAGTAATCAAGGCCTTATTGTACATTTTCATTTAAATAAGTGTGTTAAAATCAAATTCTAAATGTAGAATTTTTCCTAGGTATGCCTTGCAATAGCTCATTATTCCCAGCCAACAGACCTCCAGCTACTCTTTGCATTTGAATATGTTGGGAAAAAATACCACAATTCAGGTAAATATGAAAATATTAAATATTGTGACTAACTTTACTTTGTGTAAGTTTTATTCTTATGTTTGTCAGAGGCTTCCAAGTACATGGGCTTTAGTGATTGTAGAATTATGAGCTACATAACTGTTAGAGAAGTGAGCGCTATATACTAAAAGAGACAGTATTTGTTAGATTATTTCTTAAAAAGTGAGCAGGGAGAACATGCAAGCAGCAATAAACGTAGGCTTATAAGAATCACGTCAGGTATATGATCTTCAGTCCCTGGCTTGTATTTTATGGTGAAGAAAGATCTACCTCCTCACCACTTTAAATTGGTAGCTTGAACCAAAGATCTTCTCTTTTAAGAAAACTGGCAGAAAATTAAAAGATATTTGAAATGCATGATCTTTTCTGGCATGGTGTGGTTTCATGCAAAAACTAGAATGGTTAGACTTTTCAGTGGACTTCATTAAGATCATCAAAATGTTGCCTTTATATTTCTGAGTAAAATTGATGAAAGGAAGAGGAGCATCTGTGCAAAGGACAAGTATATTCTAGGTAGTTTCTGTACAAGTAAGTTAGTACTCTTCGTGTGCTGAACATGTGACCACATCACTCAGTGTGATGGCATTGCCAGGGAGAATTCCAGATGACCGTGTAATTCTGTACATTTTTAATAGACAAATATAATTTTAATCAGCCATTTAAAAAATATAAAAGGATAGAGGAAGAACAAAGGGGTTATGTCTTCTATCAGCCCCTTGTGGATCAGTGACCCACTGAGGCACATGCTCTCCCACCAGTAAATCAGTTATGTATTTGTAATGAACGATCAGTTCACCCCAGCATGGTCTGGAGCAGAATCTTACACTTTATTAGTTGTACTGGTCATTCTTTTTGTTACCTCAAAACATTGTAATTTAAGTAATCTATATAATAAAAGCATATTCAAGTATGACTATCCCAAAAATACATTAAGATGTAGGAATGACACACAGTATCTGCAGATGCATATGGTATAACTGTATTTTCACTCCTGTAAAGATACTTGGAAACACCATAGAAATGGTAGCTTTTATCACATGGTGCTGTATTTATAGAAATTGGATGACATACTATTTGTAACTTAATTTTTCTTATCAAAATGTAACTAACCGTAACTTAGGCTTTAGCAGTACAATGAACTTTTTAAGTTTATCTCTTAATATAAATTATAAAATTCACTTACTACCTGAACATAAAATGTCGTCGTCGAGATCCTGCTCTCCTTGTTAGGTGACTGTTTCTTTGGATCATCACCAAGCTACAGACCATCGCCTTCAAGGTTATTTTCAATAGGATCTCACCCAAAGTTGCAAGAGAGTAACTGAAATACAAATTTCGAGAGGTCCAAGATTATAGGAGAGAGTCTTTGATTCCCACTTAAATTTATGATACAGATCCATTCTTGATGCTGTTTTTTTTTTTTTCCTAGTAGAAATGATTCAGTGCAGGGTATAGATGCATGACTTGAGCTCGGCAAATACAGTCAACTTCATTATGCATTTGGGAGCCTGATGCCTGCCTCAGCTTTTCAGTTTTCCTCATCCATTCCTGTGGGCATCTCTGAGTTAAGAATATTTTAAAGAGGGGCGCCTGGGTGGCTCAATCGGTTAAGTGTCCAACTTTGGCTCAGGTCATGATCTCACGGTTCGTGGGTTCGAGCTTCACATTGGGCTCTGTACCTGTCTTCGGATTCTGTGTCTCCCTCTCTCTCTGATCCTCCCCTGCTCATACTCTCTCTCTCTATCAAAAAAAAATCATTAAAATAATATTAATATTTTAAATCGTTACTCAACCCCTAGCTCTTCGTCTACTGGGTTTTCTTATTTACGTCAATCAGGTCTACAGGTCTTCTTACATATAATTTGTTGATAAGATTTGATAATTCAAGGCCACTTTTCATATTATATCCTTCAGTCACCTCCTCCTTTGACAGGTACTTCATAAACAAACACTTGGCCAGAGTTTTATTAAGATTCCTCATAGGGTAACCTCCTTTAATATCCTTCCGTGCTGTTGCAGAAGCGTAAACTGCATCTTTAAGATCAAAAGGAGCCTGAAATTTCCACACACTGCAGTCAGAATTCATTAATTTGTGAGTGAAAGATGCCCACTAATCCACTCTTGAACTTCTGGATGCCACCTTGATTCATTGGCTGGATTAAAGAATAAAGAAGTCCTTTTTGCAGGCAGGTAGGTGACAAAGCTGTTTCCACAAATAAGATCTGAAGTTCTAGGCTGTCACCTGCAGTTACCTAAGGAAAGGATCTTGTGGAGGGCCTTAGGCACTCTGAGGTTTTCTTTCACATTTGGGCATCACTTGCATAAAAAAGAAAAACATCTCTGAAAAGCTCAGCAGTCACCCAAGTACTTCTTCTATAAGGATCCCAAAGGGATGATGCATAGCACCCACAGGTCTGGAACATTCCTGCACGGACAGTGGCTCTATTTTTTTCTTTTTTAACTTGAAAGAAACCACAAGGATCCTGCTTTCATCAGTCAGGTTATTATTGGGCAAATGGCGTCCCCAAAGTACAGATTCATCTTTGTGAGAAAATTGATAAGATGTCAGATTATGCTTCTGGTCTGAGAAAGTGAAGACCTGACGAAGTTGCCTTGCAGCCTCAGTGTTGGCAGCTCTGCTCCGTGCAGACGTCGCGCTTGCCAGCGCTGGGGCGTAACCTCAGGCTGTGATTAGACTCACTGCAGAGAACGTGCATTTTCAGTGAGGATGATTTTATTTTATAATTTTACCCTTTTTATGAACTTAGGTTTTAGTGTTAGATTTTTCCATCACATGTGTATTTGAGAACCACTTACAGAGTATGTAGTCCATTTGAAACAGTATAGAAAGTTTTCAAGTTCGTTGCTTGTCCGTTCTTTTAAGATTCTTAGTGTAGCTATACAGGGCTGTGGTTTGGTCTTCCTGTCTCTTGATTACTAGTGGGTCCCGGCCAGCCTCCTGCATCTTCTAGAAATGCAGCCATCCCGGGCCTGCCCAAGGCCCACAGTTCACTTCATTGACTCTGTTGAACTTAACATCACAGCTCTGTTTTTACCCTTTTTACCCTTTGGCTTCTAATTCCTGCAGAATCATGAGTGATAGTCTTTCTTCTCAAATTGTGACCACTTTTATTGTCTTTGCTGTTGCTTGAGGCCATTCTAAATATGGATGGGGCTAATTTAGTTGGAAACTATTGTCGATAATTTCAGCACAGCCTGAGATTAGAGTTCTGAGTAACACAGAATATAGCCAAGGTCAGGAGTGCCCACTGTCTAGTTTCACTTTTAGTTGGCTAACGAGCTATCCTCAAACCTCACCCAGGTAACTCAGGAGCTGGATCTCCCTAAGATGACTGATTTTTGCCAGTCTGTTGGTGCCCCCTTATTAGTAGTCCACTGGTAGAGCAGGCCGTAGGCATCAGACCTTTGGGACTTCTGGAGATCATTGGAATTTCTGGACTCTAGTGCCAGATTGAGTATCTGCTACACATTCTCTAATAAGCTCTCCCTGAGGAAGATGTAGAACAGACAGCCTAGTCCTGGTTGTTAAGAAATGGGCAGGTTTTCAGCAACCCAAGCCAATAAAATAGTAAACAGTGCAGTATTTTATAGTTTCTGTCACTTGATGTTTAGAAAACCGGTCTTAGATCTTGAGACTAATCTTGCCAGAGAAACAAGTTTATGAGAATAAAGTATATGTTCTCAGCCTGGCTTACTAAAGTCTATAACTTCAAAACACTCAAGTATTTGGTCCTAGGCTCCCAGCTGAGGGTATCCTGCCAAAGTATTTATGTTGCTTTTTGAAAATTTTGAGTGTATTCTTTATACTTCTTTTCTGTGGTGGTTGTCTCATTATGTGGCAAGGACCTCTGGTACAGTGTTAAATGGTAATTGTGATAGTGAGCATTATTTCTGTTCCAGGTTTTGATGAAGGTGATGTTTACTGTGTATTTCTGGTAATTACCCTTATCAAGTAAGGAAATTCCCTTTTATTCCTATTTTGCTGAAGTTTTTTTTTTTTTTAATTATGAGTAGGTGTTGAACTCTATCAGATATTTTCCTGCACTTTGAACTGATCATATGGGGATTATTTCCCCCTTTAATTTGATTGTATGATGAATTACTTAGATTTTCTAATGTTGAATAGCTTTCTGTGGTTATTGGTGCTCTGGAACACTGTGTAAAGTGAGAATTGCCTGGAAATTTCATGAACGTTCTGTATCCTGGAGAGATTACAGCTCCCAAGTTCTGTATACTTTCTTGTACCTAAACTACTCTGGAGAAGGCTCTGGATGCAGAGAATGCAGGCTACGTGCTTAGCTTTAGCATTTGAATTTTAAACAAGCCCCGCTAAAATCAGAATCACTGGGTAATCACACATAATCCTTTCTAATCTAGAGTAGCACTGTCCAGGAGTGGAAATATTTTCTCTGCATTGTCCACTATAGGAGCCACTAGCCACAGGTGGCTCTTGAGCCCTGGAAATGTGGCTGGTACAACTGAGGAAGTGCATTTTTAATTTAACTTAATTTTGTTTTGATTTAAATAGCACATGTGGCTAGTGGCAACTATTTGGGGCAGCACAGACCAAGAGTCTTGGCCCCATCTAATTTTCCAGCCTCTCTTCCCCCATCACTTGCATCCCTAAAGCTCTAGCTGTATTTCATTCCTTGATGTTTTACAGTTATACCATGTGTTGTGTGTTCTGCTCTGCCCAGCATGCCTATCTCCTTCTCACCAGCCCCCTGGCAATGTTTGGCTCATTCCTTAGGACTTTGTTCAGTGTGGTCAAGTCCTGCGGGCTTTCCAGGGAGTGCTAGGCGCACCCTCCTCTGTGCTGTCCCTGCACTGGTATGTTCACCTCACTGTGACTAGCTCTCCTCTGTCACCCTCCTCTGTCTTGTTAGCGCTTTCAAGACAGAGATAAAACCTTCCTTTTAAATTTTCAGGCCTTAGCAAATGGTAGTTTCTCAGAAAATACCTGTCTTGTACCAGGTGTTAATAAATAGTCCATAGGAATGGGCATGGCGTGTTTCTTGGATGCTGGAGGGATTTCTGTGGCTACGAGAGAGAGTTTGGGTTAGGCAGTAATGGGACATAAAGATCAAGTCAGTTATCCAAGGGCTTTTTAAGCAAAACCATGTAGGTTTGCTGAGAAAGTTGGAAAGTGAGCATGAGGGGAAATCTGGGGCAAGGGTTATGAAGGATTGTAAAAGCGTGATTTTGGGGGAAATGGCTTACAGCAGACTGCCGGCTGGTTTGAGTGCAGCGTGTGTCAGGGCTGTCAGCGCCTGCAGTGGTGACACGGGACCAAGAAAGATCATGCCGTCTGTCGCTCTAGATCGCCAGGGTAGATGAGGCCAACTGCTAAGATGCCCTGTTTCCCTCTGGTCATCCTGCAGGCTCCTGAGGCTGTGGGCGTCTCCCAGAGGGTAGTAGCGCTCCTTGGTGACAGAGGGCTCCTTTCTAAGGAAGTTCAAGTGTAGGCACCCTGCTGAGATCCCCAGATGGGGTGGCCCTCTGGTGGAGAACAAGGAGCACTTGTGAGCTTATCAAAGGAAAACTGAGTTCATCTAGGAGACCAAGAGTTTTATAGTGAGCCACGGAGTTGAGACATCAGTGTCAGAAGGATGAAAGATTTGGACAAGAACAGAGATGATTGGATGCATTCATTGTTCCAGGTAAAACATAGAGAAAATGAGCAATGACTTGCATTTACCCCCACAGTTGAGGGCAGGGCACCGAGGGAGGCTCGTGAGTGGTTTCCGTGGAACCTTAGGGATGGAAGACCATTGAAAAGGAGAAAAGAAGTGGGGAGGAAATCTGGGCAGCAGGCATCGTTGATCGTTTGGGAAGGTGGTCAGTAACAGGGAGGAGGGAAGATGTATAGCCCGGCAGCGGGAAGGGTACGGCGTGGTCAGAGGAAAGTCTGTTCAGTCACAGTGGCTTATTCGTGTTTGAAGGCAGAAGGGCTAGAGCCAGTCGGAGGACAGGAAAACCGGGGTGCTAAAGAAGTCAGGAAGGAGCTGGGTACGGAAAATGAGTTCTTTTGACAAGAGGAGGGCTGCCTCTTTCTCAGGACTGCCAGGAGCAGTTGGAGCATCTGGGAGAGACGCCCTGTCCGAGCTTGTTCCCGACAGGAGGCACCCAGAGAGGAGAGGGAATGTGGGACAAAATGTGACCGTTGAAACAAAAGTAATAATATTGCTTTTTCTTGTAGCCAGTAATATTAATGGAGTACCCGCAGGAGGCAGCAGTGGGGCCAGTGGTGGCAGCAGCCAGAAGACTCCACTCTTTGAGACCTACTCAGACTGGGACCGAGAGATCAAGAGGACGGGCGCTTCCGGATGGAGAGTTTGTTCTATTAACGAAGGTTACATGGTATCCACTTGGTAAGTTCCATTTTTACAGCCTTACTTATAGCTGGGAGTGACTTCTTCTGAGTAATAATCACTGATAACTTTCAAGTTACAGTGAATGGAGTATTTATTTTTAATAATGCTTTCATGAGGGGCGCTTGGGTGACTCAGTCAGTTAAGTGTCCGACTCTTGATTTCGGCTCCCCTACTTGCTCTCTAATCTGTCTCTCTTTCAAAAATAAATAAGCTTAAAAAAAACAGTAAAAAACTGCTTTCATGAATATTCTATCTTAAAGATGAAAAGAGAAAGGAAAATGTCTTCGAGCATATTGAGCCTTCCCACTAGTAATTGCTATCCAGTCAGTGAGTCTACGTGTCTTTTGGAATGGGAAAGGTTAGAAGGGAGAGATTAGGAGCTGAAGCTTTTTGTTTGTTTAAGTTTGTTTATTTATTTTGAGCGAGAAAGAGTGTGAGTGGGGGAGGGGCAGAGAGAGGGGGAGAGAATCCCAAGCAGGCTCCGTGCTGTCAGCGCAGAGCCTGGCGTGGGTCCTAATCTCACCAGCCATGAGACCATGACCTGAGCAGAAACCGAGAGTCAGATGTCTAACCGGCTGAGCCACCCAGGCGCCCCCGGAGCTTAAGCTTCTTGGTAGATTGGGGGGTTGGGTTTGGTTTGATGTGCCTGGGTCCTCCCTCATAGAGAACAAAGGTAGGTATATTTTTCAGAAACTGAATACAAGTTCCATTAATAATCATTTTGGAGAATATTTTAGACGTCTCCTTTGGATATTTCCCCCTGCTGCAAATATAAGTTTCGTGATAATTGACCACGTCACACATGTTTTAGACAGAGATGTCTAGGGTCAACTTCGTCTTCCACGGTGCCTACCATGTGGCCACCAAGTAGGGTGCACATTAAATGGGGATAAACATGTCTAACTATACATTAAAGTCTGCAGAGCACGCTTACCTGCCTAAAGCACAGGATTCTTATGGTTTGCTTTTTCCTCTCCAGCCTTCCAGAATACTTTGTAGTGCCAAGTTCTTTAGCCGACCAAGATCTAAAGATCTTTTCCCATTCTTTTGTTGGAAGAAGGATGCCCGTAAGTGCTGTCTGTTGGATTTCATTCATACCAATGACTTTTTTTTCTACCTGGCGACACAAAGGCTCTGCTTCTCTCCTAGTTCTGGTGCTGGAGCCACTCAAATGGCAGTGCTCTCGTGCGAATGGCCCTCATAAAAGATGTGCTGCAGCAAAGGAAAATCGACCAGAGGTAATCAAGAAATGGTCATTGTTACTTTAGACATTTTTAATTGTCAAAAATAATACACTAAACTCCTGACTACTTAAAATAGTTGAAAGGTGGCAGTTTTATTAATTAATTAGCAGCATATAGTCTATACAGGAATCACCATTTGGAAAGAAATGTGAATCTATTAAAATTAACTTTTAAGTTTTACTAAATAGAATTTAATTCTTTGGTTTACAAGACACTGTAGAATCTTATATTCCTTACATCTTGGTAGAACACTGTTGCCTTTAACGTACTTGCAAAGTGTGGTGATCTCCAGCAGAGCTGTTTTAGGGTAAATCAGACTTTTCTTGTCGTTCTGCCTGTTCTAAGTCTACAGAGTCACAGTGGCTTAAATTAGCTACCACAAACAAGTTTGGCGTCATCTGCTAAAGTCCCAGTAATCTCCATGTCGTTATAGCAGTAGGCATTTCTCCATCAGTGGGTGTCACTATCCAGTCTCTCCCTAAAGCCCTAGGAGCGCTGCCTTTTCCCCTCTCCTGAAGCCCCTCTTCCTCCCCAGGACTCTGTGCTCTCTGCAGACGTTACCTAGAATCTGTCTCGGGCCCCTGCTTCTTCCCATTCTGTATCTCTTCCCTGAAGTAGTTTTCCTGTGGCTGTGGCTTTAGTGACCATTAGATTTCATGTCCAGTGTGACATCTTCCACGTGGAAGTCTAAGAGGCCCTTTAAACTCACTGTGGTCCAAAACCAGACTCCAGCATACAGGCACCATGCACTCAGCCAGCCTGCTGTCAGAAATCCAGGAGTCATCTTGGTCGCATTCTCTTTCACCTCCTTCCCCATGCTGAGCCCAGCATCAAATTCTGTCACTTCACTTTTTAGAAACCTCACAAACTGTAGGTGTCCACCCCAGCTCCACCCCTGCCGTTTTGTTGTCAGGTACCCTCATTTCTTCCCCCACGTCTCATCCACTGCCACGCCCGTGGCTCCTGGCCCTGGCCACCCCGGACTTGGTCTCTGCCTGGGCTTTCCTGTCTCCTAGTGTTCGCCCGTGCCGTTCCCTTCTGGGCCGCCTTTCTACATGCTTACCCTCCAGTGCTCTCCGCCCCGCCCTCTTGGTGCCCCCTTGCTCTTCATCTCTCATGTCCGACATCACTTCCTGAAGACAGGCTTTCCCTCACTTCCTCAATTATATCAGGCCTCAAGTTACACATTCTCCATGGCTCTCTAGCTTTTCTTCAGAACACTTATTTCACTCTTTAATTGTATATATGTGTTACAGTTTGATTACTGCCTATATTTGCTACTAGGCTATAAGCTTCTTGAGCCAGAGGGACTGTGTTTTGCATACCATTGTACATTCAGCACCCAGGAAATAACCTGCAATGTTGGCTGTTTATTCAATACTTGCTAGATAAATGAGAAACAGAGGGACAGATCTTAGAAAACCGGCTCAGAGAGCCTCAAATTATATATCACAGTCTGTTACTGCTACAGTCAGATCTTAGTTTTTTTCCCCCAGTGCCATACCGAAGAAAGGCACATTTGCTAAAGCAAATAACTGAAAAGTGACCCTCAAATGACCCTTCAGGAAAGGAGAAGGACTGGATCTCGAATAATCCCTGATGGGCTGTTTACTTTGGTCACATTTGAAAGACCTGTCATGTCATGTCCCGGTCCAAGTCCGGTATTCACTGCCATGTCTGCTGGTTAGATGCAAGGTGAGGGCGCGCTGCTGTTAGAGGGAAGCCGGCAGCACTGCTGGGTGAGAGTTCATCTAATCCCTCACAGCCAATGGCACTTGTAATGTTTTAACTTTATTAAGCTGAGAATTGTTTTAATTCCTTTTATTTTTTCAGCTCTCCTGTTCTTCATGAGTAGGACAGATTCTCTTTGTTGTCAAATCTCCCCACCCCTTTCTTTTTAGACATGTCACCTCAGGCCCTTTCTGTGTTTCTCCACAGCCAAGGTTGTATCCACCACAGGACCTTTGCCCTTACTTTCCCTCTGTCTAGAACACTTACCCTCAGATCTTGTGTAGCTTCTAGTCATTTTTGGCATCAGTATTATCTTCGCAGAAGAGCCTTTCTGACCACATGCCTTAAACTAGACTGCATTCGCTCGATTATGCCACCTGCAGCATTCACCACAGCCTGTTACCTTTTCCGTTTACCCAGCCACCGCCGAAAATAGAAGCCCTGTGAGAGCAGAGGCCCAGCCTGTCTTGTTCGTCTCTCTCCAGTTCTGAGAACAGTGCCTTGGCTCATAATAGGTCTTCTAAATATATGTGTGGCATGAATGAATGACTCAAGGATTTTGTCTTTATTAGGATTTGTAATGCAATAACTAAAAGTCATCCACAGAGAAGTGATGTTTACAAATCAGATTTGGATAAGACCTTGCCCAATATCCAAGAAATACAGGCGGCTTTTGTAAAACTTAAGCACCTATGCGTTGATGGTAATTTCATTTTTATTTTATATGTATATATATGTATATAGTGAATGGGCAATACACTATTGTATGAGGCATGGCAGGAAAAGTGATAGTCCTTGAAAATATAGAAATACAGATATTTAAGCAGAGGCATATTGACATATTCTTGCATGACAGGATCAGAAACTCTTAGAAAATGGAGTTTAAACTGCTTTTTTGTTTTGGAGGAAAAAAACCAATTAAACCACTTTGAAATAAATCATGAGTGGTGTGGTAGGATATTTCTGGAAAGTTCCAAGGAGAACAGTGAGCTACCTATACAGACAAACCTCCTAAGATTTCAGTGCACACAGTTATATTTTGAGATAAGGGACTTGACATGGATTTTTTTTTTTAATTTTTTTTAATGTTTTATTTTTGATAGAGAGAGACAGAGCATGAGAGGGGGAGGGGCAGAGAGAGAAGGAGACACAGAACCGGAAGCAGGCTCCAGGCTCTGAGCTAGCTGTCAGCACAGAGCCTGATGCAGGGCTCAAACCCACAAACGTGAGATCTGACCTGAGCCGAAGTCGGAGGCGTAACCGACTGAGCCACCCAGGCACCCCTTGACATGGATTTCACACAGAGCCATGTTGTAATCTGCGCGGCCTCAGATTCTAATACATGTGTCTGAGCAAGTCTCCTCAGGCACTTTCATCGTGCCCCGGGGGGATGACTCACATGAAAGCATCTCTGGCATAGGTGAGGCCTCCTTGAAGTGTGCACAGAGTCCTAGTTACCTGGGAGCCGGGCGAGGCGGCCATACGGCAAGTCGGCAGTGACGAGCGGGCGTTGCCTGGAAGGAGAGCTGGGGAGGGTCGTGGTGTGTTAGAAAAGCACAGCGACGTAAATTATCAGCCATCTGGTAATCGGAACATTACTAAAGCCTGGAGTTTTGAGGTGAGCGACATCTTGAGACAGGCCAGGCAGGACTGAGTCAGGGCAGTGCAGACCCTGCCGGAAGATGCCCTCCTTCCTGCTGTCCTCACAGAAACCATGCACTGAGAGGCAGCGCTGGCTGCAGGGGGAGGTGAGAGAAGGCAGGAGGGCGAGGTCTGCAGTCAGGAGGCTGTGAGTAGGGGGTGCCAGAGTCCGGGGGTGGGCTGACCAGGAAGGTGGGAACCTCTGGCTCTTAGAGGTAGTTAGGATCTCCAGGACGTCCCTGAAAGCCTCCAGGGGAGTGTTTGTTTTGTTTTTTATAGAATTATAACATATCTTCTTAAATGATTATATTATTAAGTGAAAATACATAATCCTTAAAGCCCACTAAATACTAAAAACTGTCATATCACTTAACTCTGATATTGATCATGTAAATTAAGTTTAAAAAGCCTAAAAATGTGTATGTACATACATTATATACATATATGTATATATATGTTTTTTATAAGTATTACCATATTTATTGCAGAGCCTTTTGAAGAAACTGAAGAGAAATGGTTGTCTTCCCTGGAAAACACTCGGTGGTTAGAATATGTAAGGTTTGTACAACCGCTTCACTTTTTTTTCTTTAACTTTTTATTTTGAAGTAACTGTAGACTCACAGGAGATGCAAACAGTCCCGCGCTCCACATTCTCCTCACCCAGCGTCCCCAGTGGTAACATCTTCTGTAACTAGAAAATGGTATCAAAACCAAGAAATTGACAGTGGTGTAATATATAGACCTTCTTCAGATTTCACCAATTTGTGTGTGTGTGTGTGTCATTCTGTGCATTTTTATCGCACGTATGTCTCGGTACAGCCACCACCACAGTCACAATCCCACACTGCTCCATCACCGAGGCCCTTCATGCTGCCCCTGCAGAGTTGCATCCCTATCGCAGTTCCCTGAAAGCCACCCATCTCTTCTCTGTCTCTCTGTTTTGCAATTTTAAGAATGTTCTGCACATCAGCACCCTTTTTATAAAAGAGTTGATGCATTTCCCTGATAGAAAAATCAAAACATGCTCTGTTGAAGAGTCATTTAAATGATGATGAAATTCACAAAGGTTATTGAATACACAGTATAGCTTAAGATTAGATGTGCTTGATTTCAAGTTTTTCTTTTTTAATGTTTGAGAGAGAAGAGAGATAGCATGAGTGGGGGAGGATCAGAGAAAGAGAGGGAGACTCAGAATCCAAAGACAGGCTCCAGGCTCTGAGCTAGCTGTCAGCATATAGCCTGACGTGGGCTCGAACCCCTGAACCATGAGACCATGACCTGAGGCAAAGTCGGATGCTTAACCGATTGAACCACCCAGGTGCCCCTGGTTTCAAGTATTTTTAAAGAAATATCTATAGTGGAAATTTGATTTTCTTAACAGTATTTTTCCCTTTCTCTTTTCAGGGCATTCCTTACACATGCAACAGAACTCGTGTACGTGCTAGAGAGCAAGCATCTGTCTGTAGTCTTGCAAGGTAATTTATTACTGAAAACACTGGTCACCATGCCAGCCGGCATGCTGACTGTCTGCATTCAAGTAGGTGACACTACTCCTAGCCCACCTGGACACTACCGATTCTGCCACAAAGACCACAGGTAGAAAGGAGTCTGGTTTTCTGCCCTGTGTTAAACCTTCCTTTTCATAATATGGGAAGGGTTGGGTAGCAGCTCCTGACAGAGTCATACAGAGTTAGTCTTGGCAGACCATCCTTTCTAATCTTACTACGTTTCAAATTCATACAAATTTCAACTTGCCTCTGGATATGCTAGATTGGACTCCTCAGAAATAGTTGAGTATCAAAAAATTGACTGAATTTACACTGTATGTTAACTAACTTGGATTTTAATAAAATTTAAAAATTAAAAAAAAGTGAATAGCCAATAATCTGAATTTTCTCTAATGTTTAGTAGGTGTAAAGTGCAATATAAAAATGTTTCAGTTAAGTGAAGGATAATCGTTAGTTAAGTAAATTTAACAGCTAACAGAATTTCTGAGCTTACTGATATAGTTTAATAAACCCATGAACTACCTACCTTATTTTATATTTCACATTGCATATTTTATGAACATACTGTGCTACTGAAGCTTACAAAAGTATTTTTACCAACTGTCAAATTTAACAGACTTTAGCAAAGTAAAGATAGTTAAAGAATCTATCTAGGGGGGAAGAAAAGAATACTATTACTATTTCAAGTAATCCTTAACTGATGCCATCAGAGTTATTTAATTCACAGATAAGTGCAGAGTCCCGCAATCCAGTAATCTCTCAACCAGTGGGGGTTTGAATCCTATTGCAGAAATCCTACTTAGCGCATGTCTTGATGGATGTGTGTAATTCATAAAGGTTAGGAGAGATACTGAGCCTGCATCTTAGTAGCACTTTTTTTAGAATGCATTTTTGAATTAGTTTATTGAGGTATAATTTGCATATTATAAAATACACCCATCCTGAATGTGGAAATCAGTAATTTTAGTACATATACAGAGTATGGAGTTCAGAGTCCAGCTTTAGAAATTGTTTATCACACCAAAACATCCCTTGTGCCCCAACCCGAGACGAGCACCAGTGTGCTTTCTGTTTCTCCAGGTTTGCTTTCTGAGGTGCCCATGTAAGCGGAATTCTACAATATGTGATCTGTGCTGCTTGCTTCTTTCATTTAACTTACATGCTTTTGAGGTTCATTATGTAGCATGATGTATCAGCAGTTTGTTCCTTTTTATTTCTGAATAGTATTCCTTTATAAATACCACATTTTATTTATACATTTACCCATTGGCAGACACTGAGTTATTTCCATTTTGTGGCTATTATGGGTTATGCTGCTGTGAACATTTATATAAAAGTCACTGTGGGGACATACTTTTTTATTTCTTGTGGGTAGGTACTTAGAAGTGGGCAGTTGCTCAGTTCTAGGAGTTGCCGTCATTCAAGAATGATGCTAGTTGCAGGTTTTCTTAGACTCTTACCAGGTTGAAGTACCCTTCCATTCCTAGTTTGCTGAGAGTTTTTATCCAAAATGAACTTTGGGTTTTTATCACACAGAGGCTTTTTATGCATCTAATGAGATGATTATATTATTCTTACCATTTATTTATGTGAAATGTTACTTTGTCAGATGTTAGGCCAACCTTGTTTTCCTGGAATAAAATTCTTGGATTCATGAGATAATATGATTTGCTTATATTTTGTTGATGACTTTAACAATCTAATCATAAGGGATACTGTTGGATAGTTTTTTTCTGATTTCTTTGGCTGGCTTTCGTATCAAGATATTACTGGCATTATTGTAAAAGACACCAGCTATAAAAGACGGGGGGAAAATGTTTGCCACCTTTTCAAATGGTGGTGGGTAATCCCATTCCCCTTGTTCACTTCTGAGTCACCATAAGGAATTGCCAGTAGTAAAATTAATGCTTTTAGGAAACAGAAGAATGGCTCTTGAAAGATTTCCACCCCAAACTACTGTAAAAACTATGAGGAGTGTGCTCTATTATCTGGAAAACATACATAAAAGATTATTTCCATTAAACACTGATTGAGCTGAAAGTCTATAATATTTTAGAGTTCCTGGAATCCACTGAACTCTCCTAACATGGATTACTTTAAAGGCAGACTAGGCAGAGAATAATCTAGTATCCCCTTGTCCTTCCGTTTCTCTCTCAGCGTTTTTCTATGTAGTAGTTATTTTCTTTCCATTTTTCTTAACAGAGGAGGAGGGAAGAGACTTGAGCTGTATCGTAGCTTCTCTTGTTCAAGTGGTGCTGGATCCCCACTTTAGGACAATTACTGGATTTCAGAGTCTGATCCAGAAGGAGTGGGTCATGGCCGGATATCAGTTCCTGGATAGGTGCAACCACTTAAAGCGATCGGAGAAAGAGGTAACCGAATCTCCTGCTTATTGTGAGTCTGTAAGTGTACGGAAGGCAAAATCCGTGTTGGCATGTGAAGCGCTGTTCTGTCTGTAGAGACCGGGGGGCTTTTTAAATACCGCATTTAGCACCGCTTTGCTTCCTTAGTCCAAGACTAATGGTGGATTAGCGTCCAAATTGATATGCTTAATGAAGATTATTGTAATTATAGAGGTAAAATTCCAAGAAAATTGTCTGTTGAATTTCTCTAAGTTGAGAACTACTTGATAAAATACTGCATTATCTCTCTGCAAAGCAAGTAAGAAGCACATCAGGTATTTTGAAAGCTCAGTTTTGGAATGTCACAGTTTGTAAAACGGGGCACGTGTGTTAAGACGGGAACGTTTGGCAGGGACGTCTTTGTAGCAGCTGCGGGCGCGGCTGCCGTGGACGCAGAGGCAGGAGAGCCTGCGAAAGGCCCGCAGGCAGCGCACAGACCTAGGACGACTGAGCAGTATAAATGAGCGTCTGAGGGAATCTCAACCGTGAATACTTCACTCAAAATATGCTGGGGGCGCCTAGGTGGCGTCCAACTCTTGATTTCTGCTCAGGTCATGATCTCAGTGGTTGATGAGTTCAAGCCCCACATCAGGCTCCATACTGCCAGGCCAGAGCCTACTTGGGATTCAAAAGATGCTGCGACTCCAGGATACAATTGTTGTCATCAGCCGCTGTACTTGGGGATCCATGTGACCTAGAGGCTCGTGCCAACTGTTCTCGGAAACTCCGGGAAGTTTTCCGGATGCTGAGCCTGCACGGTGCACCAAAAGCTGATTACAGAAGTTGTTTTTTGGTTTCATTTGTTGGTTTTCTGTTTTTGTTTGTTTTTAGCATTCTAAAAAATTATTTTCAGGATAAGCTTAATCACATTTTAGTATTCCCCATTCATACAGGACACTTGCCCTTCCTTTTACTTTGCCATTCCAGTGATATTAGGCAAGTAAGGGCTGTGATGTTTATCACAGTTGAACATACTTTTTAGGTTTCACATGAGCTGATTTAACCTATTTGCATATCCTTGGCTTAGCCACAGAGCCAAGTGTTTTAGGCTTAGCTGTTTTCTTATTAATCTCTTCCTTAATATGAGCAGTAAGTTTGGAAATAAATGTGAACAACTGACGGACAACATTAAATCGTCCCATTTTCTGTTTGTATGTGCCAGTCCCCTTTATTTTTGCTGTTCTTGGATGCCACGTGGCAGCTGTTGGAACAATACCCTGCGGCCTTCGAGTTCTCGGAGACCTACTTGGCCGTGCTGTACGACAGCACCCACATCTCCCTGTTCGGCACCTTCCTGTTCAACTCCCCTCACCAGCGGGTGAAACAGAGCACGGTAGGCAATGCTGTGGCAATGGCCACTTCTCTTTTGTTCTTTTACAGCTTTATAGATCTAGAATTGCAGTACAGTTAGCCACATTCTTAAATATGTAAGTTAAAACAATCTGAAGCTACCATTTTAAGCTGTAATTTCCGAATGAATTATATGAAGACATACAAAAATCTGGAAACCTGTTTCATTTTTATGACTGAGCATTTTAGGTATTTTTGTCTGTTGGACATTGTTCATAATAATACAGTTTTTAGGGCTCCTGGCTGGTTTAGTCAGTAGAGCATGCGACTCTTAATCTCAAGGTCATAGTTCAAGCCCCGCATTGGGCATGGAGTCTACTTGAAAAGAAAAGCTGGATGCCTAGGTTGCTCACTTAAGCATCTGACTTTGGCTCAGGTCCTGATCTCACAGTTCGTGAGTTTGAGCCTCGTGTTGGGCACTGTGCTGAACCTGCTTTCAGTTCTATCTCCTGTCTCTCTACCTCTCCCCTGCTTGCACTCTTTCTCTCTCTGTCAAAAATAAGTTAAAAAAAATTTTTTTAAGAAAAAAAAATGTGATACGTAGCAATTAAAAGAAAACAGTTTTCAAAGATGTAAATTATTTCAACTACCTTATGCTGTGTTTTTATATTTAGATTTTGACATTTAGGCTGTCCAGATGAGTAATTAAAAAGGTCCTGTTTGAGGACTTTTATTTCCTAGAATAAAATCTGTACAAAGCAAGATCATTTTCTTCAAGAGTTCTGTGGAGAAGGAATTTCAGAGATGCAGGGTAGGCATGGTGCTAGACTCCGTTCTCAGCGAGCGCTGGCTGGCCAGGTAGCCTCAGAACCAGCCCCACGTGCCACACAGCAGTCCTCTTGGGTAGGATGTTCAGTTTGCAGTCACAGTTCATTGATCTAGAGGAAGAATCATGACTAAGGAGGGTCTCAAGCCAAACTTGAAGCTAACTTCTGATTGCCTCTGGTAGAACCTTTCAGAATCCTGGGTTCTGGGTCACCCACGTTTGAACCGACATTGGGAACGGCTGACGAATGTTGCAGTAACGATTGAGAGAAACAGAAAGGGCAGCTGTTGCGGTCCTTGGCCTTGGCACTAAGGCCCTGGTCCAGGTGATGTGGCTTGGTGTGATGTGAGTCCCACCCAGGGTTGGGAAACCTGAATCCCGGCCCTGGTCTGGGAGAATGGTGAGCCCAGGTTCCTCATCTGTAAACTGTGAAGCCTCATCCTTCACATTTGCTAAAGAAATGAATTATTCCGGATTGCAGATGTGAAAGCCAAAGTGCACTAGACATTTAAGGAGATGATTTCATTCAGGCTCTTGTAATAGGGAGACCTTTATTAATTAGAAATGTCCCAAAGAAAAGGAAGGGGCCCAGGGCTTGTTACGAGCGGAGGGAGACGGGAGGAAGGTGGAGCTGGTCTTACCTCAGAGTAGGAGACTGTGTCTCAGCGGGGCTGCTCTCCAGGGACTCAGGGTCAGAGAAACTCAACACTGTCATCGGGTATTTATTTTAGATCAGAGAGTTTGTGAAGGAGATTTTATAAAATATATTCTGTGCTTCCCTAAAAGGATGTAACCTCTCCCAGTACTGCGCTCAGACCAGTGGGAGCCTGGGGCCCCTGAGGTGTGGGGAGGCTGTATGCTCTCCAGTGTGATCCTTTTCATTCCTTGTTCACTGGGCATCATCAGCTTTGTGCCCCTTGCTTCGCTTTGGGCTGTACTGCGCCTGGTGGTGTTTGCCTGCCCATCATACTCCTCTACCTTCACTGCCCCATGCAAACGCCCATGCACACCCCTGGGCACACTTGTGCATGCACACACACCATGTGAGCCTTCAGAATGTACACAAGGCTAGGAAATCAGATAGCCTGTTAGACGTAGAACATTCGATGTAAAATGCCAGTACATCGGCCCAGAGATCCCAGTGACTGCAGTGCCTTGGGCAGGCGCTGAGCAGAGGACGCTGTGGAGCCCAGGTTGGACCTGGAGACACTCACTCTTCCCCCTGCTACTTGGCTGGATTCTGGATGTGCCAGGATAAGCTTACGAATAGCTTTCTATGCAGGAGTAAAAGTTAAATGTTTTTTGAAAGTATATGATCTGAGGGCACCTGGGTGGCTCAGTTGGTTAAGCAGCTGACTCTTGATTTTGGCTTAGGTCATGATCTCACAGTTTATGAGTTCAAGCCCCACATCATCAAGGAGCCTGCTTGAGGTTCTCTTTCCCTCTCTCACTCTGCCCCTCCCATCCACGCTCTTTTTCTTGCTCTCTCAAAATAAATGAGTCAACTTAAAAAAAAGTAGATCATCTGCTTTCCCTGGTCCATGCTCTAGTGCTGTATTTTTTAATTTTTTTAACCTGGCCTTTTCCAAAAGCTTTTTCTGGTGAGTACTAGCACGGGTCCCTCCGTCTCCCAGCACTTCATACCCATGATCCGATGTTACAGCCAAATTGAAGGCCGTCAGTGTTGCCTCTGCCTTCCCTGGGAAACGAGCTGCTGGTATAAGGCCCTGAGAGCATAACCACTGTTCTTACTACTCAGTCCCTTCCGGAAAGACGTTTCCTGCTTTTCTCAGTCCGCCTTAGATGCTCATGGCCAGGTGCTCTTTGTGGAAAATCTGATCTTTGGAGATCAACATTTTTAGTTTTCACATTAAAAAAAAAGAGAGAGAGAGGACTTTTTTTAATATATTTTTCTAGAAGGCCATTAAAACAGCCCTTAACAATACTATCTTTTTTTTTAAAGCAAATGGGTTGTTTCTACCTGCGTATATATGATGAAATTTCAAGTAACTAAAAAACGTGTTTAATATATTTGGTGCTTGATTGCAATAGGACATTGTGTAAAATGCCCATTTCCTCTGGCCCCAAGCCAGCATCACGACATGGGTCACACTGGGTCACATCTGTGTTAATGGAACTGGTGTCCAGACCACAGCGCTTCTTTACTAGTAATACTGAGTTTTTGCCTTTTTTCTAATTTCCAAACAAGTTCTTGGTTTTTTGGAGAATACTGAAAAGTACAGAGCAGAAAATAAGAATCAGTCCTCTCCCAGCATCCGGGGACTCGGTACCTGGAGATACTTCCTCCAGAGAACTAACCTGCATACACTGTATGCCAGCCTGCTTTTGTCCCTCAGCTGAGACGACCGCCTCTTTGTCCCCGTCACTAAGCACCGGGTGTGGTGTGACGCGCCTCCTCTCTCCCGCACGGAAGCAGTGTGTTGTGCCGCTGCAGCAGCGGGCTGGCGGCGGGCTCCTGGGAGCGAGGGGCCCCGCCTCAGTGCGTGGGCTGCGTGGGCTTGGCCAAATGCCAGGACTGTGTGTGCACGGGGTTTGGATTCTCTCCTCCCTGGATAATGACCTTCTTATGACGTGTGACTGTGCACGTAGAAAACGGGGTAAAATAGACAGCAGTGATCAACATGCACAGCTTGTCTTGCACATCCACTCACCAAGTTCTGGACCCAACAGTGATTGCATAAATGTATCACGTACTCAGAAAGTAAAATGCTACAATTACAAAAGTAACTGGGACCCCTTTAAGACTTTATGGTATGGCTTTGTGAAATTTTACTTATTATAACAACATTCTCCTTCCTTGGTGGCTTCTTGAAGAAAAGGTGCTCTCCTTGTTCACATAGGGTGTAAGGTGTCCCTCTGATTCAAGGTGCCAAGAATGTCTCTTCTCTCAAAGCAAAAAATGCTGCTCCTGGGAGGCTAGAGTTGTGCTAGTCTAGAAAATTCCACTTAGGGAACGGCTCATCGAAAAAAATAACTTATATGAGAAAATCTTTCATTTGGCATCTTCTCATAAATGTTCAAATATTTTGCAGGAATTTGCTATAAGCAAAAATATCCAGCTGGGTGACGAAAAGGGTTTAAAATTCCCCTCAGTTTGGGACTGGTCTCTTCAGTTTACAGCAAAAGATCGCACCCTATTCCATAACCCCTTGTACATCGGAAAGAGCACGCCCTGTGTACAGAACGGTTCTGTGAAGGCTTTCAAGCGGACAAAGGTAAATTCTAAAAACACACCAACAGTAGAAACACGGTGTGTGCTCACACCTAATAAAGTCAGAACACAGTATTAAGATCCAAGTCACTTCTCTTGAGGACACTGCCAATGCAGATTTTGAGGGGTCATTTCCCTTGTAACTGAAATGACCATGCCCTGACTTTCTTCTTGGTGATTGAGGCCCACAGAGCCTGGAAGGCCCCATTCCTGAAACCCATTCACTTGCCTTTCTTTCTAGAATCAGCCAGGTCCTAGACTTCTCCCTAACCTGTAAGTCTTAGTAATCTGCCCTCATTTAGCCAAATAACAAACAGGATGTAGCCCTCCCCACCGGCAGGCAGGCCGGCGCTAATGGCCTTGGCAGAGCCGGCTTCTAGCTAATGGCAGTCCCGCAGAGGATGATCGGGAGGAAGCTTGCCAGGGAAGAAACAAAATGTTCTTGATGGCCACCATTCCCCCATCTTGTCCTCACACCAAGTTTATTTTGCCCCCGGGCCTCTCCTGTCTTTGCAAAGGGCGAGGCTCCGGGGAGGTAATGCTGGGATCTCTCTTCTGTCCAGAAAGGCTACAGCTCCACACTGAGGGGAATGCCAGCGTCCTTGAAGAACGGCATCGTCACCGAGCAGGACCTGGTCCCGAGGAGAAACTCCCTGATCCTGAAGGGAAAGCCGGAGCCGCCTCCGCAGCCCAGCGGCCAGGCCCGTGGGGCGGAACAGTATCTCCGAGAGTGGCTCTCCCGGCCAGCGGACCTGCACGGCGCCCTCCTGCCGCACGTCTCCGCGACGCACGTCAAGCTCTGGAAGCTCTGCTACTTCCGCTGGGTCCCCGAGGCCCAGATCAGCCTCGGGGGCTTCATCACCGCCTTCCACAGGCTCTCCCTGCTGGCCGACGAGGTGGACGTGCTCCGCAGGACGCTGCGGCAGCACCGGGCTGGCCCCCCCGAGGCCCGCTGCCCGGAGCCGGACCAGAGCCGGATGTACTTCCGGGTGGGCAGCGCGCCGGCGGCGGGGACGCCCGAGTTCCTGTCCTCGTCGTTCCCCTTCTCTCCCGTGGGCAACCTGTGCCGGCGAAGCATTTCGGGAACGCCGCTGAGCAAGTTCTTGAGTGGGGCCAAAATCTGGTTATCTACCGAGACCCTGGCAAACGAAGACTAACGCATCCGTTTTCTGAATGTTTTCAGGGGAGCCGCAAACGGACTTCCTCCGAATCAGAACTGCTAACCTTAGGGGTCTGAGTCTCTGATAGTTTTACGTGTCGGAATAACAGTTAAATTTGCACTAATATTTAAAAACAAGTCGAGTTAACACTTCTTCACAATTCTTTTTTAAAAGACCTTTTTTGTGTCTTCTGTCATTTTCAGACTGGCTCAGTTTCAGGTGATCTGTAGGCAGACATTCCCCTACTCTTACAACTGTGAGCAAACAAGTCAGGTTTTGTCTGTGACATTAATTTTGTCTGCATCCACTTTCTCCCACCAGCCACTAAAGGTTGCCTGATCCTCAGCCTAGCACCCCAAAGAAGCAGACAGCTGGAAAGCTAAGAAGTTAACGTTTAGTCTATTTTCAAGAGCATCCTGTCAGCACTAATAGGTATTGATGTATTTTTCCGGTCACTTTGTATTCTGATTGAACTCACCTGAGGGTTCCGTTTTCCAAGGCCATAATTTATTTTAGATCACCTTGTTTGGGACCGTAGATCACTGTGTTTTTAAAATCATGAGTTTGCTTTTAACTTCCCAGGACTAACTTTAAAATGATCTGCACTGCTGACTTTAAAAGCATTTTTTGTAGATAATATAAACTTAGAAGTGCCTTTGACATTGAGGTATGCATAACACAAAGTAAAACACAGCTTTCAGTTTTTAAAATCAGTGTGTTAAAAACCTACATATTGGAAATGGGCTTTTCACCGCTGAGCTTCGTATCAATAGCCAGGAGTCCCCAAGACTACATTTCCTTGCCTCTGAAAGTCCGCGAGGACACAGCGGGCCTGTGGGGTGGTCAGTGTTGGCGTGACAGCAGCGGGAGCCAGGGCTGTCAGCCCGAAGCCCAGCCTCCAAAATAGAGGGCTTGCTCAGAGGGATTTGGGGCACTTCCCGCCAGTATTTCCAGTCTGGTAAACTGTTGCTGGCACTTTCCCTTGGAAATAACTAATGAGGTCATGAGTCTGAGGTCCCCTCACCAGAGGTCCCTCCTCCTGCCAACAGTTCTTAGTGGTTAGGTTCATTTCTCCAAGAGGAGAAATAAAAGTGTACTCCTCTCAGAATACTGCCATTTTAATATTGAGAGAAGCCCCCACACCCCAGTCCCCACCGCCCTCCGACAGCGGTACTGACAGGGAGAAGCACACAAAAGTGTGATCTCAGGCAGATGGTGTGGCGGGAACCCAGCCAGAGCTTTGGGGTCAGAGCGGAAGCTAGTTAGGGCGATTGGTGGTGAGCATGGTTCCCCCCTCACTCCTGTGCCCCCCTCTTCCTGTTTTCAGGATGGATGTTTTCAAACTGGGCTATTAGTTTCTTAAACTGCCATCTTAAGCTTTAGAAAAGTTTTATAGTGAAGTGGCTAGCTTCTTTTCTAAAACAAGATTTTTCAAAGCAGCATGCTTTACCTGAATAGCTGTTTCAAAATATTTGACTTATTCGCCTATTTAAAGTTGATGTCTCTGAACATAAAGAGACAGAAGTTCCTTCCTACAAGATGTCTTAGGAAGTTTGTCTTATGAGTAAACCCAGTTTTTGCCAGCTTGTTACCTAGAAAATAAGGGCTTTTTCCAGTTTATATAAATAAATAGCACTGTTGCCATTTAACATTTTATACCACTTGTTTGGGAACCAGTCTCGATCCCCTTAAAATCCCACAGCATATCCTGCCATTGAAAGTGTGATAATTCTCCCTTTTTGATTAAACTGCCTTTTTTTTTAATTACAAATAATTCTAAATTGGGAGGCCTGGGAGGGGTTGCTGAGCATTTATTTTTCTATAATTCTGTTCCCTCACACATTTATTTCAACTCCTTTGGTAATTCTTTTGTTAATTTACAAGTTTAAAAAAGATTAGGTACTATTAATATGCTGTTTTAAAATAGAAAATGTTCATATTTTTGTATGATAAATATAGTAAAATATGGTTTTTCGTTTTTATTTTTGCTGGATGGTTGTTCTATCATGATTATTGTGCCACACTTCATCATGCATAATATGAAAAGCAACCATAACAGCCTTAAGTCGTGGCCATTGTCGAGCCGTCTGGCACCTCTGCGAGCGAACAGGATGCGGCGGTGACCGGACCGAGGCCGCACCGAAGAGCGCTTCCCGCTCTCCAGCCCGCGGCCCCGCCAGCGACGTCTGTGCCGAAGGAGTGCCGCACGGGCTCCAGACCGCTTGGGACTTTCTAGTTAAGATGTAAAATGTCTTACTGTTATTTTATGATGGAAACCAGTTTTAAAACCAAAAATGTCTTAACTTTATTTAAGAAAAGTGTATTGTGTGCTAACAGAGGGTGAAAACTAGTCAGCATACCTTCAACACAATCTGCTTGCCATACGGTAACCTCAAATAGTTAGAACTTGATTTTGAGAGAAAACTAAAACCTTTGTGCCTAAAATGACGACTTGAGTTAAAGTAGGATGAGCAGGAAGATGAGAGCGCTTGCTCAGCAGTGATGAATGTGAAGGAAATTTTGACTGCTAAATAAAATTTCCACAGAAATTGGTGGTTGTGGTTATCAATATGAACTCTGCACCAACACAGGGAGTGAAGAAGTGACGGCAGTTTCTTCCAGGCGTACTTGGGGGGTGTCATCCACTCAACTTCTTTGCTCTAAAGCAAGGTTTTGCTCAGTTAACATTTTTAACATTGATTAGAACTGGCTGTGGTCCAGGCTACGTGGGTATTAAGGACTGTGCCCTCACTTGGCCCTCCATTCAATAAATTACCAAGTTCAGGGCACCCGGGTGGCTTCATCTGTTAAATGTCTGACTCTTGATTTTTGCCTCAGGTCTTGATCTCTGGTTCATGAGTTCCAGCCCTGCATCAGGCTCTAGGCTAACCATGAGGAGCCTGCTTGAGATTCTCTTTCCTCTCTCTCTGCTCCTCCCCTGCTTGCCTCTGTCTCTCTCAAAATAAATAAGCTTAAAAAAAAATAATTGCCAAACTCAGGAGGTAACATTTCCCCAAGAAGACCTAATAATTAGTCTGTGGGGAGACTGGATCCCTGCCCCTGACTCCTGGTCCTGGGGTTCTGGTAAGTTGCCTTCCTACCATCCACTTTCCTCCACGTAAGGCTCTCCCAATAGCAATGAGCAGCCCTGTTCCAATGATCCTGTTTTCCACAGAAAGTCGTACCTTGTCTAGTCATTAGGGATGTTCCCAAAGAGAAAGATGAAAAGGAACAATGGACTTTGATAAAGGCTGTTCATTCCTTTGGAATCTAAGCCAGTTTTGTTTGTTTTGTTTTGTTAAATAGTATATTGCCAAGTTGGTTTCCATAAAACACCCAGTACTCTTCCCCACATGTGCCCCCCTCCATGACCATCACCCCCCCTTCCCCCCCCTCAGCCCTCAGTTTTTCAGTATGCAAGAGTCTGTCATGATTTGCTGTTCTCCCTCTCCCTAATTCCCCTCCCCTTACCCTTCCTAAGATCCCCTGTTACGTTTCTCCTGTTAGACCTATGAGTGAAAACATGGTATCTGTCCTTCTCTGCCTGACTTATTTCGCTTACCCTGACACCCTCGAGGTCCATCCACTTTCCTACAAATGGCCAGATTTCATTCTTTCTCGTTGCCATGTAGTACTCCATTGTGTATATATACCACATCTTTATCATTTCCTCACGTGATGGGCATTTAGGCTCTTTCCATGTTTTGGCTATTGTAGAAAGTGCTGCTACGAACATTGGGGTACATGTGCCCCTATGCCTCAGCATTTCTGTATTCCTAGGGTAAATCCCTAGCAGTGCTATTGCTGGGTCATAGGAGAGTTCTAATGTTAATTTTTTGAGGAACCTCCACACTGTTTTCCAGAGCAGCTGCACCAGTTTACATTCCCACCAACAGTGTAGGAGGGTGCCCATCTCTCCACACCCTCGCCAGCAACTATAGTCTCCTGATTTGTTCATTTTAGCCACTCTGGCGTGAGGCGGTATCTCGGTGTGGTTTTGGTTTGTATTTCCCTGATGATGAGTGACACTGAGCATCGTTTCATGTGCCTGTTGGCCATCTGGATGTCCTCTTAGAGAAGTGTCTTTTCATGTCTTCTGCCCATTTCTTCACTGGATTATTCGTTTCTCGGATGTGCAGTTTGGTTAGTTTTTTTTGTAGATTTTGAATACTAGCCCTTTATCTGATATATCATGTGCAACTATCTTTTCCCATTCCGTCGGTTGCCTATTAGTTTTCTTGATTGTTTCCTTTGCCATGCAGAAGCTTTTTATCTTGATGAGGTCCCAATAGTTCATGTTTGCTCTTGATTCCCTTGCCTTGGGAGATGTGTTGAGTAGGAAATTGCTGTGGTTGAGGTCAAGGAGGCTGTTTCCTTCCTTCTCCTCAAGGGTTTTGATGGTTTCCCATCTCACATTCAGGTCCTTCAGCCATTTTGAGTTTATTTTTGTGTGTGGTGTAACAAAGTGGTCTAGTTTCACTCTTCTGCATGTCGCTGTCCAGTTCTCCCAGCACCACCTGCAAAAGGGGCAGTCTTTTTTCCATTGGATACTCTTTCCTGCTTTGTCAAAAATTAATTGGCCATACATTTGTGGGCCCAGTTCTGGGTTCTCTATTCTCTTCCATTGGTCTATGTGTCTGTTTTTGTGCCAATACCACACTGTCTTGATGATGACAGTTTTGTAGTAGAGGCTCAAGTCTCGGATTGTGATGCCTCCTGTTTTCTTCTTCAATATTACTTTGGCTATTCCGGGTCTTCTGTGGTTCCATACGAATTTTAGGAGAGTTTGTTCTAGCTTTGAGAAGAATGTTGGTGCAATTTTGATGGGGATTGCATTGAATGTGTAGATTGCTTTGGGTAATAATGACATTTTCACAATGTTTATTCTTCCGATTGGAAGAGCACGGAATGTTTTTCCATTTCCTTGTGTCTTCTTCAATTTCTTTCATAAGCTTTCTATAGTTTTCATTGTTCAGGTCTTTTACATCTTTAGTTAAGTTTATTCCTAGGTATTTTATGGTTTTTCATGCAATTGTAAATTGGATCAGTTTCTTGATTTCTCTTTCCATTGCTTCCTTACTGGTGTATACAATTGCAACCAATTTCTGTACATTGATTTTGTACCCTGAAACTTTGCTAAATTCATGGATCAGTTCTAGAAGGCTTCTGGTGGAGGCAGTCAGGTTTTCCATGTAGAGTATCATGTCATCTGTGAAAAGTGAAAGTTTGACGTCTTCTTTGCCAATTCTGATGTCTTTTATTTCCTTTTGTTGTCTGATTGCTGATGCTAGGACCTCCAGCATTATGTTTTGGGTTTTTTTTAATGTTTTTATTTATTTTTTTTATTTTTTTTCCATAATATTTTATTGTCAAATTGTTTTCCATACAACACCCAGTGCTCTTCCCCTTAAGTGCCCTCCACCATCACCACCACCTCTTTTCCCCCTTCCCCTTCAACTCTCAGTTCATTTTCAGCATTGAATAGTCTCTCAAGTTTTGCATCCCTCTCTCTCCCCAACTCTCTCTCCCTCCTCCGCTCCCCCTGGTTCTCCATTAAGTTTCTCCTGTTCTCCTTTTAGACCTATGAGTGCAAACATATGGTTTCTGTCCTTCTCTGCCAGGCTTACTTTGCTCAGCATGACACCCTCAAGGTCCATCCACTTTCCTACAAAGGGCCATATGTCATTCCCTCTCAATGCCATGTAGTACTCCATCGTGAATATATACCACATCTTCTTGATCCATTCGTCAGGTGATGGACATTTAGGCTCCTTCCATGTTTTGGCTATTGTTGACATTGCTG